>NC_091128.1:85452321-85775821 GCF_040183065.1 Periplaneta americana
TTCCACAAGCCTCTACAACTAGGTGGAATTTCAACAGTAGAATTGTGAACACGGCTCCAAGTTTTCATACTTGGAGCCGCTTAAAGAATGTTTTCAAGAATTACAGAAAGTAAAAAATCGCGCAACCTATTAACCAGCAACAGGTCATTTACGGGCACTAGAAGACGAAAATTTTTTGTTTTGGCTGTCGTTTTTTCATCAAGTGATGCCTCATGTAGATGTTCTTCACGATCAGCTTCAAAATCGAAATGCTACTTCAGCCGATATCAATAGAGCTTTGCAATTTTTTTATGAGGTCATATCCAAAATCAGGAGCGATGAATCTTGTGATGAAGAACATACTTCTGCCAAAAGAAGGAAAACCGATGCTAAGACTATGGCCACAGCTGCAAAAGAAATTTGCGATAAGATTTGTGTCCAAGCCAGAGAAAGATTTTATTTCACCGCACACCCTGCAGCTGCTAAACTCTTGCAAACAAACCGTTTCGCTCTTTACTGCAAAGAATTTCCAGAGAAGAAGTTATAAAACACAGCAGCAGCATATCCATTGTTAAAGGAACGTTTGCGAACAGAATTAGTCGTATTGTATGACAGGAGAGAGTTTCATGAAGAATCTGGTGTGCTGAATCTGTATCAGATCCTCGAAAACTCCCTAAGTGAAGTGTTTTCTCTCTTCAAAATTGTACTAACAACCCCTATGACTACGGCGGAAGCTGAGAGATGCTTTTCCACACTGAAAAGAATTAAGATATTTTTACGTAGCACAATGTCCGAGGAATGTCTGTCAGCACTTGCTATGTTGACAATTGAAAGGAAACTTGTTGAGATGACAAAAGACTTCAATGAAAAAGTAATGGAGGAGTTCATAAAGCGCAAGAACAGAAGAATGGACTTCACTTACAAGAAATGAATTTTCACAGGTAATTTTTCAATTTTTTTACTGCTAATACTGCATGGAGTAAAAGTTATGCATGTAGGCTACATGTACTGCATTTATTTTTGTCCTATACTTATTATTAATGATATATCGAGGTGAAGTTTGTATATACCAAAATCTACTGCAGTTCCCCCAATCCACAAGTTCACGAGCCGCCACTGGTAATTTGTCAGTGTTATGAGGATCTCATTTTCAAAAGTCTCTTGTCCGCCTGATAACGAAAATGAGCTTCCAGTGTCCATACATTCTTCAATTATAACACTACATACAACTGTCATGATTTGGCTTCAGAACGCCATCTAAATCACAAAAATCTTGTTTTAAAAATGGCTATTGGAATCAAACTAACTCTTGTTAACAGCAGAATTTGCGACTATATTAGTTCCCGCTTTGGAATCGAAGACTCTCATGCTCCCATTTGATTCTGAATGCACCTAACCTCTTTAGTTTCATAATGTCTCTTGCCTAGCTGGTAAGAAATTTTTAAACCTAAAACCGTTTTTCGTGATTTCCCACAAAGTTATGGGAATGGACAAGGGTCGTTTTGAAAATAAGCTCCTCAATTACAAAGTTATATTTGTAGCACTGATGTGAAATGCAAAAAAGAAATCATTCTGAGAAAGACAACTCACGTAGTGGGATTCCTTTTGTGTAAAGGCGTAACGTTAAATAGTCAATGTCAGAATTGGTGTGAAGGACTCTTCAATTTTACGAGCAAGAGAAGGAATCTGTCCGTACATAGGCCTAATATAGATGGCCCTCCATTATATTTTCATTACAATGCTTATAATATGCTTGGTGATTACTGATTAGTATTAGTAATGTTAAGAAAAATGTTATAAAACTAAAGTTCATATAATTATAAAGTTCTGTAATGGTTATAATCAAAAGTTATACGATGAACATAATATAATATTATACTTACCGGTATTTACTTACAAATAGCCTTTAGAGAACCTGAAGGTTCATTGCCACCCTCACATAAGCCCGCCATTGGTCCCTATCTTGAGCGAGATTAATCCTGCCCCTAACATCTTATTATTTCAACTCTCTCAAATCCATTTTAATATTATCCTCTCAACTACGTCTCGGCCTCCCCAAAAGTCTTTTTCCCTTAGGGCTTAGGTCTTCCAACTAGCACTCTATATGCATTTCTGGATTCACCCATACGTGCCTTGCCCATCTGAAACCTCTGGATTTAATGTTCTTAATTATGTTAGGTAAAGAGTACAATGCGAGCAGTTCTGCTTTGTGTGACTTTCTCCATTCTCTTGTAACTTCATCCCTCTTAATCCCGTCCACACCTGTGGAGTAACGGTTAGCGCGTCTGGCTGCGAAACCAGGTGTCCCGGGTTCGATTCCCCGTCGGGACAAGTTACCTGGTTGAGGTTTTTCCGGGGTTTTCCCTCAACCCAATATGAGCAAATGCTGGGTAACTTTTGGTGCTGGATCCCAGACTCATTTCACCGGTATTATCACCATCTCATTCAGACGCTAAATAACCTAAGATGTTGATAAAGCGTCGTAAAATAACCTACTAAAATAAAAAAAATACTCTTGGCCCCAAATATTTTCCTAAGCACCCAAGTTACTCTCAAACACCCTTAACCTCTGTTCCTCTCTCAAAGTGAGAGTCCAAGTTTATAATCATACAGAACAACCGGTAATAAGTCTTATTCTTTTTGAAAACAGACTAGATGACAAGAGCTTCTCAACCTAATAATAGTAGGCATTTCCCATATTTATTCTGCGTTTAATTACCTCTGGAGTAATATAATATTGTCTATAATGTAAATGTAATATTTCAGTTACATAATTAATTACTACCTATTAATTATAATTAAAAGTTGCATAATAATTACAATTTAAAAAATTTTGTTGAGTAGAATCAAGGCTATCTCTAGTAGAGATAGCCTTGGTAGAATAGCAGTTAACGTAAGTCAGATATCGGTATATGGTTTGTAGTGATCATTGTGGCAGCGTCGCATCTCTCGCTGCCGATATTGCGCAAAGTTGTCAAGTTCAAGGTTACATGTAATACTCTATAGATGCCTGATAAATGGATAATGCAGGAACTTGTATAACGCTTTGCTCTGACCGTGTGACGTTCGCGTTGGGCTCCGTTTCTCTGCGACCATACCACGCGTGGTTGCCATGGCAACGATAGAGGCACTTCCCACTGTGTTCCGCGCAAAGCTGCGATGCATCGACAGGTCTGGCCTGGCATCTGACTGGGCTGACGCTAGTCTGAGCTCCGTGCTAATTCTTGAAACTAGCATCCATTTTTGTAAAGTGCGGGTGTTGAGCATTACTGCAATAGTTATTATGTAAACATATTAGATTTTTAAATGAATATTAACTTGATTATTTTGCTATATAAATCCGGAATACCTTTGTTACTAAAGCCTGTGTGATGAATCTTGTCTCACTGTGAAAAGAGAGAGAAAGATATGTCTTACCTCTTCTGTGTTGTTATTGTGATGGGGGGAGTGAAGCGATGCCAGTGGCGGAAGGGACTAGTTGATACATTCTGTAGCGCAAAATAAAGTAACAACATATCTCTCTTCGTACTGTGTAGTTCCGTCACTGAGCTTGTCTTTCAAGAAACGGAGTTACGGCAGCCTGTACAATAACAAAGTTTTGAAAGGAATCCTGAAAATTTACAACCCTCCTATAATCTCCACCGTCATTTGAAGGGACTTGGTTTTATTGCTACTGAGACAAGATAAACATTACCAGGTATATCAAATACCGGTACTGCGTTATTAACCAGGACTTTTTCAATATTGATAGACACAGTAGCCATGTTCGTTGACAGAAGTGTCGTTCATCCTGAAATAAAGTGAGCTCCGTGTTCGTGGGTAATTTGTGAGTGCTAAAGTGAATCAAAACAAGTTGTGTTATGTACGTGCTGTTAATGTGGTAAATTACGGACGAGCTGCTGACACTACCGAAATGAAAGTAATTGAATTACGACAAGTTGTGTTTAGCTCTTTGACCTTGCCACAACAAATTGAAATAAAATACAGTGGTCGCCCAGTGCCCGAACTAGATATTGTGCAAATACAACCCGCTTGCAAGAGTCGAGCTGCCTATACACGCAAATTTGATACTGCTATGTATGACAGGGTTTCTTGGTTGTGTGGCTGCGACGAGAAACGCCGTCTGTTCTGTTTCGTATGTTTACTATATGGAGGCGATGACTGCTGGACAAGGGAAGGGGTATGTGATTTGAAACACCTAAAGGAAAGAATAAGAAAGCATGAAAAATCAACATTTCATCTACACAATGTTGTCAGTTTTCAACTGCTCGGGACATGTAACATTGCCGAAGGTTTGAGTGGTGTTTATGAAGAATCTTTTCGTGTTCATAACGATTTAGTAACAAAAAATCGTTATGTTTTGTCCAGAATAATTGATGTATTGAAATTGTGTGGAGCATGCAATCTGCCTCGTCGCGGTCATGATGAATCGACTACCTCAAGTAACGAAGGCGTAGTTTTAGAGCTGATAGAATATAGCAAGAATCTCGATCCATTATTACACAGCCACTTTGAAAATGCGAAAGTTTTCAAAGACACTTCAAAAACTATACAAAATGAACTGTTGGACTGTATGTTTCAAGTTTGTCGAGAGTTTATAACAACAGAAATAAGGCAGTCTTCTTTCGTAGCCTGTATGATTGATGATATTACAGACGTGTCGACGCGCCCCCAGATAGTGATAGTGTTTCGATATGAATTGAAAGGAACAATTTCCGAGCGGTTTTGGGGATTTTTTAATGCGGAAAACCATAATGCACAAGAATTATCAGAATGCATTTTGAAAGAACTCCAAACTTTGTTACATGATGTTCCTGAGAAGTTAATCGCACAAACTTATGATGGAGCCTCAGTATTCGGAGGACATTTAGGTGTCAATGCTATAGTTCAAGATGTGTATAAAAATGCGCATTATATTTATTGCTACGCACACGAACTAAACGAAGTATTGGAAAAGGTTACTTCTCACATTTCCTCTGTAAAATGTTTTTTTGCAAACCTTAAGGGGATTTCACAATTTTTTGCAAATTCCTCTGATAGGACAGCTGCATTAGAAGAAATATGCAGCGTAAGAATGCCAAGGCCGTGCGAGACCAGATTGGATTTTTTTTCGAGATTGATACAAATGATTTTCCAAAATAAAGATTCAATTTTGGATTGTTTTCAAAATATTCAATCTGGAGTGCAAAAATCCTACAACGCGGAAACAGTGTGCCAAGCTGCTGGGTTTATAAAGTGGCTGAATGATGATATCTTCCTATTTTGGCTGAATTTCTTCAATAATGTTATGCCTCACGTAAACATACTACATGCTCAATTACAAAAGATCGAAACAGATGTTGTAAAACTACAACAAGCATTAGATTATTTTGAGGCAGCATTATTGAATGTCAAGTGCGTTTTGCCTTCGTCGTTAGAGGTAAAACGAGAACAAGAAGAAGAACCAGCTGCAAAAATATGATGTGAAAGCTCTTCACGAGATTTAAATGCTGCCGCGAGGGAGATCTGTGACACCATTCTCACCCAAGTAAAAGATCGTTTTGAATTCAAAAGTCACTTTTCTGGAGCAAAATTGTTTTTGATTGAAAACTATCAACATTATAAAAAAAGACTACCTATTGAAGAAATAGATATTTTTTGTGATGATTTTACAATGATTGATAGAGATACACTGAAGACTGAATTAGGCATTTTCTACTCTCGGCCCGAATTCTCTCGAAATGGCAACATATCTGGCTGTCTAAAGACACTTAATTTTCTTCTTTCGGTTGGACTCGACACAACTGTTTTTATAGAAACAACAAAAGCACTGAAAATATTAGTGACGATGCCGATGACTACCTGTGAAACTGAGAGATGTTTTTCAACTTCAGAAGTGATAAAATCACATATAAGAAATTCTGTGGGGGAGGATAGGCTAACAACTTTAGGGATGCTATCTATTGAGAAGAACATGGTAAAAGATATTCCAGATTTCAACAGAAAAGTGGTGGAGAAGTTTATTAGTGAAAAGCACCGGAGAATGGAGTTCCACTATAAATAATAATAATTCTAGTGCCGAGGTCATGGAAAGCATGGGGCTCTACCTCCATGCCCCCCAAGTGCCTTCATGGCATGTTACGGGGATACCTTTACCTTTACCTTTTAAGGTTAGTGACCTATTTTGTTATACAAAAATTTATAATTGTTCTTAGTATGTTTTCATTCCCGTATTTGAGTCCTCCAAAAATCAAATACTCGAGTTGCCACTGGTAGTGGTACATCAGGGCATAAACATCTTAATACTGCCGAGTTAGCTTCCTGTTATCATAGTATGATTCGTCTGTTGCACAAAATTAACATGTTAAATATATTTCAACGACAGCATCGAAATTACGTTGTGAGAAAACCAAGAAACAAAATATTAAGTTAATATTCATAATGCATTTTGGATAATGTTTGAATACACGGCACTTTATCCTCCTTGTGCATTTTAACATTTCAATGTAGTAGATTATACATTATACAATAATAATAATAATAATAATAATAATAATAATAATAATAATAATAATAATAATCAATGTACTTTTATCAAAATGTATACTTTTCACTAGAAATCGGTAATTTTATTGAATAACATAGTCTACAACCTTTTCATTTGTAACTCCTACTTAAATCTGAATTTCGAGTAATGAATAGCTACTAAATCTTGACTATAAAAACAGCGCTGAAACTTTAATATTCTCACACACCAGACACAGGAAAAAAACATATTTAAATCGTTGAAAATAAACTTAGAATTGTAACACGTCACTTTAGAGACAGAATGTGATGACTGCGAAAAGCATTAGCCCACCCAAGCCACCCCAAATACCTTCGCCTCTTATACACCCGACTGACGATTTTCTTCATGTACACAGTCACAATTATGACATAATTCATTGGCACCATCATGATATTGTATTATGCTTACGAGGGCACCCCTTTCTTCGCTATTCCTTTCTTTGCTATCGTTGATGATTAAGTCTATCTGCCTGCCTGCCCCATTCATTCGATAATGAAATAATGCAACACAAATAAAAATGTATAGGTGCTTTTCACTAGAAACCGGAAATTTTATTGAATAACATAGCCTACAAATTTTTCATTTGTAACTTACTACTTAAATCTGAATTTCGAGTAATGAATAACTACTAAATCTTGATTATAAAAACAGCGCTGAAACTTTAATATTCTCCCACACCAGACACAGGAAAAAAACATATTTAAATCGTTGAAAATAAACTTAGAATTGTAACACATCACTTTAGAGACAGAATGTGATGACTGCAAAATCCATTAGCCTACCCAACCCACCCCAAATACCTTCGTCTCTTATACACCCGACTGACGATTTTCTCCATTTACAAGCCACAATTATGACGTAATTCATTGGCACCATCATGATATTGTACTATGCTTATGAAGGCACACCTTTCTTTGCTATTGTCGAGTAAATTTTCCTTTCTTTACTATCGTTGATGTTTAAGTCTGTCTGTCTATCTGAATTTATTCCATCTCTCTCATTCATTTGATAATGAAATAATGCAACACAAATCAGACATCAGTCCTGTGTGTGGTGTGCATGTGCATGGGGTTCTTTAAAAATTTAGCGCATTTTTTTTTCTTGAGATAAATGTCACACCTTATCCTGTTTCTTATTGGTAATCTAAAACTCTGGTAATCCTACTTGTTGATATGGCTGAAACAAGAGATTGATGAACAGATTTTAAGTTTTGCACTTTTCAGTAAATATCAAATTGTTCTGTATCACTGAATCAAACAGCAATAAACTCTCAGAAGACATTCTCCATATGTTATTTAATTGATTGTAGTAGCTGTATTGAGCTAGGGGAAGCTCTATAAAATGCTCTTTACAGATTTTCTGATTATGTTGTTAAATAGGAAGGAAAAATGATATGAAATGGATAATAAATTACCTAAAATTAAATTTTTGTCCTAAATATTGTTACAAAACATTACCGGAAATAAATAATCTATAAAGTATATTTTAAGCCTCGTCTCCACTATTGAACATTTAACAACATGTTAAATATAACATATTGAATTTGACATGTATATGGAAGTCTCATTTGACTTAACATGTTGACTGAGTTTGTTGAAATTAACACTTTCAACATGTTGGCGTGTTTTCCAGCAGCAATGGAAAACATGTCGAGTCAATTCACTTGCTCGTGCAGCGTCGTTACAGTTCGGCAAAGTTCGTACAGTTTCTATAGCAACAACTAACTTCCGATTTTGTGGCGCATATTTTGATCATTTTGATACGATCCTTGTGTTGGCTGTAAGTTGTTCGGAGTAATGAAGTGGACGAAAGGAAATACGTTAGAATAAAATTGATTAATGCACTGATGGAAAGGCCTTGTGTACATAAGAATAGAGAGACAAAACAACGAAGGCCGACTGTTTTAGAGAACTAGAATTTATTATTTAACTGTTCTCGAGAATACAAAAGAGAATTTTCGCACTCTCGTCGTACGCTAAACGTTAATGCTATGTTGACATTAGTAATTGTCATATTTGGTGATGTACGAGAATGTTAACGTTCGTAACACTTAAGAAAGAATAATTATACGTGCGATATTACCCTCCTTTAACATTTATCATGTTTTAGGTCCTGTGATAATCAATCGCACTGTATTTTTTTTAATTGAGATAAAGTGGTTGTTCTTAATTGTGTGTCTTTCTTTGATGTAACAAGAAGTATTTTTTGCAGCACTATATTAAAATCTTATTCTGACATTCTCAGAAAGGTTTTGAATCCAAATCGATCTTCAACTTTAAGCTCGTTTAGAATGTCTTGTGCATTGTATCTTTTACTAAGCTATTGCCACACCCACATTCTCATTTTCTTCCTTTTCAAGGCCTTATAACAATCAAAAGAGGCAATTACAAATGCCAAATCATCATCTGAGTCCATTGTCCAAGGTTTGAAAATAAGACACTATAGTACCTACATTAAAATCTCGTGGACTGTTTATGGTGGACTACACAAAGAAAGTCAAGTTTAACCTGTTTAACAGTCTGGACCAAGTGTTAAATGAAGTTACCATTAACATGTTCAATCAACATGTTGGGATGTTAACAGTAAACAGTTTAACATTTAACATGTTGTTGTTAAATATTTGTCAGTGGAGACAAGACTTTTAGATATACAAGTAATCTAAAACAAAGGTTTGTTGAACTTCAGAATTCGAACCCTTTTATAAACTTTTTCTCTTTTGCACTTAGTAACCTTATTAATCAGGACTCAATGTGTTTCATATTTTTCAGACTCGAGAACAATAGTATTAACAGCAGAAGACTTTGCAGCTTTAACAAGACAAGTAAACACTCAGTCAAATGGCACAAACAAAACTCCAGCAACTGTGCGGATACAAGCCTTGACGACAAAACAGTCTCACCCTCAGACACCCCAAGTGCAACAACAACAACAACAACAACAACAACAACAACAACAACAGCAGCAGCAGCAGCCGCCACCGTCTCCACAGACCCAGCCAACAACTACTACTTCTGTTACTATCCCAGTACAACAGCAGGCAGTGAACAATAAAGTTCCAATATTGAAGAAGCCAATTGTCACGCCTGTAGTAAGCAGTATTCCTACAACACCAGCTGCAACTGTAACACAGTCAACTGTGAAGTGTTTGCCACAGCCGGTGCCTGCAAGACAAGAGCTGGAGGTTAGTTACATCATCAATGTTGCCAATTTAGCTGTTTTTCTTGAGGTTCAGTATAGTATGGGTAGAAGAAAATTATTCTTTTTTAGTTCATAGTTTTATTTACGTCGTTTTGCTATATATAATGTAGATAGACATAGTCAGTTGATACAGTATTCGTAAGTATGATTAAATACAATAAATACAGTCATAAAAATTCATTAAAAGTGTAATATGTCCTTTCACATAAATGAAGTTTCAGTCTCCTTTTGAACAAATTTAAATCTTTTAGATTGGCTAAATCAGAAGGAAGCTTATTAATAACAAGAATAGTTGTATACATAAGAGATTTTAAGCATTTAAGCATCTATGTTTATAAGTTTGAATATTTTTATTACCTCTTGTATCATCATTGTGAATTTCATTATTAGTGCTAAACAGATTTTTATTATTTTTGTGGAACATAAGTGCTTTATATATCAACATTCAAGTCATTGTTAAAGCCTCAAAATCCTTTTTTGTATCACAAAAACACTGGTAATGTCAAATGCTCTACCCAAAAATAGAATATTATATGAGAGAATACTATGTCAAAGGACAACATAATACTTTAATTCTGTAGTTGGTGATATGTGCGTAGTTTTTGGAGGTGACTATTCACAGATACTCGGGCCTGTTTACTCTTACGAACTGCTGCTGCAGCCTGTGACAGAGATATCAACTGACCTTGCACCAGTGAGTAACTCGTTCTGAAGTTAAAATTAACAAATCCATATGCCAAATTCGGTGGCACTCACTGTATCACCATACATTACATAGGAGGTCAAATTAAAATTGTTCCCATTACATCATATGATGTAGATGTCGCAATCCTTTTCCTCATACAGAACAATATTAACCGACATAAGGCATATTATTTTTCCAGAAAATATAGAAAAGTTTTATTGTGTTGTATTGTAACCAGTGTTGAGTCCAGCCATTGTTGTTGTTGTTGTTGTTGTTGTTATCAAATGCTTGGCTCTGGCAAGAAGCCATTAGCTCTCTCGCTCTCCAGTATCTCTCTGTGATGGATCTAGCAGGTAGTGCTTCACAGGTTTGAAGATGTTCTTCAGCCATTTCCTCTTCTTTGTTGAACAGGGGACAATTGAAGTGTTCACAACCATAGTGGGCCAAGCGCCATTTACTAAAACCGTAGAAAACAAGGCTTAAAATGAAGTTATCACCATAATTCAGTGGAAACATAGCAAGTAATATAAAGTATACACATTCAAACTAAATGATATGTCAATCTTCATTAAACTATGGTATTCACTTAACTTTAACCCTTGCTTTGTCCGGTTTTAATAAATGGTGCTTCACCCACTATGGCTCTGAACCCTTCAATTAGTCCAGCTAATGTAAGAAATTAATTTTTATTTTCTTCATTGAAAAAAGAATTGAATTATTTAGTAGTCATATAAGGGTTTGATGATGCTGAAAAACTATTTAATACTAGCCGTACCTGTGCGCTCCGCTGCACCTGTTAGAAATAAATATAAAGTAATTACGTAATTAAAATAGGACGTTTGATCCAGGGAACATTCGTGTTTGTTAGAAGGATAAATCGTTTAATATGTTACTTAATTGAAATTATATTTAAATAATTAAATTGCGATCATTTTGGTCCAGAGAGCACTCATTTGGTGCAATGACAATTCCTTTAACATGTTTCTTATTTGTTATTACACGCAACCATAGTTTAATGAAGATTGATATATCATTTAGTTTTAATGTGTAAACTTTATATTACTTGCTATATGGTTCCATTGAATTATGGTAATAACTTAATTTTAATCCTTGTTTTCTACGTCTTCAGTAAATGGCGCTTGGCCCACTATGGTTCTGAAACCTTCAAATAACTTAAATAGTGATACAGCATAAACAGTGATATGTAATTATATTTCTTTCTTTCGAAAATGTAAGAATTCACGATCTCCTATGTACCATTGCCATGGAATGAATAAATGTGTTTCTTCTTCCTACTCAAAAATTTTATATTTTGCACATGGGAATTACTGCAGGAACAACAACGCTACAGTCTGAGGCGGCGGTGAAAACGTATTGTATTATTATTTTAAAAGTCTATCAGACCTACCAAATTTTGCATAGAATAAAACTTATCGGAAATCATTTTTAAAGAAACTTTTGTTGTGTAACATTTTTCACAAAAAAACAATAATAAGCGAGATATTTCGATTTAATTCAGGCTCCGTTAAATGAAGTATTTTGAATGCCATATAGCCTAAAATCTAAATTACAACGAACTTAACTTATATTTCAATTTTCATCAAAATCCGTTCAGCCATTATCTTGTGAAAAGGTAACAAGCATCCAGACAGACAGACATACAAACAAAAATTTAAAAAAAGCGACTTTCGGTCTCAGGATGAATAATTATACATGTTAACACCAATTATTTTTGGAAAAGGGAAAATTACCAGAAAATTTTCGGCTACATATTTATTATTATATTATATTATATTTTATTATATTATATTTTATTATATTATATTTTATTATATTATATTATATTATATTATATTATATAAAAAGTGCGTTGATAACGGATGTACTCCGATAAGAAAGTTTTTAATTTGTTGTGGGGGCTCTTGAATCTCAGAAGCAACAACCTTTACAAAGCGCAACATAATCTGCTTGGCTCATTACCCAATTTTTTTTTGCATTGCATTTATTGCATATATAGTCTATTTTATGTATTTTAACACGATTCGATTGAGCATAGTTAAAATTTGAATGATAAAATAATGGATTGCTAAGCTAACGTACTATTACTGCATACTAAATCAATACACTCTCGTTGTTCATTAATTCTCTGAGATTAAAATGAGTGTGTACATAAATATTATTTTAAGAAATACAGAAAACGAATGTACAAAAAAGCCTATCAAATTTTCTGTGCATAGGAATAGTTTAATAGCTTTCGATTGTTGCTGTCCAAGGCCCCTTTTTCGATTGTTGTTGCCCAAGGCCCCTTATAGACGAAGTCATTTGTTATTTCATTGCACCGTCTTAGATGGCGTTATTTTAATTTTAAAACTCATTTATCTCATTAAATATCAGTCCTATCAAAATTTTGTAAAGAATAAAACTTATCGGAAATCATTTTTAAAGAAACTTTTGTTATGTAACATTTTTCACAAAAATCAATAATAAGCGAGATATTTCGATTTATTTAATTCAGGCCCCCTATAACCCCCCTTTTAAATAAAGTATTTTGAATGCCATATAGGCTAAAATCTAAGTTACAACGAACTTAATTTATATTCCAATTTTCATATAAATCGGTTCAGCCATTATCGCATGAAAAGGTAACAAACATACAGACAGACATACAAACAAAAATGTCAAAAATGCGATTTTCGGTTTCAGGGTGGTTAATTATATATGTTAGGACCAATTATTTTTGGAAAATCGAAAATTACCAGAAAAATTTCGGCTACAGATTTATTATTAGTATAGATACAGAGTTATTGTACTTTATTTGATAGCATATTAAACATAGACAAAATTATTAATCTCTAAAGGCTTATTTTGTAAATAATTATGTAAACCTGCTGCAAATAGTTCAGGAATGAAAGTGTTTTAGCACTGAAATATTTATTTCGTATTTTCATATTTTGGCAAAATTTTCGTCATTTTGTGCTGGTCTCTAGTGATTAGGATGCACTTAATTCTGATTCACACTTGAAAAGAATATTGTGAAGATGGATATGAATTATGATTGTATTGTTTATATTAATCTGTGTTTTAGATTAAAGCAATTAAAAGACAGCAGCGAATGATTAAAAATCGTGAATCAGCTTGCTTGTCAAGAAAGAAGAAGAAAGAGTATGTAACATCTCTTGAAACACAAATCTCCGAGCTACAACAAGAAAATGTACAGCTCAAATTGGTGAGTAGTCTCATTGCTTTTGTACCTGTAACACTTGAACAGTAGCTATAAATTTTAACTTAACATATTGTATTAAAATTAGTGTTACAAATTCAATCGTCGATATTTTCCTCATAGTAATATCGTGAGATAAAACAAAATGACTAGATTTCACAGTTTGTCAACAAGCAGAATCTTCTTACATATAAAAGTCAATGGCTATGTATGTATGTATGTATGTATGTATGTATGTATGTATGTATGTATGTATGTATGTATGTATGTATGTATGTATGTATGTATGTACTTTATACAAATCTACAGAGTTTGACTGATATTTGCCAAAGTTTGCATATTTAACCTTCATACCCAGGAGAACAACATAGGCTACATTAAAATTGGACAGATAGACGATAAATTATTGAAATCAATAAAAATTAGAAAGAAATACGAGTTGTATGGTATTAAAGTGGCCTATTCTACAATCGTCTTTTATTGACGTCATCCAATCACCTCTTCTTCTGTTGTAAAAGCGGCCATATTGTTACTGAAATATCAAATAAAATAACATTAAATTAAAATTATGTAAATGAGAGACGATCTCTTGATTGAATGTGCCATGTGTCATGAATATACAATATAGTATGGTATAAAATTCATTTTTGTTTAATATTTAAGAATTCAAAACCAAACATAATAGGCAGCAAACATGACAGCATTCATAACACGTAAATTCAAGTGCTTTACTACATAGCTCTCTGTAGCATGGTGGTAAGGTATGGGATCGACAGGGAGGTGCAGACGGCTGTCAAAAGCTGATTCCGATCCCAGGCGGCTGACTTCTACGACACAAGGATACAAAAACTGATCCCATGGTATGACAAATGTCTCAGTTCCAGTGGGGGATATGTTGACAAATAGCGCAACAATTGCTGTATCTGTTTCAATAAATCTTTCCACGCAATTGTGCCTTTTTTTCTGTAAACAGCCCGAGGGAAAATCACTGTCTGGACGGCCTCGTAACTGCGGTCAAATGGCCAAAATTTGTATAAGCACTTTTGACATTATTAACATGGTGAAAGAAAAAACATTTAACTTTTTTATCTGCCCCCATCAGAATGTTTGCATGTCAGCTAATAGGGTCAACTCTCTTCAGAACGAGGACATAGATCTCCTTGTTGAAATATTCAGATTGAAGCTTTTTACAATGAGGAACAATTGATAAATAGGTTGATTTTAAAATATTGTTGAAATACACTACTTTTATTATAATAGTTTGCATGGTATGTTTGATTTTTTTATTGCCTCTTATATTCAGTAGAATATTTTTATGTGATATCAAAAGCATGTTAAGTTTTTTTTTTTTATTAAATCTAGACATGTAGCTCCATAATTTCTATGCTGTTTGATTCGCCTTGAACTTATCTGATCAGCTTTTCTTCTTTCTCTTTCAGGAAAACATAGCACTGAAAGAAAGACTGAAACTGTATGAAGAGAACTCTACATGGAAAAGACCTGGAATCCTAACAGGGAATGTCAGGAAGACGACAGCTGTGCTAGCTGTTTTGTTAATGGTCTCACTCAATATTGGCTCCTTTGGGTAAGATAAGATAAAGTCTAGCAACAACTTTACTATTTTTGTATGAAAAATAAATAGCAATACAGTAGAAATTGCATGCATACCAGCTTTAATGTACGTATACAAAGCCATGAAGCTGTTACTTTACGACATACTGCTTTTTGGGCCAGTTATGGTAATTCTGATTGAGTTTATATCTCACAGTAGGCTTCCTAATAACAAATGGCTTCTTATTTTTATTGGAGCTGTGAAAAGTTAGAATACACTTCGTGAAACCTTGTAGACTTTCAGCACCTTGTTTTGCCAGTCTACATCAAATATCAAATCAAATATGTTTCGACTTACGAACGTGCAAATGACGAATTGATACAGACCACTTATCATATATATTTTCTTTATTTTAGGGGTCTTTTTCATCCGGGATCAGATGCATTTGGAGAATTACAGGGATCCCTTCCATCGCAAAAGTTACCTAGTTCTAGACACGGACGCACACTTTTATGGGCAGATATGGATAGGAAAGACCTGCCTTCTATAAATGATCCCTTCAGCGATATGGGCTCAATCTCAAACACGTCCAATATGCATCCAACATGCCCAATGTTCATTAATCAGACTGAATCGATAAGGTAAGCAAAGTAACTTTCTTCTCGTAGCTGTCTGAAACACATCTCGTGGCAGATAGGCATGTGGTGAACATGAACAGATATGCTGAAATGAGGGAGAAGATTATAATGCATTAAATATTGAGACTTTTGCATGAGTTGTTATACAGGGTGTAAACAATATGAACTAAACATGATGTGTAGTGAAATTTCGTTTTTTTTTTTTTTTTTTATTTTTGTTTTCAATTCTTAAAATATCATGTTTTTAGGATTGGTGGTAATCTAATATTTACTGTTCGAGTAAGTGTAAACATCATTGTCAATGACCTTCCATCCAATATACGCTAATACCACTACAATAGAGAGACCACTACAAATTTATCACCACAGTTGCAATGTACATGGTGAACCGAAGTAAATAATGATGGTCTGCTATCATTTCCAAAAACATTAGACTCTCAGATAACATTTTTTTCTAGGGAAACTACTAAATTTACTGAAAAATGTTATTCCACTTTCTTTGTTCAGTAATTTATGATGTACCACTAGTATTCTTTTGGCAGTTTATATCGTTTACACACCAGTGGCGTATACTGGTTAAAGGGTTTGGGCTACCACTGACCCTATTATTACACAAAATATATTTTTAAATCCCTATAATAAAATTCCTTACATATTTATGTGAATTCCAGACGTCTTGATTGGGACGAAAATACGTTGATGACTTCGTCATTGAAATTACAGTTGGGCCACTTGCAAAGTTTCTGTAGAAATGACTTTTCAATGGACATCAGTGCCAAGCCGGATAAACGTTCTTGTGTATGAGTTGATCTACAGTAGGATTTTATTCTCTTCAACGCAGAAAATGTTCTTTCTACCGATGGTGACGTAGCTGGTATTGTCACAATTAATGTTGCCAATTTAAGGACTTCAGGAATAACTTGGTTCAGCTGGTTTTCATATATGGCAGATAACATTTCATTGATAAGTTTATTCGAAAAATCAAAGACTTCTGCTGAATATATTACACTTAATTCATTTTTCAAACGTATTTGATCAAAGTGACTGTTATAGGACTGAAATAATTTGTTTAGTGCCTCATTCGGGAAGTTTTCTCTATAAACAGAAAATTTTTGAGAATCTAGAAGATGTGTGGACTGAAGCTTTCCATAATCAGAAAATCTGTCAGTAATTTCCATGTGCATACAATCTAGTATGCTGTAGTACAGCTGCCTGTATTTCAATTCATCATCTCATTTTCTTCGCTTTAATGGTGGTTCCATTGTATTGGCTGAAGAATTTTCATTTTTCATATTACTCCATATGGACAGAAACCCACTACGTCTGAACTCGGATATAGTATTTTTTTAACTTTGATACCTCTTGCAAGTATTGCAAGTAGTATGCTATGACTAGACTTTTTGTCTGAAGAATGTTGTAGAGCACATCTGTATGTGCGAACACTCTAGCATAGACTTCAAGAAGAAATATATTCTGAAACTGTGTGAAAAAATTCTAATATCCTTGAGCCTGCACAATTACAGCATCATCCTAGTTTTCTTCAGTCTCATTACAAATTATATTTTTAAAGAAAGCAGTCCGTTTTTCTCTGTATTCCTTTACTGTATTTACAAGCCGAGATGTAAAATTCAATCTAGTTGGTGCTACTTTTGGGAGTTTCTTGTTCATAAATTCCTTGAGTTTTCTGATCTTTTAGGAGATGATGAGAAAAATGCAGCTAAACCCGACAGTGTTTTGAAAAAAATGCGGCATTCTGGAATGGATGAAGTAGTTTGTTGCAAAACTAAATTGAGAACATGGCTGTAACAATGGACAAATAGTGCTTGAGGATATTTTTCTTGAACTTTTGTTTTCAAGCCATTAATATTTCCCGCCATAACTGAAGCACCATCGTATGTCTGTGCAATTAACTTATTGCCGACATTGTATTCTGCTGTAACACCTTCCACATGCTGAAACAAAGCAGCAGCAGTTTTGTCCGAACTGACATTTGTGAATCCTATAAACCGTTCTTGAACATTGGCAGTACTGTCGACATATCTTAAAACAGTGGACAATTGACTCTGATTAGAGCAGTAACTTGTTTCATCAACAACAATGGCCACAAAAGGTTTTATTTTCTTTAACATAACCCCACTTATAGCAAATATTAAGTCATTCTGAATTGCGGGAGAAGTACCACGAAATACTGTTGAACTCTCAAGATGATTGGCCAGTAAATGGTCAAATTCACTTAAGGAACTTAAATATTCAATATAATTTCCTCTATTGTCTGATTCCACACTCTCATTATGACTCCGAAAAGCCAATTCTTGTTTTCCTAGAAAGCAGACTGCGTTAATAAGACGCAGCAAAATCTCCCGATTTTTTTTCACAAGAGCATTGTGTTGGTTGATGTGAGAGCTTTTTGCTTATCTAGCTGTAAATCAATTCTTGTCTTTCCAAAGTTTGCAAAGTTCATGCTACTACAAATATGAGCTTTTGATTTGTCGTATTCTAGGACTGCCGTTCGAAGGGAGTTCATATTAGAAAACCCCTCTTTTGACCACACATTAGTTTCGCGGCTAAATAACAAACATGGCCAGCAAAATAGTTTAGAAGTACCACACAACCAATTCCACTTACCATATGATGTTGAAGTGAAATGGCGTGTGTACTCAAGCTGTTTTTCTTTTACGTCCATGGACAAATTTAACTCAGGAGTTGGTCTTTCCATTTTCACAATTTCAACTTTCTCGTTGTTATGTACGACGGTTAAAAGGCACTTTTAATAAACCTTTTATTACACAGTCATTTTCAACACAAACCTCTCCAGAAACTTGTTCTGCCATATTTTTCACAATATCACTTAATTGGGAAATTAAAAACTTAATAATTCACAATTAATATAACTCTTAGACACTCGAACAAATCACAGATTTAAAATAATGCACTGCAAGAACACAATCACATTCAGAGCTAGTGTACTAAGCGTATTGTTGTTTCGCGCCTGCGAAGAAACCGATCACGAGAGCGGCAACTCACGGCCTACACTGCACGATAGAAACAGTAGGGAGCAGGGGGGCCGGGCAGTTGTGCGAAGGACAGCGTGCGCGAAACTGTCACAGGCTACCTCACGTAGCAAGCGATTTCTCCAGCGATGCCGCCTTGACAACTTGTTTCTTTTCGAGAGCAGAGAGCGCATATAAATCTAACAATTACGTTAATTTTAATTACTATGGTAAAACTAATAATACAAAATGATTACATTATGTTATATTATAAACTTTTTCTTTTGTAATTTCCTTGGGCTACTGCCGGTAGCCCCGGTAGTCCGCAAAATACGCCCCTGTTACACACTGTATACAGCTGAGAACTGTGCTGTCTACAAGAAGTGATCATATAAACAGATTCAGTTTTCATTTTTATATATCTTTCAGTACCCAAATGTCAGTGTCATGTTTAAGACTCTGAAGACTTCGGATAATATTGCAACAAAAGATACTGAGGAGATCACTTCAAATATATGATTTTCAAAAAATTTTGACATGCCAATAAATTACATTGTCTAAGTTATATCCTGTATTATTTTGATATATCTAAACATTATAGTCACTTTAGAACAGCATGCTGAAATTCGTCAGAACCAATTGCTGGATTCTGTATAAGTGGTTAACTGGTACATTTATATGGATCGATGTTATCCAGGCTAAAGGGCCATGGTCTGTTGTCGCTGTTGCTACCATACGTTTCATCTGCTGTTCCGGCAGACATCGTCAGTGGTATGGCACACGGGAGTGCAAAGATCTCCTTAGCTTACTGGGAACGCCTGGGACTGTGGCTGGTTGCCTTGCAGTATGTAAGGTCATTGTCGCCGCAGTCTGCATCTGAGCGTCGTGTTGTGATGAGCTATCGTCGTGTTCGGCTGTTATATGAATGGTTTAATGCTTGTGTTTCTCAAGGCTGGGTACATGCTTGTTTGACTTTAAGGCCTTCTTCCTTCCGATTGAAGTTGTTCTTGTGTTTGTAGATTTCAATGGCCTCTCAATGTAATCTGACATAGAAGTGTGGCATCCCACTTAGGATGTCAGTGTCCTCGAACTTGATGTTGTGCTCCCCCTTTTTATATGCGTGTTTGGCTACTGCTGACTTATCTAGGTGGCCTAGACAGCAGTTTCTTCTGTGTTCAGTAAGCCAGGTCTTGAAAATACGTTGAGTCATCCCCTATGTCGCCAACAGACCACGGCCCTTTAGCCCAGATAACATCGATCCATACAACACCGGTTGTGAAAGCCTACATTCCAAGATTAACTGGTACATTGTTTGTAACTCTTTACTTTTTGAAATTCTATACATTCAAATGAATGAATGAATCATGCTTCCTCAACATTGTCTTGTGACTCATTGCATACGTAGTAGAATGGGATGCCTGCAAGAAGTTGAATGAAGCATGATAAATAATGTCTGCTCACAGATTAGACAGTGAGTTGCGCCGGTGGATTGGTGTGGATCGTGAGTTGGACAACTTGACACAGCCAGCAAATGGTGAACTGCTGCTGCCTCCTCCTGCTACGAAATCACCACCCCACAAGCTCAAGCCGAAGAGAAAACGAGTGTAAGTAACAGAACATAGCATTTATTATAAACCAGTTGGCAGAAGCGATCTTGGCAGACCATGGAAATCATGGTCAGAAACTCTGTAAGTTGGAACAGGCTTAACCATGAAGTGAACAAGATGAGGACTTTCCAAATACGTTAATTCTTCCACATGTAGAAATCTGAAGTTATTATACAAAGCACGAATTTTGTTTTAATTTGCAGTACACGCAAGCAGTCGCCTGTCAGTAATGAAGTGGAGGTGTATGGCTTGAGACCTCGGCACTATAATTATGCTGCCTTCTTTGAAGCAATTCATCGGCGGGATGACACATTCTATGTGGTGTCTTTCTCTGGAGACCATTTGTTGGTGCCGGCACTTGCTCACAACAAGACAGTTCGTCCAAAAATGTCACTAGTGCTGCCTGCATTGCCTTTTAATGGTATGATGAAGTAAACCCATGTAACAACTCTATTTTCTTGTCATTGAATACATTTAAAATGTAAGTCACTTTGTGTAGACAATATGTGTACAAAGTGTCTTAACTGTTACTCGAAAAATAGCAGTATTTGAAGCCCCTAGGAAAATGTTACGACAACATAGAGATTTATTTTTAAAAAAATCTAATTATCTGCTTATTTTTACATAGAAAATGCTGATGAATAAGTCGTTATGTTCTGTAGTATTTTTTTTTTACTCTTTGTTATAGGTATGAAGTAAAGAGAGGAAGTATTGTAATGCTTAAAAAAATCTTAAACAACGTGTTCAGTATCCCTAATTTAAAAAAACTGGTTTTTGGCATGCCATCTGTCCGTCTGTTTGTTTATAAAAAGTTCTTCCAAACTAATACATGGGTTGTATTCATATTTAGTATCTATGTGTCAGTTCAACTAGGAATGATGCACATGAAATACCTTTTACTAGAAATTGGCTCGAACGATTTTATTTATTTATTTATTTATTTACTTATTTGTTTATTTATTTATTGTTGTTTACATACTTTATTTATATTTATTTATTTAGTTTACTTATTTTATTTATATTTATTTATTTTGAAAGATGAGTGTAGCAGAGAAAAATTCTCTCCGGCACCGGGACTCGAACCTGGGTTTTGAGCTCTACGTGCTGATGCTTTATCCGTTAAGCCGCACCAGATTTCAGCTCTGATGCTGAATTGAATCCTCTCAGTTTAAGTTCCACCTCTTAGTTTCCCTTTAGTGGCCAACCCTCGTGCACTGTCAAAGATGTGTGACAGCGGCACAATGTCCAACACACTATGTGCAGAAGTGCACTCATTACGAGTGACAAAGTGGCTGGGATCCGATGGAATGAGCTCCATCTTAAATCACTAAGTGATTATTTATGCATATCATATTATTGTGATGTACTGAAGTACTATGATATTTCCGTGCAAGAATTCTGTATTACCATATGATGAAGGATGGGTGGAGCGGAGAAAAATTCTCTCCGGCACCAGGACTCGAACCTGGGTTTTCAGCTCTATGTGCTGACACTTGTCCACTAAGCCACACCAGATTCCAGTTCCGATGCCGGATTGAATCCTCTCAGTTTTAGCCCCACCTCTTAGTTTCCCTTTAGTGGCCAACCCTCATGCACTGTGTCACAGATGTTGACAGTGGCACAATGTCCAACACACTATGTGCAAGGTGTACTCATTACGACTGACTAAGTGGCTGGGATCCTACGGAATGAGCTCAGTCTTAAATCACTAAGTGATTATTTACACATATCATACATACTTCGGTACATCACAATAATAAGCAGGTTAATGTTTTCGTAGTGTGACCTGTTCCTGACTTGTATCAGTTGTATTCATTCTTTTATACAGTTGCTCATGTTACATTTATTGTTTATCAGAACTGCTAAATACTTAAATTGTGTAACATCCTCGAATTTTATGCCTCTTATACAGAAGTCAAGCAGTGCTTTTTAGTTTTTAGGATGTATTTACGAAAATGAAGTGGTAAGGAAATAATATAGACATTTTACTTCCAAACTTTTTTTGTGTAATATCTCAACTGTGAATTTTCTCAGACAAAAGCAAATGTGGTTTAAAAATATCTGTAGAGACTGCTTTGCAGTTCTATGATTCAGTGGAGATGAATTACATTTATTTTTATTATTGGATTATTTATTGAAATGTTAATATGAAATTTGATTTAGTTGTAATTTTTTTTTAAGATTGTAAAGATGATTTTGGCTCCAAAATACATACACATCACCCATTGCTTGTAATTCTAGTTTTTATGGAAATGCACGAAATTAGACTTCTGCAAAAAATAATTTACATAATTTCATCATCAATTGAAAACTCCAACAGAACAAAATTTTAGATCTGTAATACTCTACACGTATTACTTTGTGAATAAGTCTGGCCCATGGTGGAGTTGTTAGCCTGTCTGCCTTCCACTGTGATGACCTGGGTTCAGTCCCCATTTAAGTCATGAACGAATTTGTGGTGGACAAAGCGAGTGCAAGGGTTTTCTCTTGGAGTTCTCCTGTTTCTCCTCAAAAGTTATACAAATTCGTGTTTAATAGAGTTATTATTATTATTATTACTATTATTATTATTATTATTATTATTATTATTATTATTATTATTATTATTATTATTATTAATTACTTTCTGAATATGATCACTTTCAGAAATACATGGTCAGTCGATCAGTCAGACAAGCTAGGTGTTTATAACGATCCCCACAGTAGGTTTTCACCTGACGACGAAGAGAGATTCACTCTTCGAAACGTTGTGCTACAGTTTTGAAAATTAGCAATGGAAAAAGTTCAAACAGCTCAACCATTGAACAATTCACCATTGCTCTCTCCACCCCTTCATTGAGATCAATGAAAAAAAAAAAAAAAACAAACCTTTATTTTTCGGGAGACTAAGTTACTGTGGACCCATCTCCAAGAGTATTTTTGCTGCTATTGCTGCTGTTGTTGGCACCACTGCTGCTGCAAAAGTTCAGTTGCAGATATTTAAGTTGTTGAGCAAACAGATTGTTCTACATTTCAAACCTATATATGAATGTGTAATGAATCAATGGGTGAACTCTTTCATTTATTTGATGATTGTAGTGTTGATGATGTTGTGCAAATAGATCATCTTCATGTTCAAAATTAAATATAGGTGCATAATGAAGTAAACTTTCTTATTAGTCTTACGATTAGGTACAGATTTTAAGGTTGTAGTGTAAATGGATATTCAGTTTAATGTTTTATGTGAATAAATCTGTCTGTATAATGAGGTGAACGTTTTTATTGATTTGATGATTACAGAGTCGATGGCAGCTCCTCCAAATCACATCACAATGATGCAGATCGACTGTGAAGTTACAAATACACAATTGCTTCACGTAAAGAAAGGAGATATTCCAGCACACCTGAGACAGAATGATACATACTCCAACACAACTGATTCGAGAAAATCTAGCTCAAAGGATCAAACCACTGACCACTTCACAGCGAAGTCTCATCGTCCAGTTATGTCCAGATCTCAACCTTATCGGCCATATTTCGTGAATCCAAGACAGAAAAAATTTATAAACAGTGGGGAATTTGCAAGTGATTCAAAGCTCGACGTTGATTTTGCCAATTCCGACCCATACAACATTACCAATCGGAGACTAAACCTAAATAATGTGCTTTATTCTAAGGAAACGAGAAATTATATAAAACCAAAACAAGATCCTAACTTTACGTAATCTTTTGTAGTGCTCAGAAGTTAGATGTAAATAATTCTATCTTGATGGTTTAAAATAGAATTGACCTCAATTTTCCACTGTTGTTGCATTTAAAATGTTATGTGGACATTTTCATTCAAACAGAATGAACTGGTGATACACAATTAGTCAGTGTATCATGGAATAGAGAATGTGCGAGGTGTGCATAGTTACTAGGGTTGCCAACTTTTTTTTTAATAAAGGGGATTAAAGAATTGACAAACTTCCACGTAGACAGTCAGTATACTTGACATGATTTTATGTTATAGCTGTAACTACACAGTATATCATAATTTACAATATAAGGAAAACTTTCGATTGAGCATATATGTGAAAGAGTTCAAAATATAAAGTACTGGCAGTGCCTGTATTTAGATATATAAATAAAAATTGGGCCTTAAATAGAACAGAAGAAAGAAAAATAGATGGCAGAAATGCTATTCTTGAGTTATGTATCAGGCTGTATCTTGAGAGACTGCGACTGCAATGCAACTAATACGTGAAGGATTACAGGTTTTTAATTTAGAACAAAGAATTCTTGACTGTAAATTGAATTTCACAGAACATGGCCTATATGACATATGAATCCAACTACACCAATACAAGAATTTTAAAATATAAACTGTATGGTCGTTGATATGTGAAACACCCAAGAACTAAAGGAAAGAATGATATCTGAGAATGAAACAGGCTACCTTGGAGTTAAAAATATAATAGAAATTTTAATGTCTGACACAGTCTGCAATTGTGTAAACATTCGTGTCCATGATGTATAATCTGAAAGGTTTTGCATTATAATATGTCTGATTTTTCAGTCAATCAGTTTTTATCACTCTTGTTTAATAAATATATATATTTTTTAAGTCATGATTATAGAACCGGTATTCTAATAACATTATAGTTTGCAATAATATTTAATACCGAACTTCCAATAGAAAAAAATAACAGATAATATATATAATACTAATGTCTTGTAGGCTGATTACTTCCCACTATTTCAGATGGTGCAAGAACATGGAAGAGTTGGCAATTCTGATATTAGTTTATTGTATCATGGCATCAGATACAGATAGTTGTACAGTTTACAAAGTACAGTTAACACTTTATTACAAAATTAACCTTCCTTTGCATTTGATAATAATTGTGGATGATATCGCTGCTCTTAATTGTCATATTTTCTTGAATACTCTGCATTCTAAAAAACCACAACTTCATAAATAAATCAATTATTACTAAACATGAAGCGTTGAAAAGATATTGAAGAAAGTGCTACTATGTTATTACTTTTTCAGAAGGCAGTAATACTGTGTAGACTCTATAATCACTTCAATAAATTTATATTACTTGACAAATAATTGTAGCCATGTGGACACACTAGAGTGTAAAGTATTGAGGTTAGTTTTAATGCGTGCTTTCATAAGCTGTATGTTGTACTTTCTGCCATGAGCTTCTTAATTTTAAGTGTGCCTGGTATTCCTGAAAATTCTACAGAGCAATGTTGGTTTCATTCATATCAAGCAATAGATTTGAAGGTGAATTCCATAATCAGGAAAAATCGAAGGATATAGCTGAAGTTTTACGATTAATAAAATTATTTTTCTTGTGCGATCTCTTTGTTACATCACATTAGTATTTTTTGTATAATTATTTTGTTTCATGTGTGATATGGCCAAACCATTAACATAGGCAATTAATATTGTTTAAAGTAATTGCAAAGTTAGGGAAACTTGTATATTCTAAAGTAAAGTTATGCCTCAGTTTTAGTATAATACACAAGAACTGAAGGTTCCTGATGTAGTTAGTGTTTTGACATGGTAAAACATAATATTCTTACTATTTTGCGTTTAAAATCTAAATCAATTATTTCTTAATACTGAATTTTAATTTTCTCTTCTGTAATATTTCCGGTATTGGCTCGAAACCTAGTACGATGTTTTTTTTATTATATATATATATATATATTTTTTTTTATTTTTTGCATAAAAACATCCTTGTGAAAACCATGCTCGCATTATAATTGCAGCTGTAAAAGAAGTCTACTTGAAGAGTTTATTAACAACAACCTTAAGCCAATCATTCAGCCTTTGTTATGTGCTCAAAATATAACATCAGAGACAAAAAATAAAATTACATTAGAATGTTTGGTGCCTAAAATTGATGATTTTGCTTATTCGCATATCCACACAAATGAAAGTGTGCTTCATCTGACATGATCGACATGTTCTTTATGTTGTTATTGTCATTTGTCTGTTACAATACTGAAGCAAGCTTACTTTGTCTTGCTCCATAAGTGTCTGTATCATTTGAATCTTGTATGGGAAAAACTTCAAATCTTGATCCAGTACTCAACAAACACATGTCACTGAGCTGATCTTTTTGGACTTTTAAGCACAGCTTTATGTACCTGTTCCACATTTTCTGGTGTACGAGCCGAAAGTGGATGTCCTGAAGTTTGTGGTCTTTAGAGATCCTTCTTCACGACATTCTGTTACCCATAATAGCAGAGTATTGCAACTAGGTGCATTCCGTGTATGAAATTTCAATTGATAACCATGCTGGATAGCAGTAATTGACTATGTTTTAATTAACATTTCTACTGCAGGAATGCGATGTTGAATCAACAAACATTCCATTAAAAAAAAACGTTTTGGTCATGAACACTTTCAACAATCTATACAAATCTTGCAATGCTCAAAACAAAAAAAAAATGGATTGCGAGCACTGCATTGCAATTGCTGACAAAAAAAAAATTCTCCAAATGTTACAGAACACTGTGACAGTCACTCTGCCAGTATCATCTAGCAGGATGCTGGGTAACTTTCGGTGCTGGACCCCAGATTCATATAACCTGCATTATCACCTTCATCTCATTCAGATGCTAAATAACCTAAGATGTTGATAAAGCATCGTAAAATAACGTACTAAAAATCGCCTAGCAGGTGTGATATTTATTGAAGTTAAAAAATGTCTGGTGTTTTTGACGCACCCAGTACTTGTATAGAATGTCGAGCTGTTCGTTATAAACTGGAGACTAAAATAATTTCCAAACCCTCTTTTTCATAGTTTTTGTAGGAGTCATTATCGCAATAATAATAATAATAATAATAATAATAATAATAATAATAATAATAATAATAATAAATAATCATTGTATAGTGATTTGTTCCGTGATAGTGATGCATGTTAGAATTGAACCTTTATTATAATAAATTATGAAGTCATTGTAGAATAAGATATTTGTATGTGTTAAGAGTCTTAACATATGAATTTCATTTCAGAATTATAGTTACACAGTTATAATTTCGTGAGGTATTTAATTGAATCTTTCTTGAGCTTTAAATATTAAAATAGATTCGTGATTAACATTATGTGAATCGTATCTATTGACGAAATGGATATTGGTAACTTACTTTATTTGAATCTGTTAGAAATTGTGCTTTTGGTTAGTTATCAGGCATTCATATTTTTTAAAGTCTTGTAATATGGAACGAAGTTGATAAATTTCCCGAGATACTAAATTGTTTCTGTATCATTTTGAGTTGGACACTTATTTTAATGAAAATATTTGAATTTCAAAATAAAATGTTCAAAAATTGCTCTCCTGAGTTTCTTACATTGTCATTTTTATCTGTAGTGATAGATGCTGTTGTTTTCTCACATTTGATCAAATTTACCAAATACAGATTATTGTAGTGATCTCTATATTCATTTAATTCTTTTACTGTTTTATGTTATGTTGAAATATAAAATATCTTCTAACTTTACATATGAATCACAAAGAATTTCCAGTACAAATTAAATTTGAAAGGAAATTTGTTTCACTTGTCCAGTATACGTTAATTATTATCAGTGGTGATATATAAAATGTTGTACCTAATACAATCTTCCTCTTGTAATTGCTAAACAATACATTTTTATCCACTGTACAAGATTCAAGATTTTAAAAATAATCTCCACTTTTATAAATGAATTTTACAGTAAGTTGCATGTCTAAGAGTTTTATTTGAACTGTAAGGATGTACTTTGTAGTTGATATGAAAGTGAATATTTTTTAAAATTTTTATCTTAAATTGTAATGACAATTAATAATAATAAAAATTACAATACACAAATTTCTCCTTTAGGAACACAGGTTGACTCACTTTCTCTGCAGAACCCTTCAGTCTTCCAGAATTGTACAAATGTATTCGTGCAGACATCTTGTAGTTTTAAAGAAACTTCTCCCCCTCCTCGCCAACTGTTTGGATGTGGTCTGGTGCATTAATATAGTATCTGTGGAATTCTACAGGTATCATATGTACCTGGACTTATCCCACAAAAGAAAGACTTTGTCCAGAACAACAAAAATTAAATTTTAACACACTATTATTAATTACCTTATTTGAAGGAATGTAAACATAATTGTCAAAAACATGTCTTCACATGTTGTAATTAAATTTTAACTAATTACAATAAAAAAAAGTCAAATTTAAAGAAATGAACGTTAAGTCCTTTTACCTAAACACCATCGATAAGTAACGAATGTGAGTTGTATATATTTCTATCGAAAATCTTACGAAACTTGATCGATAAATAATCCTTTCTCAGCTTTATTTTATTTTTTCAAACTGGTGTCAATACTTCCTGCAATCAATTGGAAATTGCAACATGCCTCTTATATATATATATACATATATAATTTTTTTTTTTGCGACCCGAAGTAATGCAAATTGCCACAGTTTTTTCTTTATACAGTATACGTTAATTCTTTGATTTCATGCTTCACATTCCAAATTACGTTTTATTTATTTTGTTTCTTATTTAATGAATATTCTGTTACTATACCTGACTGCAAGCTAACATTAAGCACATTGTAACTTCCATTATCATGGCTGTTTTATTTTTATTGCATCTTGCTTTTTCAAAGCATTAGCTAACAAAACTTTGCAATGCCTAGATATTATATCATCTGTTCTGACTTTCTTGAATTTTGTAATTACGATGTCAAGTTTCAGTGATCTCCTTGAGTCTCAATTTGTTGATTACCAGTATCTTTTGTTTTATTCTGTCATTAATGTCTAATCATCTTCTGATTGAGGTTCTGGCTGATATGTAGATTTATTATCAGGCAGTACACTTGACGATATGTGTCAGAGGAAGAACAATTGTTTGTATGCATCTGAAGTCTGATTACTGTAATATGTAGTTAGTTGGTTTATATGCAATGGAGGGAGAAAGGAACTGGCCACCCTACCCCATTATCTCCTGGCCTAGTCGCCTCATAAGTGGTGCCTTCTTGGTATCACTTGTAAGGTTCAGATCTTGTCTTTGGACAGTTAACTAAACAACAACAATATCTACTCCATTTTTGGGAGGAGCAGGAGAAAGGAAGGGTAGGGCGATTTTAATAAAATTGCCCTTGGACTAAATTATGAGAAGTATATGCATAGTTTTTTAGTATGGTTACTCACAACTGAGACGAATTACTTTGATAGCTCCATTAAACATGGGTTCTGTGATGTCAGTTCACTTAGAGCTTTTAAATCCAGGTCACAATTTAAAAAAATAAACCTATACAAAATTCTTCAGTTACTGTATTATGCAACTAATAATAACAAATTCTATGGTAAAAATGCATAGATTTTCACAATTGTGCAACTGAAAATTTCGAAACCACCTTCATAGAGTAATGCAGCAGAAGATTCTTGTGTTAAGCGTTTTTTTTCTTTTTCTTCTTTTGAAATGAGTATAAACCAGCGTTTTTCAACCTTTTTCAATATGTGAAACACTAAAGGTTTAATTTAAAATCCTGCAGCATAGTCATATAATCTACAGCTGTGGTTTCCAAACAGAGGGGAATTTTGAGGGTTTTAGGAGGAAATCCAAATGGATGGAGTGTCATCATCATCATCATCATCATCATGTCCTTCACCTGTTGGACCCTAGTGAATCCGTTAGTCTTATGCCAGCATTTTTGTGGTGTTCCCAAATTTCTCCTGCCTCCTTTTTTTCTTTTCTTTTTTTTTTTTTTTTACGAAGACAGAAGTGAAATACGACATTTTTTAAGGCTGTACGATATTCTAACTTTACTGATCTGGCAACCCTGGCTGTGTGTCAGTCATTTTATTCTCTGCCGCTCGCACATCTAAACTGTGTTTACTGAATGTTGACTTGTGCCACGTTTGCTGAAAGTTGATCTTGTGGACTCACTTTTTTTACTATATTTTCGTTATTTTTCCAATTTTTGCTACAGTTATCTTTACTGTTTTCATTTTTTTCGCTGCACACTGGTGAAAATGGTTGCTATAAACATTCGAACATAAAAGATGATAAATTCTGTCTAGCCGAAAGTCTTCTGCTCTCTTCTCTTATTTATTTGCTGTGCTATGAGTTCATTTTCTAAATTGAAAGGTTGTAGACTTTGTTTTAGAACCACGCTCAGACTGTTAGCCATGCGATGTTTACCTCTTTGAAAGAAAGAAATCTTTCCAGAGGTTTACAACTTTCTATGTACCTCAAAATAATAACAAATTGGCTTTTGCAGGTTATGTCTGTTATTTCGTCAGCCTGCACAGCAACAAAATCTGTAGAATTAATGTCTGTCTTCAGATCTTCGATGTGTTCCTCATACATGGTACTGTCATTTTGTATAGTGTATGAAGTATATTTAAAAACAGAAGTACTGTTTAAGTGTTTATCCAATACATTATCAAGGCTAGCAAATTTCCCAATTGCCAACCCCTGATTTTCATTATGACCCTTCAGTGATACTTTGTGAGTTCCGTAAAATACTAAAGAATCAATTATTCTCCCTAGTATATACCTGTTTTTTTGTGACCTGTTCGTTGTGTTTTTGGATTCAAATTTTGACCGCAGAATCAATTTGTGCTGCGATATTTGTTGTCCCAAATATTTTAAACTTAGTCATTTTCTAGAATTAACTCACTGTGACTCACAGTACAACAAATATCTGCGACAGTTGCTTCCGTCCGTCAGGCGGGCCAGTTTGGACGGGCCCCAAACGAAGCATATACTCGTAACGGTAACTTCATAACACTTCGTGAATTTTTGTCAGTAGCAAATGCGACATTGCATACCGCGCACCATGGCAGTTGAGCGCTAAAGTGATTCAAGTTGTGGGACCTTTGACGCGAGCCCAACCTCTTAATATTTAGTGTCATACAATCTTTGACGTTTTACTGACATACATCGCGTAATGTGACGAAATTTATGGGAACAATTATGAATCCAGTACAATGTCCTTAAAAAAAAAATTACGTATTTTAAATGCGAAAAACATTTATGGGAGGCGAAATATTGGTGGGGCACGACCCCAGTGGCCCCTAAGGACCGGCCGTCCCTGGTAATCACATGGTAGATTCTTAAAATTCTTGAAGCAGCGTGGTTTGTGGGATTTACCTATTACCAATAACAATGGCAATTTCTGATAACCATCCGAATTTGCAGCAACACGTACTGTCTAGTGTCTTCACTGATACTGGAATGTGAAAGTAAAACTGGCAACCAAACAACCAGATCTCTGTACAGAGCCTTGCAGGTATAAGGACAAAATTCCATTCTATTCATTATATTAATCGATCACAAACTCCAACATGTCCTTAACATGAGAATTCCAAGCGCATTTTCTCAATACTCTTTCAAATACGATATTTTAAGAATTTTCAGATGATAAACAAAAGCATCTTAAATGGAATGTCGAGTATATTAAGTGGGGAGTTTCATATGATTTTACGTAGGGAATATCCAAGAACTGGGAGAAAAGAGCATGTAATACAGTATAGCATAATAAATGGGTGCGTATTATTAGAGTTTCACTATATTATATGAACATGGCCAGCCATGTTACCCAATGTTATAAAGCAGTTCGACTTTGGCAAGTTCCTTTTGTAAAGTAGTAATGCTGAAACAATGGAATGATTTCAGATATTTATCTTGTTAACTGATTCTCTGATTTCAAATATTGCAGGCCTAATTTCTTAATTGACTGTACAGAATCAAATGCATTTACTGTTGGAAGATAAGTTAGACATTGTAAAAATTGTTACCGGAACTAACATTCAGTGATATACTTATTGGATGTGCTTTGTGGGTAATTTCTTTGGTCCAGGATCAGTGCTATAGTTGGGCCAGTACCTGGCTGTACTGAATACAGGTAGTTTGTGAAATTTGTTGAAAGTATTGGAAGTTCCTAGCTTTGCTAAAATGTTACGATTTATTAAGCTATAAAAATAGTTTGGCCAATTAAGTAAAACAAGAAAAGGAACACAATTGAAATTTTATAAAATATTGGTGGTTCTGATATTCCTGTATGGTTCTCAATGTTGGACATTACTAAGGAAATAAGAATCAAGAATTGAAGCTGCATAAATTAAATTCCTAAGATGTGTAGCAGGCTACACAAAATTGGACAAAAAAAAAAAAAAGAGAAACGAGAACATTAGACAGGAAGGAACTAAAAATATTCAACTTACAGCACAAAATAGCAACACAGAACCAATTGGCTGGAATATATCAATAGAATGGGTGACTCCACAGAAAATCCTAACTTTTATGCTAAGAGGAAGAAGGACTATTGGTAGACCTAGAAAATGTTGCATTGAACAGTTTAACCCTTCATGAGACAGGAACAAGTCTATTGGGCTTAATCCATGTTTGGCTGATGATGAAATATTTTGGGCAATTATATGTAAGAAATACATTTTCTCTTGCCTTTTGTGCACTGGGCCAGAAAATTCTAATAGTACACTGGAAATATGATAGCACAGTGGCTAAATATGTTGAAAATAAAGTAAAAGATTTTTTCCTCTTTTATGTGCCTTTAACATGAAAGAGGATTCAGATGAAGGAGTAAAATTGTGACCCTTATTAGATGTGTTTTTTGATAGAACATATTTTGGAATTCATGTTTATTAACTTGACTGGAATGTCGCTGCATCAGCTAGATTGAATGCTGTACGTGAAATCCTGGTTATGCTCTGTAGATGATCAGCGGAGTACCAATTCCCATAAAAACAAAATAACAACAGAACTTCACCCCTCTTATGGAAAATTTTTAAAGATGAGTAACTGTTATTACAGTAGAATTCCTCTTAACCAGCACCAAAGGGACCAGACGAGTTCTGGATACGAGATTTTAGCACATAATTGAATAAATACCCTTACATACAAATTGCATCCATGTGAAGCTTATTTCTCTATCACTTGGTCATAACTGAATAAACATAAAATCTGTATGGATTTTCCTTATTAAATCACATCACACAACACAAATAATACACTAACTGTGGGTTAACTGAAAATTAAAGTTCATGCGAACTTCCTAATGTGGCAACACTGACGGCTGGAACATAACTAAACATAAAAACTGTGTGGATATTCCTTATTAAAACACATCACACAATGCAAATAATACACGAATGTTAGATTCGAATATTCACTGAAAATGGAAGTTTGTGCGAACTTCTAATGTGGCAACACTAACAGTCCGAATATAACTAAATAAATATAAGAACTGTGTGGATTTTTTTATTAAAACACATTACACAACACAAATAATACACTAATTTTAGGTTCGAATATTCACTGAAAACGAAAGTCCGTGCGAACTCTGAATGTGGCAAAACTGACGACCCAGACTGTGGCAATGTGGCAGATTTAGACATTCTTTTTTTTTTTTTTGGGCTGGCAAAAGTGCCATTGTTTTGGTATTGCTGGTTATTTGGAAGCCGATTACGAGGGATTTTACTGTTAACAAGTTGAATGACAGCTTCACAGAATGAAGCTTGTGTGCATTTATATTCAATTGAGGAATCGTCCACTAGCATATTCCTGCGCGTTTATTCTTCTTGCATTCACTTTAACACTTATTATTAAAATATAAAACTTTATAAAAACTTGAAAAGTGTTAAAATTGTTTAAAAAGGTAATAAACCTTATACAACGGACTGTATGTTTATTTTATTTGTCAAAACACGAAAAGTATGAGACAGCATTAATTGAAAGTTTGAAAAGATTTGGTATACCTTTTTGGTTTCTTTGTTTAATTTCTCTTGATCTCAGAAAGAATATACTTGAGATATACTTGCTGAAAAAATAACAGTTTTGTGAATGAGAAAATGGTGGAACGAGACTTCTATATCACATACATACCTGAGAAGACCACACGTGGTTTTCTTTATTAAATAGAGCAGGTGCAGTACTTTCGTACTTCATATCTAAAGTTTAGAAAAGAAAACCAGGTTAGAAGTTCTGAAATGTGTGTAATTTGCTTGTGTTAAGAAATGTTGAATTTATTTCGATTTACACTCTCCTCATTTATCCCACCAAAGAAACAAATTTTATAGAAAGGAGAGCTTCGAACTTGAAAATTATAGTGTATTAAGGAAAGAACGATTGTTTGTATGCATTTGAAGTCTGACTAGTGTATAATAGCTAATCGGCGATGTATGCAATGGCGAGGGAAAGGAACTGGCAATCCTACCCCATTATCTCCTGGCCTAGTTGCCTTATAAGTGGTGGCTTCTTGATATCACTTGTGAGGTTCAGATCTGTCTTCGGACAGTTGACTAAACAACAACAACAAGGAAAGAAGTTTTGGTAGGAATGCTGACTTTTTCTTTCTTGGAGATGGTGAAGAAGTTCAGTGGAATTTAGTCTTGATGATTACATTCTCAACTAATATGATTTTGTAAATGGGCACAGTTTTGAATCTACTGTACTTAGTACGATTTAACATTTAATATATTTAAATAGAGTTTTATACTTGTGTGTTACTGTTAATTCATTGAAAAAAGAAAGCATTTATTTGATTTAATATAGCCTGTGTTAGTATTATTTTAGCGTTAATTTGTTCATTTTGTAATGTTTGTATGACTATTATCAATTTTTGTTTTCATTATTATGCAAAATTGTAGAAAGTAAATTTAGTTGTAATCATCTATTGTAACTGGTAGTGTAACATTTAAATCTTGTAAATATGAAATGTACAAAGTGTTCAGGTATTTTATAAATAAAATAACAATAAAATATACAAATAGTAGAAGCCTGGTACCGGTACAATACGATCTCTTCATATGTGTGATTGTCTATTCTATCATTTGTGGTAGATTCATTTTGTCTGTTTGAAAATTTGAATATAGTATTTTCATAGCTTTCCTCTCTCTTTCTCTCTGAGGTGTAATTTGCAATATTCAAGTCTTGTATATAGGCCTTTTGAACTTGATAGATGCTGAGAGATGAGATATTTGCGATTTATTAAAACCTAAATATTGAACTTATGGTAAAAGAAAATGTTGATGTGTCACTGAATATATTAATGAATGAAGTTGTTTGTGTGCTTTATTTATTTATTTAAAGCCATACTAACACAATTTGTGATTTTAAATGTAATTTTATCCAATTTTCATATAATATGGTACTGGTATATATTTTCTCATACTTTCTCGATCTAAATTTATAACTGAAGATTTTTGTTGTGTATTATGTTTGAATTTGCATCTTGCTACAATGTTGTTCACGCAATTCATTTCATGTGAATTTTTCACATTCTGTGTAACAGACTCCTGCCTATTTCTTATCTGCTGGTGTCTTCATATTTTCTATTCAGATAATATATTTTTATTTCACAAACACATCACTCGCAGGTAAACGGAGGGGAAAAAGTATTATTGTTGTACTCTTCGTTTAATTCCTGTATTTTTTAATGATCCTGTGCCAGGCTTCCATTGTATTTATTTACTTTTTTGAATAGGAAAGATATCATTGTTTTATCTTTGCATCCATATTTACATTAGTTTCAGGTGCAGTTTGTATATTTATGTATCTTTTATATACAGTATAACAAGCTGGTTAGTTTATTATATTCGATTTAAATTTTAATTACTGTTACAAATGAAGAATCATACATGACATCCTTAAAGGTAACAGTTGTAACGATAGATGAATTACATACAAAAATCTTGCCATAGCCAATAATATAATGAGTAAAATGTGGATAATACACATTGTGCTGTCCACTCTCGTTTGATAACACTGCACATTCTTTAACCAAATTTAATTTTATTTGCTGGATTTATGATTTACAATAGCCATTTACTAGTCCTGCTTAAATGTTACATTAACAGAATATTATGTAAACATTTTTACAGTTACTAACTTAATACTTTTAAGGGAAGTTGTAAAATACTTTCGCCATTGATCAAGTCTCTTTAGGGAAAATTAAAAAAAAAAAAAATACAGGGGATTTGTTTCAGCGATGAAATAATTAATTTTTATTTTCTACAAAATCAGAGAGAGAAGAGCGTATTTCTTTCTTTCTTTTGCACAAATAAATGGGAAGAGTAAGTGATGAACAACAATAATTTTTACTACCCTTTCTTTTCAAACCGAGATGTTTTCGTTGTGTATTTTTAATCTGCCTTTAGTTCTCACTAATTTTACTGGCCTGTATAATATAGTTGTGACATTTCTCTTGGCAAGATTACTGTATATAATTCTCGTGAATTTATTAAAAAGTTGCGTTCAAAGGAGTTTGCTACATACATAAGTAAAATACGAATTTAAATATTGTAATAAATTGTGATTTAGTATGTTGTAGACGTAATACATTAGTTACTATTAATACCATTTGCAATAAGAAACATGCGGGAAGAATACATATAGATTAACCCTGCAAATCCTCTGTACTGACTTTTTGCAAAAAGTAAGTTCTTGGAATAACAGAACTGTAGTTACAAATTTGTGCTTGTCAATTTCATAGGCGTGCACAGAACATTTTGTTAGGGAATACCATCTGATGGTTATTCTTACATGATGAAAGTACAATAATTAAAAACAACTTATGTTCAACATTGTATACCAGTACTTTGAACTACAATATACATATAATTTAAGGAATGTAATGAATGATTAAATAATAATAATAATAATAATAATAATAATAATAATAATAATAATAATAATAATAATAATAATAATAGTAATGATCAATAGAATTTAATGACCATTCAATTAAAATTTATTTTCCCATCTTGAGCTTTAATTGAATTTTTAAAACCTTGAAAATCTGGAATATACCGGTACCGGTACCTAATTAAATTGCTTTGAATTCCTGATATGTATCAATAATCAAAATAGTAACATCAATAAGATGAAGTTATCAATTGTAAATTATGCTATTCCATTTGTGTCCTTAAATGAGCCGTCTTTCACTTAGTATACACTTTATCTGAAATGTCCTTCTTTTTGTAGTTTAGTATGTGCTGCAAGTTCATAATTAAGTCCTCTTTTGTGCAGAGAACACATTTGATGATGTATAAATTCCAATTGTGCTGCCAGACAGTCATGTCATGTCCAGTTACTAGTCTGAAGATAGCCACTGGTGTTCTTCTTGGAGAATAAAGGAATCAAATGTTTATTATTTATTATTTAGACTTTTGCACCTACATTTATTTTCATTAACAATTTTACTAATATTTGACATTGTCCGTTTATAATCTTTCTTTATTAATAACTTTGCTCAATAATACGAAATTTCAGACTTTGTTAGATTGTGGTTCCTTTCTTTGCGTTTTCATTTCCCTCCAGTGCACAATGAGAAGGCATCCATTGTAAAGCAACAATTTCTGTCTGTTATTGTAGAAACTTTATTTTGGTATAGATTTCTCTCACTCTCTTGTATAGAATATAAAAGAATGTTTTCGAACATTACTTTCTAAGGCATATTCAAAATTGCGCAGTTATATTCCTGAAGCAGTCTTATTTTAGCTTCTCTCTTATCATTGGAGATTGCGAACTTATTAGCAGTAGTTATAACCTCCATTTCAGTTTACAAAAGCAGTCCTGTCTAAAAGTGTCATTGACAGTAACAGTGTCATTTAAACTGAAGATATTTTGTACTTCATGTGTTAAATTATCATCTTCGATAAACAGTAGCAAAAATGGACGTTAAATAGAACATTTCAGTAAATAAGGTACTGATGAGATGCCACATAGTCAACAAAATCTTGGCTTTCAATCCAGTATAATACAGTACCAGTTTTAACCTCGGAAGCATACATTTGGATAGAATTTTCACAATCAGTTAATAGAATCGCAGTGATTTGAACTTTTCCTTCAACATTATTCATGTTTCAATTTCGTCACTCCCATGTAAAAAAAAACTCATATACACGCTTATGGCAAGTCTAGCTAAATTGATTGGACTTGTTAATTGAATTTTAACCAAAATGTTACATGCAACATCAAAGAAAGTTAGGACGATTTCCATACATAGGTAGCACCTGATGAAAACAGTCATTGACATTACAGAAGAAGTGCTGTAAGATGGAAATAATTTGCCATTTATGAAGAGTGGTTATTCCAAGAATTTACTCGACAATACTGGTTTAATAAATTAATTACCTGTACATGTGTGTTTGTTCAGACACTTGTAATGGAAGTAAATTACCGTAACCATTGAAATTATTTAAACTGACAGTCACAATACTTACTTTTCTTCTGTTTTCAGATGATTTCAAAGAGGCAAAAGAAAAACTAGAAATACAGTAGTGATTATTGCTTGGGAACTTAATGGATGTGATAGAAATTCAGTACAGTGGTGTGGGCAGTTTGAAGTGGCATTGAAATGAAAGTGAAGTTGGTATGTAAGTAATTAGCTTTCTGCTAGTCTGTCTGAAAGTCTGCAATTACTGTTGATAACAATGCATTTAATGTGTAAGATAATATTGTAGATACATAGATGGTTGTGTCTGTCACGTGTTGATAGTATTCATTTGTTGAGTGAAGCACAAGTGCAATTTTTATTATAGATGTGGCATTGGGTTTTGCCCATTCCTTAATTTTTACAATAAAACTTTCAGAAGTGAGGGTTCAGTAGAAATGTGGGATTGTTGTGGAGTATACTAACTCTTGACTGTAATTCTCAGTGTACTAAACTGGATCCTGTTCCAGATGAGTGTGATGTCATACTGAAATCAAGTAATGTAATGAGTAGAAATAACACCTTAATTTGGATATTTGAATAAAAGTGTGGTTACAGTCATTCTGTGTTTGTTTTGGGAATCGAAACATCTCGCTTATTATTGATTTTTATGAAAAACATTACATAACAAAAGTTTCTTTAAATGATTTCCGATAAGTTTTATTCTATGCAAAATTTTGATAGGTCTGATATTTAACGAGATACACGAGCCTTCAGTTCTTACAAGTATATTTGATTTCAGACGCTGACCAATTGTCTATTAGTTCTAATGTAGTTATCAGTCTTAAAAGTAGAATTGACTGAACAACTCCAAAAAATATTGCATGATAACAGTTAATTCATAGTTTTAAATGCAACTTTCAAAATGATTCAGGAGCAAACGACTTACAACATCAAAAAGCCATTATTCACTAAGTAATTACAAAACTGTATTTAGATTTAAATCAATATTTATTTCTATCAAGTGCAGTGAAGCACATGGGTATGGCTAGTATTGAAATAAATATAATTAAACACAATAATGGAACATGGAAATCACCAAGGATGAAGAATGAAACTGGCATGATGAATTTATTGAAGGAGGACTATGCCTTATGTCGATGTAGATTTTGTTACCCTGACAGTAAAGATTAACTCAAATCTAAATATGTCATTTTTTTTTAATGGGGGGGAGGTTCTAACCCTGTAACCCCCCCTGAGCAAGTCTTTCACTGCAAACTCAGCTTTCTCCAGTCTTTCCTATTTTCTGCCTTCCTCTTTGTTTCCTCATATGATCCATATATCTTAATGTCGTCTATCATCTGTTATCTTTTTCTACTCTGAACTCTTCTCCTGTTCACCATTCCTTCCAGGCATCCTTCAGTAGGCAGTTTCTTCTCAGTCAGTGACCCAATCAATTCCTTTTCCTCTTCCTGATCAGTTTCAGCATCATTCTTTCTTCACCCACTCTTTCCAACACAGCTTCATTTCTTATTCTGTCTGTCCACTTCACACGTTCCATTCTTCTCCATATCCACATTTTAAATGCTTCTATTCACTTCTCTTCACTTCGTCATAATGTTCATGTTTCTGCCCCATACAGTGCCACACTCCATACAAAGCACTTCACTAGTCTCTTCCTTAGTTCTTTTTCCAGAGGACCGGAGAAGATGCTCCTTTTTCTATTAAAAGCTTCCTTGGCCATTGCTATCCTCCTTTTCTCATGTTACTGCTTATAGTACACCCCAAGTATTTGAAGCTGTCCACATGGTCTACTGCCTCATTTAGAATTTGCAAGTTTATCTTCTGTATTTTTCTTCCTATGACCATGGTCTTCGTCTTATTTGCATTTATCTTCATCCCATACTCTTCACAGCTGGCATTTAGCTCCAATAGCATATCCTTTAGTTTCATTAAATGCAATTGTAATAATGAAAATTGTACAAGATATTATGAAACTGCGACAAAAGTGGAATAAATATTTATGTAAGTAAATTAATTTAGTTTAGTTAGGAAGTTAATGCGAACTGGCAGAAGTACCATATGTATCTTTCATTTATTGACTTCAATTAGGTAAATTCAAGCATTGTATATATAACGCACATTAAGGGGCATGCCAATCAATAATGAAGATTTGCTTGATATTATGGGTAGTATGTCTCTGAACTGAAGCTTTTCTATGTCTGTTTTTTTTTTCTTTTTCTTTTTCATAAAATGATTTGAAGTATATGTTTTGTGCTATGTTACTTTATTACTTTTAAATATTATATGTTGAAGTCATAGTTGTGGTTATAGGAATAACATAGACCGTACAAAAGGCTAATAATTGAGTTTTCTCATATTAAGTTTATCATGATGTATTCGTATGTTCGTAGGCTTGGAGTCCGGACAGTAATTATAACTTAAAATTCTATTTTCTGTACTGGTTTGGAGTACAGAAAGAAGTAAAATTAGATATTATATTATGAAACAAAATAAATTATTGGCGCTGAAAAGTGCCTTTCTGTAAGCATGATGATGGGCATTCAACAAACACAGACAAATCTGCTCTTTTTAGTATTTTAAGGTATTTGTCTGCAGTCAGGTAACCGTATAGCCTACTGAAATTTTCCCCAATTGGTCATCAGTAATATATTAGGTTGGTGGATAATTCTGTAGCTGTTTTTCATAAGTTTATTCTACACATAAGAGAGAAGTTAATCATTAACAATATATTCTCCTTCACTATTTACAGCAGTCTGCCAAGGCTGGAGTAGTTTTTCGATTTCTCGCCTGTAGAAATCGCGTGGTTTTGAGTTGAAGAAGTTGTCAAGCCATGTTTGGAGTGCATTTTCATCCAGAAAGGAAGTTCCTTGAAGGTTGTTTGATAGAGAGCAGAAAAGGTGAAAATATGAGGGTGCAAGATCAAGTGATAAGGTGGGTGCGGAATGTCTTCCAAACCCAACTCCTGAATAGTGTTTTGTGTCAGGTTAGCAGAGTGCGGGATGGCGTTATCGTGGAGTAGCATCACTTCACGCAGTCTTGTTGGTCGTTTTTCTTGGATTGCGTGTGCAAGACGTCTCAGTTGGTGGCAATAAATGTCGCACGATGGTGGAATGGTCACAGTTCATCACATTTGCCAGTTCTCGGATGTGAACATTTGAATTGATGCTCCATATCAGTCGCAACTGTATGCCATAAGATTTCATCTGGGTCTATCTAGTTCCAGCAGTGGGGTGTAGTCATAGTGGAACAAGGAGCTTCACTCTCTTCGACTACAGCAGGAAAAATTAAAACTAGAAATTGAAAGAGTAAAACTTGGAAGAGAAAATGAACTACTCAAACACGAGAAAATAAAAACTGAAATATTATTAAACAACAATCAAAATTGTTACAATGCATTGTGCTGATAATTATTATTCAATTTCATTGTTTTCAGTATAAGAAAAAACAATTTAGCCATATTGGTACATCAAAATATATGAATAAGTAATATGTAAATAGTACATTTTGTTTACAGAATTGAACCATGAAAAAAGCAAATTATTTCTTCTGTTTTGTAATATATTGAACTGAATTGAATTTAACGGAGGGGAACACTATGACCCAGCACTGTGACCTTGTTCAGAGCTATTGTCCTAGCCCTCTGGTGACGCATTCCCAAACCCATACCGGCCGACCATACTAAGGTTATCTGGTCCAGGTTTCGAGCAGGCATCCCCACTCGTCCCTCGGCCAACCCCCTCCATGTGTTGCTGGCCGGTGTTCGGGGAACGCTATGGAATGATAATGAAATAAATAAATAGTGATGGAATGATATAAATGCCTAATCTGGGGGAAAATGGGAGAACCCCAGGAAAAATCTCAACTCCGATCTTGTCCGCCACAACTGTCACTATGCATTTTTTCAAGAAAAATTCCCAGACCTGACCGGGAATCGAACCCGGGCCGCCTGTATGACAGTCTGAATGTTTGACCATTCAGTCACCGCAAGTTTTGTAATATAACAACAATGTGTAAGAAAAAATAAACAACATTTATGTAAGACTTTTTATTAATGTAAAATGCTGTGCTGCTACTGCGGTAGGAGACTTCTAAAGTAGGTATCAATTATCGTTCGTTTCACTATATTATCGCGGCGATATATAGGTTTATTTTGTTCATACAGTCTTCCATCAATCTGCCTTCTCCTAAGAGTTCAGCCCATGTGCAGGGCATGTGTAGATGTGGCTCGTCTTGAGGTAATTCTTCTCCAGCTCGACGAATATTATGCAGTACCGCTGTAGCAGTTATCACGCCAAACATATGATCTAATGTCACATTCATCCCGAAAGCGAGAACCGGAAATCTTTGTTTCCATAAGCCAAACGTTCTATTACATTTCCTGATCTGATTTGCTATTCATTATAGAGATTTTCTGCCAGTGTATGAGCTGTATGCAGAAGAAGCATTAGGTAAGATCTACAGGGGAGTCTGCATCTACTAGTAACACTGAATTCCCGTAGATTCCCTGTTCGAAGCTGGCTCGTTGTACACAGTTATTGAAAATGGTACTATCATGACTACTGCCTGGCCATCCAGCCACTAACTATATAGCTAAATTTCATATTAGCATTACATATTGCTTGTACATTTAGCGAAAAGTAAGTCTTTCTGTTTCGGAAGAATTCCGCATTATTACTTCCAAGGGATCGTATCCTAATATGGATACAGTCCATTGCTCCCTGTTGCTTTTGGAAATCTGGCTATGTTGTAAAAAGACATCTGCGTTTGAAGTACAGATTGAGGTGTTTGCGGAAGATTAATATACTGGCATCGTAAAACAGCTATGGCACTGCTGACTCTATGTACAATTCGGGAAGTTGTAGACTGACACCAGCGTAACCTGCAACGCTGAGCTGGTCACCACCAGTAGCGTAAAATCTTAGTGCTAGTAGCAGCTGATTTATGGGCGATACAGCTTGATTCCTAAAATGAGAGAAAAATAACTCCTATGTAATTTTAATTTCCTTAATTAAAAAAAAAATGTAAAGATACAAAGCCAACAACAATGCCTGTCAATACGATCGTTAGTATGCATGTTTATGCGCGTGTGTGTATTTATAGCACTACTTATATGTTTATATAATAAATAGTACACACATAGTAACGGTTAGCGCGTCTGGCCGCGAAATCAGGTGGCCCGGTTTCGATTCCCGGTCGGGGAGGTTTTTCCCGGAGTTTTCCCTCAAGCCAATATGAGCAAATGCTGGGTAACTTTCGGTGCTGGACCCTGGACTCATTTCACCGGCATTATTACCTTTACCTCATTCAGATGCTAAATTACCTAAGATGTTGATAAAGCGGCGTAAAATAACCTACTGAAATAAATAGGTACAATAAATAAATTGTGTAGCTACAGTGAGAGGCAGCGAAAAGTTACCGCACTATGCAGGGGATATCGGGGAACAGATTGTCTGCAATCCATTGCTCGACTCACCTGTAAGCTGTAGCAACGCTGGCAGGCCAGGCGTTCAGTTTTATTACGGTAGGCCTAATATTCCAAGTGGTGGGGATTCAGTGCGTGGACAGCGGGAAGCGTAGGGAATGTTTAGTTGACGAGTGGAGTGTTTATTGAGCGTATGTTAATAAATAGTGTTGCATTACTACACATGTTATTGAACATTACTTGTGTTCGATGTCAGTATGGTGACACACAGTATTGTACAAGGAATATTTCTAGTTGAGACATTTTTCCTAAAAAGAAATCGTATGACTGTAGGCCTACTGTTCGCAAATTTCTACGTCAGTTTCGTGACGCTGCAATGCCTTTGAGACAATACATAACAAAGTTATTCAGAAAATGGCGAGAAACAGGGTCTGTTTCAAACAAACAAGAGAGAACCATAGAAGAGGGTTAACAGAGGAGAAGGTTGCAGATATTCAAGGAAGAATTGAAACCAGCCCGAGGAAATCTTCACGGTGATAGAATGAAATTAGACGAATGATATCTGAAATTTCAGAGGCGGAGATACAATAGTAATAGTAATTTATTCACCATAAAGATCTTTACAAATCATGGCTTCGTCACTCTTATTTCTAAGTCTTAATCTAGTTTCTGATTATACTATGGACATATTTATGAATTTGTAGCTTTGTTATTGCAGGACATCTGCTGACATGATACAATTACACATTAGTAGGCACTTTCTGCAAGGTCTAAAGACATAAATTCCTCTACAGTATATAGCATATGATGCAGCAGCAACCTGTTGACCATGCTTTTAAACTTCTTTTGTTTACTACTTATTATGGAGCTTGGAATTTTATTATACATATTTATGCCTCTATGTAAAATACTTTCAAGACTTGTGGTTATTCTATGGGTGGACAGATGGATATGACTTGATGTTCTTGTTTGATACATGTGGTAGTCTGAATTCAATTTGAATTTTGCTTTGTTTTTATGAATGAAAGACACTGTTTCTAGAATGTATATACAAGGTACTGGCAGAATTTTGAGTTCCCTAAAAATTTCTTTACTTTGCGACCTTATAGGTGCTTGTTTCATAATTTTTATAATTTTCTTCTGTAACTTAAAAATTTCCGTAATTTTGCTTGTTGCGCCCCATAATGGTATGCCATACTGAATCTGGGAATGTACATAGACAAAATATATAGATCTGAGAACTTCATTAGAGGTTGTTTTGTTTAATATTCTGGAAGCATATACATAGCGGTTCAATTTTTCTATAGTATTCTAAACATGATAGTTCCAGGTTAAAGCAGAGTCGATCCAGATGCCTAGAAATTTTGTATTTTTAACTTCCATTATGTCTTTATCATTTATTTTGATAGGAGTAGAATTTTGATCGCTGCTTTGATGAAAGGTAAGATTTACATCAGTTTTCAACTTCATTCCTTAGGTAACTCTTAACTAATAATTTAGGCCTACTATAATGAAACTGAACGCTCGGTCCACCCGCGATGCTACAGTAATGGATTGTGTGCAATCTGTTCCCAGACGTCCCCTGCATAGTGCGGTAACTTTTCGCTGCCTCTCTCTGGTATAAACAATAGGTATTGTAGTGTATTCATCTTACCTATTTGTTGTAAATTCCAGGTTATGTTCTATCGTTGATAAGACTGATAAAGCTGAAGTTTTAGATCATCGTTTTCCAACCAGTGGTTCGCGAATCCCAGGGGGTTCGCCAAAACTTTTCCGTAATGGTGGGTTTCGAGGTAAGGCCTATTATTGTTTCCTTCATTTCCGCGGCATTGTAATAATAATAATAATAATAATAATAATATCACATTATTTCCACAATAAATTAATATTTACCGCGAATGCCTGATTTACAGTTACCGTATGTAACAATGTCAGGAATTCATTTGATTTCGCTACAATGGAAATTTAGTCTGCCATCTTCTTTGTGTTCTAACACTACTAACAACAGTACCGCGACCCGACTAAGGAACGGTTATATGGCGGTGAGGCTTTTGATTTTAGATGTTAATGTGGAATTTCAAGAAACTTATATTTAATTTTGTATTTTCAACAATAGCCTACTTCTTTCCTTGTGGCAAATGCAGTAAGTTGTCAGTTGTGTATCAGAATCGTTTCCGTTCACATTAAAATGGATAACTGGTTGAAAAGTGTAAGTTTGAAAGGGAAATCGCAAGTTAATGTTGTGTCAACAGGTCATTCAGCTTCTAGTGATGTGTGTCAATCTGACAAAAGTGAACCGTATGTAAAGAAAAGAAAGTACGATGATAATTACATTAGGTTCGGATTTTCATATATAGGTGACAAGGACTGTCCAAGACTACAGTGTTTGTTTGTGGCGAACATTCTTGCTAACAGTAGTCTGAAACCTTCTCTACTTACATGCCATTTAGAAACTAAACACCCCACCCACGTAAACAAATCTGCTGATTTTTTTACACGAAAAGCTAATGAGTGGAAAAATGATTTAATTACTTTTGTATCCTCTGCAAACAGTGGCAATGAGGATGCTCTTGAAGCGTCTTATCGCGTTAGCTACAGAATTGCTAAAACTGCAAAACCTCATTCAATAGCTGAAGATTTAGTGCAGCCATGTACAAATGATGTAGTACAGTGCATGCTTGGAGAATCTTTCACAAAAAAGTCAATATGGTACCATTGTCTGACAATACGATCAACTGCTGGATTAAAGACATGGCAAATTATGTCGAAAATGAAATTTTGGAAAGAGTTTGTGCCAGTCCTTCTTTTGCGATTCAACTTGACAACTCGACTGATTTTGCAAATTTAGCCATTTTGTTACTTTGTCTGTTATATTAATGGGGAGTCTGTAAAGAGGAGCTACTATTCTGCAAACCCTTAAAAGAGAGAACTACGGGAGGAGATATATTTAAGTTAACCGACGAACACTTTCGTGAAAATTCAATAGACTGGACTCACTGTGTAGGCATTTGTTCAGATGGTGCGAAATCTATGACAGGGTGTTATGTTGGGTTTGTTGCCAAAGTGATATCGGTAGCACTTAACACTTCTTGGACACATTGTTGCATTCATAGACAGGCTCTTGTCCCTAAATGCATGCCCGAAGGATTGAAATGTGTGCTGGATGATGTAGTGAAAATAATTAATTTTATTAAGTCTCGCCCTACAAATTCCCACATCTTTGCAGTGCTTTGTGAGGAAATGGAGAAGCATTTATAAGTGTTTATTGTCTCACACTGAAGTTAGGTGGCTATCTCGAGGCAGAACTATTTCCGGACTGTATGAGCTTAAAGACGAAGTTTACGTTTTTCTCACTAGCCATGCCTTCACCAAGCAAAGTGCATGGAAGATGAAATCTGGCTTCAGACTTTAGCTTATTTGGCAGACATTTTCTAAAAAATTAACACTTTAAACTTATCTCTCCAGGGGTCAAATATAAACATTTAAATTGTGCAAGACTGTATCGAAGCATTCATTAAAAAAACTTAATTTTTGGGAAACTTGTTTCAGTAGCAATCAAACCGAGTGCTTTGATACCCTTCACGACTTCCTGGTGGAAAATCATCTTTCTTTGGACGAAAATGTCAAGAACATGGTTAAAGAACATTTGAAGGGACTTGGAAAAACCTTCAGAGAATACTTCCCAGCTATGTCCAATAATAACAATTGGATTTGCAATCCCTTCGAAGAGTCAACAATTTTAGAATCCACATTAAGCATAGATAAAAAAGAGCAGCTTCTTGAAATTTCCACTGATTTTTAGTTCCAGAAAAGTTATAAATCTTTGTTATTAATTGGTTTTTGGTTGAGTTTAAAGAAGTTTCCATTGTTAGTGAATAAAGCTGTAACAGCTTTATTACCCTTTTCATCCACATATTTGTGCGAAAAGTCGTTTTCTTCATATGCCTATTTAAAAAATAAATACAGAAACAGACTTTGTGCTGAAAGTGATTTGAGACTTTATTTAACTTCTGTGGTTCCTGACTTCAAAGCTCTGTGCCATGGAAACCAGGCGCAACCTTCTCACTGAATTCCAAGGAAGGGGTGAGTAATTACAATGAAAACTTGTATTTATTATTGGAACTAGGCCTACACATTGTGTAACTTTTAAGCCATACAGTAACTAGAGTAACTATAGGTTTTAACTGTTGAGGGTTAAGTTAATTTAAGGTTATTAAACATTTTGCTTGGAATTAAATTTTATGCATGTCTACTGTATGTATATTTAAAAGTCAGTGGTTCACCCAACTCAAATCGTTGTGGAAGGGGTTCGTGAGTCGAAAAAGGTTAGGAACCGCTGTTTTAGATAATCTAAAATGTGTTACAAAATCTGAGTCATCATAGTCCTGAAAGTATGTGGCGCGTTCTTTTAGCCATCTAGGATGTCGTCTTTTGTACAATTGGCCATATTCCTCATCACTGTCATTTTCCCTTTCATGAATTAAATATTCCAGTCATCTACGCGCATCTTGTTATTCTGATTATCCCAGTTTTCCTTATTTTATCGGCCAACATTTCTCTGGTAAAATTTTAAACCGAGATAATATTCTTGGTGAATACAAATGTAACTATTATCTAAGTTTTTGTAGCTAAAAACCGAGATAAAATTTTTACCGACGTTGGTGAATATGGCCCTAAGTAATAAAGTGAAGACTGCACATTAGCGACTAATGAACATGTGCTTAGGGTGACCAGATCCCCCAATTTAGAAAGAGGATAGTAGGGTGAAAAAAGAGGACATTTTTGAAAATGTGTTTGCAGACAGAACCGAGAAATAAAAATTAGAGTTTGTCCGTGAAAAAGAGTAAGCTGGTCACCCTTTGTATGCTGGCTTGACTGAAGCAGGCACTCTCCCCAGTTAAATTAATCTCATAACCATAGCAAGAAAAGAACAGACTTAGTTTATTTATTTCGTCATCATACATACTGGAGAAACCAGTTACAATAATTTACTCTTGAGCTGGATCATATTCACTTAATTTATGGGTCACTTGTTTTATATGAATGTATTGCTGCTATCAATTTGGATACCCTGGTTTCCTGAGCTAGCAGTTTTAAAGATTTTCACGGAGATTGTTCGAGCCTGGCACGTATTTCATCTAATTTATCTTCGGCGAGAATGTGTAGCCTATCATATTTTCTTTTATTCAGAACTAGCCGTACCCGTGCTCTCCGCTGCACCCGTTAGAAATAAATATAAAGTAATTACATAATTAAAATAGGACATTTGATCCAGGGAACATTCGTGTTTGATAGAAGGATAAATCGTTTAATATGTTACTTAATTTAAATTGTATTTAAAATATTAAAATGCGATCATTTTGATCCAGAGACCACTCATTGGTGCAATGACAATTCCTTTAACATGTTTCTTAATTGTGATTACCAATTATTTTTGGAAAAGCGAAAATTAACAGAAAAATTTTGGCTCCAGATTTATTATTATGTTTATATTATATTATGTAAAAAGTGTGTTGATAACGGATGTACTCGAATTAGAAAGTTTTTAATTTGTTGTGAGAGCTCTTGAATCTCAGGAGGAACAACTTTTACAACAGCGCAACATAATCTGCTTGGCTCATTACCCAATTTTTTTGCATTGCATTTATTGCATATATATTTTATGTATTTTAACACGATTCAATTGAGCATAGTTAAAATTTGAATTATACAATAATGGATTGCTAAGCTAACGTACTATTACTGCATACGAAATCAATACACTCTCATTCGTTAATTCTCTGAGATAAAAATGAATATATTCATAAACATTATTTTGAGAAATACAGGAAATGAATATACAGAATAACCTATCAAGTTTTCTGTGCATAAGAAGCTATTTTAATCTTACCTGTCCTCAATTCACTCACAAGTTACTGTAATAACATTATAGCATTATGTCCATCCAGAGAAACTACATTTTCCAATGATGAAATAATAATTGATTATACAAATCGGTTAATTTATCTTTCGATATTACTTCATACTCGTACAAACACAGAAACATTATCTGTAGGCTATGTTTCATAGCTTTCGATTGTTATGTCCAAGGCCCCTTATAGACGAAGTCTTTTGTTTTTTATTTCAATACACTGCCTTAGATGGCAGTTATTTTAACTTTAAAGCTCATTTATCTCATTAAATATCAGTCCTATCAAAATTTTTCAAAGAATAAAACTTATCAGAAATCATTTTTAAAGAAACTTTTGTTATGTAACATTTTTCACAAAAATCAATAGTAAGCAAGATATTTCGATTTATTTAATTCAGACCTCCTTATAACCCCCCTTTTAAATAATGTATTTTGAATGCCATATAGCCTCTAATCTAAGTTACAACGAACTTAATTTATATTCCAATTTTTATCGAAATCGGTTCAGCCATTATCACGTGAAAAGGTAACAAACATACAGACAGACATACAAACAAAAATTTCAAAAAAGCGATTTTCGGTTTCAGGGTGGTTAATTATATATGTTAGGACCAATTATTTTTGGAAAATCGAAAATTACCAGAAAAATTTCGGCTACAGATTTATTATTAGTATAGATGAAGTCTGTTTCTTGAAACTTTTTCACTAGTGTATAGTTTGTAATTGAGGACATCACCTGAATAAGGGCGTATACAGCAAAATGTAGTTCTGATATAAACTAATTTCAATGTTTGTAAGCTGTCAGGTTCACCCTAGTTGCGTCGAAAAGTTTTTCATTACTGTTAAAATAGTTTCGAGGATATTTAAAACAAAATTATTGAAACATAACAGCAAATAGTATGTTCTGCTATTAGTAAATAAATATGGAACTATGTATACGCCCTTTTTCTGCCGACAATATGTTTTAGTAGATACTGTTTTTAATTATTTTGATGTTCTAGGTGTCTAAATGTGCATGAAAATTAATTATATACCGTATGGGAACATCTCGTACTTTATTAATAATTTTGTCTTAAAAAGTAAAATAAAATACATTCAACAAAATAAAATATATTAAATAAAAATATTGAATAATTACACAAGTAGGCCTACAAAATAACATTACACTTTTAGTTTATGGTTTTCTTGTTCTTATATGTCTTTATGCATCATCACTATTGTTGCTAGAGTCATCTTCACCATTGTGTGATGATGTCCCGGCTTTATTCAGCATTGAGTTCAGCCAACTCTGGCAAACTTCATCTGAAAACTGTAAGAGGCTACTTAAGTCCTTCGTCTTGGAGGGTTTCAAAGGCACTGGGTTCATTTTTGTTGAACTTAAAAGTTTCACTTGCGACACTTCCATTCCTATCTTCCAAATGTTGAAGGAAACAAATGATGCAGATTATGAGGTTCAAGCTGAAAATACCCCTGATGTAGTGTATTGCACTTGTTTATACTTTTGCATCATGATTGAATGAGAACGATTTAAGTGTGTACCTCTTTTGTTATTGAGGATGTCACCTGAAACCAGTTTATTCTGAACTGTTGTTAATCATTGCTCTGAAATTTGCATTAGACCCAATAGAGAGTTTTGATAAGATCAATTTTTTTACCCCCATTACAGAAAATACTATATTTCCACATTATCCCTTTTCTTGAATGACTGAAGCTTCTTAGTTTTTTGATTCACTCTTTCAAGGCAAGAAGTAATAAAATTATATTGTTCTAATTTCGAACCCATGTCTCAAAAGCGTTTAAAAATAGAGTTGATTGTTCTTTGAAATTTCACATGTAGGCCTACACATTTTCATATATCATCTTCTTACTGGTGTAAATGACTTCTTTTTTATTTCCTTGCCTGTTCAAGTTATGTATGACTTTCCACTGTTTCTATTTATTTTCCTTTCTTCGGTTTTCCATTTAGTTTTGTTCACAAGCGTCTTTTATCCCATATTTTTGGTCATGGTTCACTGCTGCAACTGACAACGTGAAGTAGGCCTAAACATCGAATATTAGTCTATTACAGAACGGCTTGCAACAGCATGTGACTGCCGCTGTAGTAGGTGCGTCCACTTGTTCAACGTAAACATGTAACATTGTGTCCTGTGTTAAGTATTGAAGCTAGACTTACGAACATTTCCTACAGTGTACTACAGTATATGCATTCAACTATCTAATCCTTAATCGTCGGAAAACGGGTGTATAAGGACTTCACCCGAATAACGTCATATAGCCTTATACGCTGTTATTCAGGTGAAGTCCTCAATTCTGGTAGGAACGTTTTCACCTGGAAACTCCTTTTGAAATAAATTACACTTTCATAATATAGAGCAGTATCTGTAATACTTATTCATGCCCACTGCTGTGGAATAACGATTAGCCTTCTTGATCGAGAAATGAGCGAGCCAAGGTTCAAATCCTGGTTGGGCTTTTTCTGAGGTTTTTCCTCAACCACTCAAAGCAGAATTGCTGGGTAACTTTCGGCATTGGACTTTGGACTCATTTTGCCTTTATTAGTATAATTTCCATTAATCATCTCAATAGTTCACATGTCGACCAGGAGGACATGGCGGACTTGGTTCTGGGATCTGCCTATAGGCGGCATCTGTCTGCAGGAGCTGCACATATCCAGCGAAGTCGCAGGGGCTTTAATAAGCGGACTGCAGTGACCTGGGGAATATAACTCCCTTGAATAGATGGTGCCTTGGTGAATTGTGGAATCGATATGTTCTTCCGGTAGATTCAGGCATATTAATTGCGAACAGATGCCATCAATCTGAGGAGGCCGCAGAATAACACCACAGGCAGGTGAAGGATCAAGTCTCCAGTCAGAACTGGATGCTGTGGCTGAATAGATACGATGGCACCATGCAGTCAATCATGCGCTTGAAAGACGCAATCTTAAGGACTTCAACAATTGTTGCAACATAAGGAGGTTGCACAATAAACTTAAGGCTTCTATGCTTGCCTGCGGGCACTCCTCTGTAAAGGTAGGGAGAAAACTTCTTCATAAGAAACAGCCTTTGCTGTACTGTACATATTCATACTTTTACAGTGTGGCAGTACAATTACATCTTGTGTAACAACCGACTGACTGCCTGCCTGCCCACAATAGCAATGTGGACTTCAAGTGATGAGACACTTCAGAGATTCTCTGAATACATATTGCAACTCCAATAATGAGATTAAACTCGTCGGACAAGACGAAAAGGCCACTAGAATAGCTCAGGGATAAGGACTTAGTCTCCTGATACAAGGCTGTTGGGCATGAGTTCGAATCCCACTTAGGAAGATTACCTAGTTAGGTTTTTTCAGAGGTTTTCTCAACTACAAGGCGAATAATTCCATGGCAAATCCTTGGACTCGCTTCTCACAATACCATTTCATTATTCCCAGTCCCAATGACAGGTACAATAAGCCTTCAAGAAAAGCATTTAAAATTATTTTTACAATATTCATTCTTGATTATGCATTTTTTAACTTTGCTGTGCTATTATTGAAACTATGTTGGTGATTTTACCTTAATAGTTTCAATATGATGTATTGTAATCTTCAGATTTCCTAATGAGGTCTTGTGCTTTCTTCCAGCTTCATCTTGGTGGAGGTGTGTTTATGATTGATGAAGTTGTGTTGAATAGAGTGTGTTCTGAAATTCAGTCGAGTGTTAAGTATGTTTTTGTATGTCTATAAATTTCTTATTTTAGTGTTTTTGAACTAGAAAGGTGGCACACACTGGTCGCCGTATTTGTAGCTGAGCACTAGCATGCTGGTTTTGCATACATGTGATGCAGGTTCGATCCCCAGTTAGGTCGTGATGGAATTTGTAATGGACAAAGCAGACACTAGTTTTTCTCGGGATACTCCCATTTTCCTCTTTCATTCCACCAATACACTCCACCTCCCCTAATTTCACGGAACTTCTACAATAGTTAAAAATATGCTTTAGTGAAGTCTTGGGATAGTACAGGTTCCTGAAGCTTATATAGGAAAGACTTGAGGCTCAGACATACATCGGGAAATGGGACCTGGCTCTGTCAGGGCTGAGGCAAGAAGACAGACCTATTAGCATCGGATTCACGAATTTTACCCAGACCACCTGTGAAAGTGAAAGTGATGTAACTGTGCAAATTGAAAAGGACAATAGAATACATTAAAATGAATAAAAAAGCCTGTTGTGAGTTTTGTAATTAAGTGCATGGTTAATTAGAAAATTAGGCTGAAAGTCTGCATAGTCAGGCAACAGCACATCACTGGCTCATCTACGAATACATACAAACTCAGACCTGAATAGCAGAAATAAATCATTCCTCATCAGTTTCTCTAATCATAAGAGTAAAAAATAGAATCGTATGTAGGCCTATAGTACTTATTGAGCAAAACAGTGTCATTGATCTCATTGTTTATCCTGTCATAAGGATAAAGATCATGTATTAGAGAAGAATTAGGTATTCTTTAGAGATGAACAAAACTAACTGCTGCTCTCGCTCGTTGTGTTCGTTGCACTTGTCTTTCCAGTCTCATCTCGTAACTCTTGTGCACTTCGAGTCTCGCTCATCATTCTCGAAATAGCATTTGGTCGATGTGGAAAGATTTCGTAACTTTGAATAACATAATCATTGAAATAAATAACATTAGAGATGTTTAATTGACACAAAAAGACAAAAGAAAGCAGTATCACAGTTATCAAAATGTTCTGGTTCTATTATCAGATATTACCTATGGTTTTAATATATATATATATATATAAAACCTAAAATAAATTTTAATTTATAAGAAACATAAAACATAGCATTAAATAAAACGTTTTGTTTTACTTGAGACTGTATACTTGATTTCAAACATACGAAAAAGAATTTCCTAGTCTTTTAATAAGGGCCTAGTAATTAAATAATTGGGAAACTGATTACTACATTGGAAGGTAGAGATGATGTTTCAAATAGCTACTTGATTGTTTATATATTTATAACAGTTGCCAAAACAGATAAAAATTCAGTCTGGTATAAACAACTGTGACGATTCAAGGCTGCTTGACGTTCGAGAGTTGATCACTTCCAAAGTGCAGTCGACAGGAAATACTGTCGTGCGAGTTTTTGGCTTTTTGGGTGCTGTTAGTCTTGCATTCTCGCTCGTTGTTCATCTCTAGTATTCTTATTTTTAGGACAGCAAATGGTTGCAACCAACCATCAAATTAATATAATTGCTGTGAACAGAGTGAATGAAGAACATTCCAACTAACGTAAGATTATTATTATTATTATTCTTATTCTTGTAGTAGACCTATTAGGATGAGGAAGAAGGTATTTTATGTGATAAAATTAACATGAAAAAACATTTAAAAATTTAATAAGTAGTTTTTCTGCTTACATGTACAATATAATAAAACAATACCAGTCTGAGATTCAAGTTATACTTTATAAAACATACATTATCTGCTCGAAACTTTTCAACGATCTCTTGTGCATGCACGACTTGATAGAATTGCTGTAGAATTACTATGTTTTGATATTCTTCAGTAGACCAACTTACGATGAGCCATAAGAGACCAAGACCTCCTAAAATGTTAGCTCATTATGTGTCTCATTTACAGAGATCACACAAGCAGTCCAGACGCAAGTATGAACTTGCACTGACCAGTTGTTTAATTCCCTTTACGTCCTCAGGAACCAAGGAGCAGTTTCCAAGGTATTTATGTCTAGTTCCAATTTAGAATTTTCATTGCTCAGTGATAAAAGTTGCTATTCTGATGTAGTATATTTTCTTACTATTTTGAATCCTAAATATGCTACATAAAGAAGTACACATCAACTAGCTGACTAATAAGAATACTTATCAGATCCTAGAAATAACATCACACCAAGGTCAGTGCAAGCCAGGAGCACCTGCAGGAATGGAAATGCAGTAGAGGTAACTAGCCTTGCTGAGAAGTCAGACTTTCTTGTTCTTGAATATATTACATGACTGCTCCGTGGTATTGATGGTCAGCATATTGACTTCCAGATCTGGAGATCCTGGGTTTGGCTTTTGAGGAGTTTTCCTTGAAGAAGAAAAGTTTTCTGGATGTCTAGAGTCTCGAACTAGTATTCTGGGTTATTAAGTATTAATTAATCAGTCTTAACACAAAATAAAATATATCAGGACTGTTGCTGAACAGAAACCTGAACACATTTTTCAACATAATGTTGTTGACAACCCATCTACAAGCTCAACCAGACAGCACTAAGAGATGCTAGAGAATTAACATTGAATTAAAAAATATATATATGTGTACACCACTTGGAGTAGTGGTTAGTATGCTTAACTATGGAACTTGTGGACCCAGTATCCCATCTTGGTTCGTTACCTAGTTGAGATTTTTTTCTGGAGTTATTCCTTAACCCTTCAAATAAATGCTGGGTAACTTTCGGCATTTGGTCCTCGGAATCACTTCGCCAGCATTATCATCATCAGATATGGAAATCAATGGGAAACTACTGTGTCTATCATCCCTTTCCCTAGAACAGTACGCTGGCTGCCAGATTGCCAAATCACATGGATTGGAAATATCGTTCTGAATCCTACAAGAACACCACTCCCAAATCTTCACTAGTAAGTCGTCTTGTTTGATGGGATAATGAAGAATGCTGTTTCTGAAGTATTGCGAAAACAACTATTGCTACAATGTAAAAAAGCTCTCCAGTTTGCGAGTCTGTCATGCATGCATATAAGACTAGTGAGAAGTTTCGTGCGAACTATAAAGCAAAATATATATAGTATGTCCAACACCATAAATCTCAAAGTATACTAACAATCAAATCAATCAGTTTGAGTCTTGCTCAGGTGCAAATAATATGATAATGAGCAAAGAATTTTATAACACTTTGCAACACTATAAAGATAATATACAGTTTAAGTAGAAATGTTTAAGTTTGCATTAAAAAAAAGCATATTTTCTTGAGAACTGAATTGGAAATTAACAAGAAAAAAGAAAAAGTCATATTAAGTAACATAAATAATGTAATATAAATGAGAGAACTCAAAATTTAGAACCTAAGGCTTACTAGTATCTATTATTGATTACGTTATAACAAAAGGAGCATTGCCAATACATTTGAAATAGTAATGATTTTATAAAATGACTTGGAACAACTCTGCATATGCAATGAGTTCAATTTAAAAGAGGACAGCACATTGAAAAGCACATAATGTAACTATGTGTATATTTTGTTTGTAGTAGAAATATAATATATTCCTGCATCTACATATACTAGTAGCAGGGTGTGATTTGAAGACCTGTGATTTTGTCTCTGTGACAGATTTGTCACAGTGAGTTTCATCTGTGACTATAGTTAAAAAATCACAGCTTCAAGAATTCGCCATCTTCGACCAATATGTGACTCATAGCAATAACAACTGATGTACGTATATATGACAGCTCCAGAGACCAGACAACATTGAAAGCCAGAAGATTAACTTGAAGGACTACATAACTGGGATATAATTATTGTCCCACTTGAAAGGTTAATATCAGCAACTCTTTGGTACAGAAGCTGCAATTTACTCACTATATTCCACGATTGATTCACTTAATATTTATAAACATTCTTGGACGAATATATGCGCCCAGAAATCGCGATAACACAGCTCAGAGTGTGTTTCTTTAGTATACTCGCCATGCTAATCACTATGGTGGATATAAGACATGGCAACAATATAGCAATTCAATTCACAGAAGAGTGAGAAACAAACATCTGTGGGCTCGTGATAGAAACATTTATAATCGCCGAGAATTATCTGAGCACAAAATCACACTGTGATAAAATCGCTATTATCTGTGTCAGCAATTTTTTGGAGCTGTCACACTTCAGCTCTAATGTAGGCCTATACGTCATAATTAGTAACTAAGAGACAATTGTTTTCTTTTGTAAATATAGCGAGGAGGTTGCAGTAGAACATCACTGTATTGTTTGTCTCTGATTATTGTGTGATTTAACCATTTGGTCGAGTTTCCTCTGCATCCTCAGAAAATTGGTGTTTGGTGTGCCATATCAAGACACGAATAATCAGATCCCTGTTCTTTGAACACTGAAACCAAGATATTGTTGAGCAGTTCATGGCCTTACTGGAAGTGGATAAATGTGAGTCCTGGATACAGCAAAATGGTGCGACCATCATGACAGTCAGGACATTTTTTGGCGATAGAATATATTTATAGGGATATGGCCTCCAAGCTCTCCAGATCTCACCAGTATAGATTAGTTTTTGTGGGAACACTTTAAACAAATTGTGGACACACCTTGGAAGGGCTGTAGATAAACTTCAGTGCTGCCATCCAGAGTACATACATCAGAGTGTTTTATAAGGTTGCTAGTAAAATGGTGAAATGTGTGGACAGATGCATTGAAACGGAGGGACAACATTTCTAACTTATTGTCGTTGTTCCTGCAATAACTCCTATGTGCAAAATATAAAATTTTTCAGTAGGAAGAAAAAAACACATTTATTCATTCTATGGCAGTGGTACATAGGACACTGTGAATTCTTACATATTCCAAAGAAAGAAATATAATTACATAGAGGAGATTTTATTATTTGCTATATCACTATTTAAGTTATTTAATAGAGCAAAAATCTGAAAATCGATAAATGTGTCACATAGGAGTTATTGCAGGAATGACAACGATATGTTGCAGCTAACTATGGTAGGTCCTCTTTTGAAATTGAACACACTATATATTCAACAAATTAAATCTTTTCTTTATAGTTTTTAAAAGAAATAAAACTTAATGAAAATAATGTCATTAATAACAGAATTTTCACTCATTTTGTGTCAATAGCAGTATAACAGCAATTAAAATTAACAATTGGCATTTTAAAGTGGGAAAAATTCCTGAGGGACATTACAGTTATAATCTCACCAGTCATACTCCATCAATCTACTGACATCGATCTATGTGTATATCTACTCACCCACACATTCACAAGCAGACATAATTTCAGTATGTCAGTCTTAGTTCAAGTATAATGCAGAATAACATTTGTAATTATTATCAAATCATTCCTTCATGGAACATGGACAAAAGATTCCATGTACCCAATTGGGATTGTATATTTGAATTATACGAGAATTGCTGTAGGCCTATAATAGAATTTATATCCTCGAATAGAACTTTTAAGGAAGGAGACAGGTGAAAATTTGATAATTCTTGGTCAAAAATCAAATTTTTTTTTTTTTTTTTTGGTAGAAAATGAAGCTGTGATGCCTATTTTACACTTCGACATATAGAACTCTATGGTGGTTATCATTAATTACGCCATCTTTGAAAAGGCTGCAATCATTAAGTTTAAAATGCACGCAAACTTTTGAAATATTTTTTTCGTACATTTTTCTCCCCCATTTCTTTGCATTCACACTGTTAAAGATTCCACAAATTTTATGCTAGAAAGCTGAAATGTTTACTGAATGTTCTTTACAGTATATGTATGAATGTTATGTTGGCATCTTTTTTAAAAAAAGACAGTAATTTTAATAAAAAATAAAATGTGTGCTTGCACTGTTTAAATTTTATAAATTTGAATATATTTATATGAAAAGGTTTACAGATAATTTTTGCAAGCTAGAACTCAGAAGTGTAAGAACATAGAAACTTTCTAAAGAGATCATTTAGGTATTGGGGGGGGGGGGGGGGACAGACATGATAATTAAAATTTGGGGGAGATGAAAAATTTCGAAAATATACTTGTTTTCTATTTAAATAACTCTTATAAACTACTGAATCTATAAACATGAAACTTAAACACATCAAGTACAAAAAATCAAGTCTCTAGCTAAGAAAAAAAAATATATAAAATAAAAATTTCACCTATAACCCCCCTTATTTGAAAACTGATGTGGCCTCACCTTAGGGGTAAATGGGTAAATGGGCAGTGTTGTCAGCAGTATTTGCCTCTGGTCGCCACATGATTATCAGATGAATGACACAGAAAGAATAAAATTCTAATGCATAAGAGTAGCAACTACAGATTTGTATTGGAGAAGCATTCTACTGCTCAATGTAATCATTCATTCCCAGACCGACAGAGATATGAGCAAAAATACAATATAACAAGAACAGTACCACCAGCATAGTTGAGGTGGTAACTGTGTTTCTTTGCCTGCTGGGCACAAGCTGTGTTACAGCATGATTTGACTTCCACATATGCTGATTACCTATAAGGTGAAGAAGAGGAATTCGTGAAATTCTTTCAAGCCAAGAGCACTCGAGGATATAATTTCTACTGTAATAGATATCATGTTACGAATAATTGTCCATAAAAAACAATCACATTGACTAAATTCTCCACTGCAGAGTAATCACAATAGGTTTTATTTTTATTATCACATTTCAAAAATAAATAAACTCGCATAATGAATATTCTGTAAATGCAAAGAATGTTCTATCACCTTAGTTCCATTTTCTCAGTTAAAATCTCGCATTTTGGTTTTGTGTAGTGTTCCCATACATCCTGTAAAATATGGGAATGTCCTTTTTTCTCGTTAATGTGTCCCACTGTCCTGAAAGAGGTCTTCGGGACATGTTTTTGTCCAAGTATTTAAAAATTTGTGACAAAAAACAAAACTAAGAATATCAACTGCTATTTATTATCAGTCTTCATCACTATTAGTGACAATGAAATTCGCTATAATGGCAACAGTGGAGGTACATTGTTTTTAAAATAGTTGATTGTATGAAGCCAACTGCTACCAGATAAAATATTATTGAGTATCACTTATTTGATGAGATCATGATTGTGAAAACTTTCTGAATTCCAAAGAAGATAGTGAACTGAAGGAAATTCATTGCCTTAGAACTGCAGCAATAATCAACTTTTGTTAAAACTGATTTCACAGGGATACACGTACCATAAATGTAGACATGTAACCACCAAAAACTCAATTTTGAAAATTTTGAAGCTCAGCAACTTTTGAAAAAATGCTCCTCAATTATTGTTGCAAGAAATTAATTCGTCAGAAAAAAATTATTGTACAAGTGATTGCGATTTATAACAGTGTATTCTCAAGTGAACCTGTTTTAAAAGGAGTGTATTTTAAATTAATTTTGTTCAATTTATTCTTTAAATACTTTATTTTCAATAATGGTATTTAATTTGATTTAAGAGTATTACAGTGAAACCTCTCCTTACGGACATATTTTTATGTTCCAACTGAAATAATATAAAAATAATAATAACTTTAACTCTCGTTTATGGACACTTTCAGACACGGACACGGACAGCTGTTTCACAGTCCTAAAGCTTGCTTTACCTCCTGACTGCGGACAGAACTTGGATTTCAAGACCTAATGTGTTACAAAAATGGAAAATTTATAGTTTTGAGAACTGTAGGCCTACAGAAATTCCTCAACAAGACAATAAGGGTCTCGTAGGCTATCACTAGCCCAGGCGGCCACCCCTTGTTAGGTGGAAGCAGGTGGATAAACAAAGTCATAAAATTTAACCTGTCTGATGGATCCAAGGTATCCGCGATCATGAAACAATACATGATAGGGTTAGTAGGATTATTCTCTTCGCTTCCATCAGTTGTTCTGTTTCGAGAGACATGGCACCTGAACGTAAAGGTTAAGTTGAAAACTGTAAATTACAGTACTGCATAACTGTAGACCTAGAATAAAATTGCATGGCATAGGACTGTATTTTCCTTTTATGATCTTATCTACTGCAGTTCAAAGTTGCAAAGAATTTACTGTAGTACAGTAGACTGTATTTAGAATTAAACTACAGTAATACATTTCATTTAAAGCGTGAAGGGATACATAATGCATATTATAAATTTACTGTTAGACTGGGGAGCCTCCCTCCCAATAAAGGACATCTCCCAGATGTGGACAGATTGTTTTGTCCCTTCGATGTCCGTAAATGAGAGATTTCACTGTATTTTAATCTATTCAAAGACAACATGGATGAGAACAATGGAAAATATACACCAAAGCTCAATTTCTTAAATAGGTGCTGAGTGTCCCGTATTTTTTCTGATGTTCCTGGAAACCCTAGTTTTGTATGGTATAAAAAGTGGAATATAAGGCACTTTGATAAACTTTTCATGAAAATTATACTTGGCACTAGTACATGTTACCAGTCATATATCATATGCAATACATTCTTATTGAAATAAACTTATCATGTCATTATTCTAAAAACAAAACAGCCACAGGCTGCTGCAAGAAATGACAGGTTGGCATTTTAGAACTTTACTAAAGCTCTAAAGAGAAAGAAAGTTGCAAAATAATCACTGTCATCATCATTAACATCATAACATATTTCTACGTATGTTTTTTTTTTTAATCCTGCTTTGTGATTAACATTCAGATGAACACTTCAGTTAAGATAAAATTTCAGTATGCATAGCAAGTGGCAGTATTAAAAGTTTTTTAATACATTGTATTTATGGGTACTCAGTTTTATTTCTATATGGGGGGAGGGGGGGGGGAAGGAATGCTATACTGGCTTATTGCCTCTAAGGGCCGTATTCATAGACATTTTTAGCTCGGGCTTCCGGTGGATGATCAGCGTTTTCTGTATTCATAAACCAGTGTTAGCGATAGGATATGATTTGAATTTTGTACAAGTAACAGTGGATAGCCGGGGCTAGCTTAGTACGCTCATAGCGCGTGCTGTGAAATGTCTATGAATACGCCCTACGTTACTGTTTCCTTAATATATAATTATTATGAATGTTATAGAAACATAAGTATATAAATTGAATGATTCAGAAATACTTCCCATCTTTATAATATTCTTGTTTGTTTTCTTAGCATTCAATCATTCATAAAGTAAAGTTGTCTCTCAAATTGCACTTCATTTTAGATTATCTCAAATCAGGTGTAGAACCTCCAAGATAAACACTTAGGTCTGTGATTGTCGATTTCACTAGTTTTGCTTTTATTGTTGCTAAACCCAAACGTTTGTGAGCAGAATATCGATGGCAGCCACCAAAAGAGTAGTAATAATCCCCTCCTTCACGACCTTTGATCCACAGAACATCAATTGGTGGAACTTCAGAACTCTTTGTTGGGTCCTTAAAAAGAGAGAATAAAATTATTGCAGTTTGTTAGAAGTCTTTTGAGCAAGATTTAAGTGACTCCATAATGCAAAATACAAAATATTGTAATTATCAATGCACAGTTTTATAAATGTATATCATTCTATTTGTAAAAAATAAATAAGTTATAACTCGGGTAAACAGGAGAAAAGATAGAAGAAACTGAAAATTCCTCTTCATATTTCATGTGGTTTGATTTGTATCAGAGAACTTTAGAAGAACTTAACAATAAATATAAGGCGTGAAACTTTTCTCACAAATCCCCAAGAAATCGTTTCTGTAAATTTGAACATTTACAGAGGTAACTTAAGCCTATCTAGCAGGTAGGGAACATTTTCAGAAACTATATAATGGGCGAGTATTATTGTTAATGTAGGCCTATTAAGTAAAATCCAATTTTGCCTGCTTTCATACCAACTTATTATGCCATATTTCCTAAGCAAAGCGACTGTGGTTTCCTAAAAGCTCACAAGTTGTTACATGACAAATACGAAAAATATTTAGCTCAGAGAAATTTCCTACAAAATTACATTTAAAATTTTGAATCTCTTTAGTTATGACTACAGTAAAACTTAATTTATATGATTTTATGAGGATCTCACGAAAAAAACGCATAGGCCTAAGTGAAAAAACGTGTAACTGAAATGGCACTTAGTAACATCTGAAATAGCATTACTTAATAACACATGATTATTTTACAAGAAAGTCAGTTATGCTAGGTGCTTGCTTCTGTTTGCTCCTAAGAACGAAACAAGCCCTCAAATTGTGATAACTATTCCATATTTGTTCAGTTATTACACCAGTATATTTTCAGTATGGAGAGGTGTTAGGGTAGTTGTATTCAATACAGTCACAGCATTGGTACCGGATCCTCATTCTTTAAATGTTCCGTTTCTTCCCTCTGTGTGTCAAGCCGTAAGATGGAAGTTTGCTCACATACTTCTCTCTCCCTGCTGAATGGATTTTGCACTTGTACATGACTGGTTTACCGAAGCTAGCATGTGCTTGCACATGCATGGCCAAGTTCGAATTTCCAAGAATTTCAAAGCAGGTCGCATCTTAACAGTGAACACATAATGTACAGTACTCACGTTCTTATATTTTTACAGAAAACTCAATTTCGAACAAGGTATAAATGTATCCTTGGGGCTCAAAATACCGGTACTAATATATAAGTGGAAAAAAAAAAAAAAAACCCGGAAAATGTATATCCGAAATAAATTAACATGGAAAGTATAGGAATTTTGGCAGGACCTTGCGTGTGGGAGGAGAAGGGAGGGGAGAAGAAAAAAAAAAGAATGCGTAAAACGTAGAAAAGAAGTTTTACTGTACTTAAGTTTGAAGACATATGCAGTACATCAATTACCAGTATTCCTATGAAATTTTTTTACTGTTAAGACATACAGCAATAGTTGATGCATCGTATATAACCAAGTAGGCCCTACCAATCACTTAATCTAGATTTTCATTCTTCCAAAGAATGATACTGGTGGTCTATATAGATATTTAACATAGCCTAAAATGTGCTCAGCGAAATGAAACTTACCTGCAGACTTTTCATGATACTCTTCACCTTATCTTCATTTACGTCTAATGGAAAAGGGCGGATGAGTACTGACATTGGAATATCATGAACTTCTTCTATTAATCCAGCATGAATACTAGTCATATCATCAGCAGGAATTTCTAATACTTTGCTTGTTGATGCCATTGCTGCAAGGAAAAGGAAAAGTAAGACAGTGTACATTCTGCAGAACAGAACTTTCAAATTAATATTTGAGGAGAAAAATTCGCTCTGGCGCCAGGGATCGAACCCGGGTCTTTGGTTCTACATACCAAGCATTCTGACCACTGAGCTACGCCGAATTCAATCTACAGCATCGGATCGAACTCTCCTCCTTAAATGTTTCCCTTTCTGGCCTGACTCCAAGTTAGGCATACTTATATGTTAGGCCCTAACGTTTATGTCCCATGTCAACTGCCATTATACCAGGGGTACACTCAGCTGAGTGACTTGTTTGACCGGGATTCTGCAGTTAAGTGCACAATAATATGTACAGACATATGCACTGCTAGCTATGAGAATATTATAGATTTATTAATCTGTCCTACAGAATAAAATCGGTAATATTGACAATTTGAGGAGAAAAATTCGCTCCGGCGCCAGGGATCGAACCCGGGTTCTTGGTTCTATGTACCAAGCGCTCTGACCACTGAGCTATGCCGAATTCAATCCACAGCACCAGATCGAACTCTCCTCCTTCACAATGATTCCCTTTGTGGCCTGACTCCAAGTTAGGCATATATGTTGACGTGTATGTCCCATGTCAACTGCCATTATACTAGGGACACACTCAGCTGAGTGACTTGTTTGGCCGGGATTCCGCAATTAAGTGCACAGTAATCTGTACAGACATATGCACTGCTAGCTATGAGAATATTATAATTTACTAATTTGTCCTACAGAATAATATCTGTAATATTGAAAATTAATATTTGAGGAGAAAAATTCGCTCTGACGCCGGGGATCGAACCTGGGTCCTTGGTTCTACGTACCAAGCGCTCTGACCACTGAGCTACGCCAAATTCAATCCTCAAATATCAAATATTAATTGTCAATATTACAGATATTATTCTGTAGGACAAATTAATAAATCTATAATAGAACTTTAAAAGTTTTCATGTCGTTGTCTTCATCTTCATCATCATCATCATCATCATCATCATCATCATCATCATCATCATCAAATCACTGCAATACACTGCCCACCCTTTTTGAAATTTCAAATGGCACCACCGTGTTTTGATAAATACAGTTGAAAGAATATTCAATTATTTTATACATCTCATTTACTTGTTCTCACATCTTTTGTTTTCTGTTGTCGCCTGGCAATCTGGATTATTGTTATTGTTGATTAGAGCTGAAGACGATAAAATTACAAAGACTATTGTTGATTGCACATTATTTCAGGTAGTAACACAAACTCATATTAAGGAATATCATAATTTTGTATTATAAACCTATTCTTTAAACATTTAAAACAGGATGAAAGTTGATAAAAGCCGAAGTTTGGATTTCTTTACGTATGTAGCCTATGGCTTTGATACTGTAGCAATGCTATGTAGAGGAAACCCGAAATAGGCTGTATACTGTCTAGCCAACAATGGAGTACATTTTGAACATTTAATTTAGTAAATTTAATTAATTGCCCAAAGTGAACTGTGTTTTCATCCTACAACCAGATGACAGTAACAACAATTCAGGTTGCCAGACGACGAAAGAAAACGAAAGATGCGAGAACAAATGAATGAGATTATACATAGAATACTGGCATCCTTAGAAATTTAAGCAGGCCTATCAAAATACAGGTGTGCCATTTTAAATTTCAAAGGGGGATTGGAAAGGTCAGGGAGTGAAACCTAAAATGCTAGTTTTAAATTTCACCCTCAATATAAATTCACGTATTTTTTTGTTTAAATTAAATTTAATTGAAATAAATAGTTATTTAAATTGCGAACTTTTGAAATGAAAGCCCGGTATAATACGGTATTTTAAATTAGGAAGAAAATTCAGACTGTATAAAAATATACTGAAACTTCGATATCCTCCCACACCACACAAGGGACTATGTCTGATTAGCATTGCGTTATTTTATGATTAAATGAAAGTGAGAGATGGAATAACTTTACAAATATACAGGCAACACATATTAAATATTAATTATTATGTATTTCTTTGTTGTACGGAGGAGGAACCTGAAGGCTTACACTGCAGCCTGAAGCTTATTGTGTTTACCACTGCTATTATTGTGAATGATTGGGTAGCCAAATGGCCGCGCTTTTGTACAAGTACAGCACACCACATCGTGAACTTAACCCGGACTATTGTATGGATGATAATGTTATGTAAATTAATGATGGCAAAACGAGTCTGAGGTCCAACGCTGAAAATTACCCAGCAATTCTGCTTCAATTGGTTGAATGAAAACCCTGGAAAAATCCCAACCAGGATTTGAACCTGGCACCTTCATTTCATAGCCAGACATGCTGACCATTACTCCACAGTGGTGGACTTATCCGTAATTACGTGCATATTTAGTTTGTAGTCTGCCAAGTTAGCTCTGTGGTACGGTAGAGCATCTGCCTCTAAACTACCTGGCCCAAGTTCGATTCCTGGCGGGGTCAGAGATTTTCGTGTAAAATTTCTACCTCAAGACTAGGAGAGATGGTGGTACACAACTTCTAGTCACTAGATTGTGCACAAACATGCGTGGGTTAAATCTAAATCTTTCTGCAGTGAATATGAAGGGAAGGTATATGTCACTACTGATAGTGATTTGTCCGTCAGATGGGAACGTTAAGCCTGGTGGTCCCCTTGGTGCTATAAGACAAGAATAGGTACAAGCTGGCACGGGGTTTCCCCTTTTCCCTTCCTCACCTTCATCATCATCCTAACCCACTCTCTACACTACAATTACACGAACACTTACACATACATTCACCCTAGTACAGACTTACTCTCCACAGACACACATAATGCAAAGCATGGCCTGCCGAAGTGGTGTGCAACTTCAAAATGGGTCAAAGTTCTACCATCTATTCGCAATATCCGAAACCAGGATCACGCAAGTGAAGTAGGTAGGCATTGGATACACACACACACTTGCATATATGTTTCCTCTATTTGTTAAAATAACGTTTATATACTATGTCAATTTAAATTTGTTTTTATTTACGTACGTGAACAATGCACAATCCACACTATATTCACACTGGTTTGGAGTAATTTATTAAAGAATGTATTAAAGACTAATTTAAAAACATGTTTTAAAAAACGAATGTTCCCTGGACCAAATGGTCGTATTTTAATTATTTAATTACTAAATAGTTTCATCTGGTATTGTATGAAGTTGTTATAAGTGATATGCCGCATGTTAGTTGTTTTTATTTATAACAGTAGACCATGACTGACCAGAGCTATAAGGACTCGTGTTCAGAGAGCAAAACATGTCGAGTTTTTGATGGCCCACAAGCCACAAGTTGTGCTAAATAGCCATTCTTTTGTAACGAATGTTACATATAGCTACACAGTTTAGAAGTTAATTTTAAAAATGTAAATAGTTTTTTATGTTCCATTCTCATCTCATCGCCTTGAGTTCTTTCTTAGACTCATGTGGATTTTTATTATTATTGCTCTGAAAATGTTAATTTTACTGTCATTTTTTGCGCTGTAACGGGTGTGGCAAGAATGTCACCCACCTGAACACTTCAGTTTATATTACTAAAAAAATCTATTAATCCTTTTTAGTAATTATATTTGGCCAATCTTCGATATCGCCTCACACAACACACGGGACTGTCTGCTTTGCGTTTCGCTATGAGTTAAATTGGGGGACAGATAAGTGACATGAGGCCTAAGTATGTGACAAGGTTAATGGGTTAGTTGAAGGGTTATTTAAGTGACGTGTGGCCCTACAATGTGAAAAAGTTTCAATTATTTAAGTTTTATTTCCCGTGTGTAGTGTCGAGAGATATAGAAGTTTCACTATTATATTTTAAAAATTATTTACTGGTATCTAAAGAAAGACATTAACTAACTGTGTTGATAGGTTCCATGATTATTTTAATTTAAAGAAGTGTTATTGTCTGATATAACGAATGTGACATGGATTTGTAACGGCTGTGACAACACGTAACACATGTTATTTCATTTTACACGGAAAATTAATGCTTCACAAATATTCTTGCAAACACATTAAGTAATGAAATATGCATTAAGTAATGCATATTAGGTAATGAAATATGCATTATTATCTTATTTTCACGCCATAGTAAATAGCTAGGCTTAATTTCATTATTTTAGTATGAAGTGTCTGAAATAAAAGAATGGCAGCAAAGATGTTACTTCGCTAATTATTCAGTTTGGAGTATTATAAAATTTCCGTAAAAAGATATATATCGTTAAGCTGTTAGAAATGGCTATGAATTTACGCAATTCAAATATACATACGTATACATCACAGCATTCCTTCTAACCAAAGCAAACTCATATTAATTTATGATAGTAAATTATAGTTTATATCTTTCGTTTCCTATAATACAGTGCATACAGCATATTACGACGTTCACAAAAACAGATTTAGTTACCACAATGCGCTCCTTTAATTCGACTTCCGAATATTATTCTCTGTAAAACATTCATAACCTCACATTCGTAAGTAAATAGTAAAAGGAAAGTGCAAGTCAGCGAGCTTAATGGTACTTGGTGGTACAGTGAGGTCATAGACGAAGCAAATGTCAACAAACGGTGCCGTATCATATGATACGGGATCACATTCTAATACTGAAATCTCTCTCGATAACGGCGAAGCCAAAAATTCGTGAAGGAATTTTGGTATTGGCTAAGTATTTTTTTTTCACACATATACCATAACACATATATTATAGGCCCTACAGGGCTTTATTTATAAATCATGTCCGCTCACTACTTTTCCGTCAAACGATGAGGGAATGGCGTCAAAATGTTATTTCAATAGGTACCTCTCTGCATACACTGCTCGTAAAAAAATCGGACCTATTATTCGTCTTGCGCTAACAGCACAACAAACTCTTAACTTTCCTACATAATTGATTCCATAAACAATGTGAATTTTCAGATCAACGGCGACTCCTCTGAGAGTTCATACGATCATTTCGGTAGAACCACGACCAAGAGGACCATATACAGAATGAATCAAAAGTCTGGAACCATATACCAGTAAATATCTTCCATATGCTTGATTTTCGATTACTATAGATGTTACCAGTATTTGTAAGACCAAATGCTCTACTAGTGACACATTCGATTCTAGCCCTCTGCTATCTCAAAAGCCGCCATTTTGGATGCAACTTGGAAATTTTAATGGAAAGGGGGTCATGTAGGTACTCAAAATCGTGTGAAATTTTCTGAAAAAAAAAAAAAAAAAAAAAAAAAACAATGGTGCAACCTGTTTTGAGATATCTCTAATTGTTTTCAAGTTATTTAAAGATAACTTTAATAATGACACAAACATTATTAAGTTACTGCATCTACAGATATTTTGTAACATGGTACAGTACTAAGGAGACTTTGGAAAAGATATTTTTATGCATTTCTGGTAATTAACTTTTCCTTCTTTACTGATTGGTTAATCTGTGACAGTTTCAATGCATTGTTGTGATTATTTGAAGCTTTCCTATAACAAATTTCTTAATTTTCGTGATGGCATTATCGAAAGAGGAAAGAATTGATATCATTCTTCATTCTGGGGGTTAAATCACAGAAATGTTGCAGCAGATTTCAATCGCCGTCACCCTGAACGTGAACCTATCAGCCACTACTGTAACAAAACTTATTAATAAATTTAAAGTCACAGGAAATGTAACTGATAAAAGGAGAAGTGGACGTCCGAAAACAGCAACAGATGAATTATCGTCGATTACGATACTAGCTGCAATGGCAAAAAGCCCTAAGAAGAGTACACACGCCTATTAAGAGAATGTGGTTCAACAAATTGAACAGAATCCGACATTTGCATCCAGATAATTTTTAGTGATGAAGCAAACTTTTATGTAAATGGGGAAGTAAACAGACACAACACACGGTATTGGTGAGACACAAACCCAAATTGGATGTATCCTGTGAAAATGCAAGGTGCTGGTAAAATAATGGTTTGGTGTGGAATTTGAGGAAATCGTATTGTTAGACCGTATTTTATTGAGGAGAACCTGAGTGCCATTTCTTTAACATGTTGCAAGAAAACATCTTTCCTGATTTACTAAACGAAAGAGGCGAATTCCCAAGTTTTTCTCAACAAGATGACGCTCCACCCCACTATAGCCTTGCTATTCGAAACTATCTGGACGAACAGTTTCCTGGACATTGGATTGGTCGGCGTGGACTAGTAGAATGGCCGGCCAGATCTCCAGATTTAACACCCCTTGATTTTTTCTTTTGGGGTTACATAAAGAGCTTGGTATATGAAGAGAAAATTGAGAATGTGGAACATTTAAAGAACCGTATCATTTAAGCCTGTGGTAAAGTCACCCCGGAAATGCTACAAAATGTTCTCTTTGACTGCAAAATCCGTCTACAAACGTGCATCGTCGAAAGTGGACGACATATTGAGCACATTTTGTAGAATTTTCTTTTTGTGTCATTGTGACAATTATCATTTAATGAATTGAAAACAGTTAGAGATATCTCAAAACAAATTGCACCATTGTTAACGCACTGAAACTGTCACAGGTTAACCAAACAGTAAAGCAGGAAAAGTTAATTACCAGAATTGCATAAAAATACATTTTTCAAAGCCTCCTTAGTACTGTACCATTTTACAAAATATCTGTAGATGCAATAACTAATGTTTGTGTCATTATTAAAGTTATCTTTAAATAACTTGAAAACGATTAGAGATATCTCAAAACAGATTGCACCATTGTTTTTTTTTTTTCCATAAAATTTCACATGATTTTGAGTGCCTACATGACCCCCTTTCCATTTAAAATTTCAAAGTTGCATCCAAAATGGCGGCTTTTGAGATAGCTGAGGGCGAGAATCGAATGTGTCACTGATATAGAGCATTTGGTCTTACAAATACTGGTAACACCTACAGTAATAGAAAGTCAAGCATATGGAAGATATTTATGTGGTTCCAGACTTTTGATTCACTTTGTATATAGCCCTCTAGATCACGACTCTTCTGAAAATAACAGATGATGTGGGTTGATTAAATATTCATTCGTGATGCAAAAAAAAAAAAAAAAAAACACTAACAGTAACGTACTCGTGCTACTGGAACGCATGCTTGTAAACAACGGCCCTTGTAAATCTGTAAGGTTTGAGTTTTAATAAGTTTCTTGCTTTATGTGCAGAAAAAACTCAACCCCCAATTATTGTTTACTATATTTCGGGAGTGATTTTGGTGGCGTATGTTCAAGATTTGCGCTAATGTCGTCAACATTTACCTCTGTTAAAATTGTACGTTTTTGCTAATGTTCTTTTTTTGTTTTGGAGTGATGTAGTAGATTCATATTTTTGCATGATAACGTAAACTGCAGTTTTGGAAGGAGGCAGTTGATCAGGAAATGTCAATACGTATTTAAAATAACGTTTGCACAGAAAGATTCGTTACTCTAGAGTCAACTGTTTAACCACCTTCGCAAATGAAAGTACTATAACTGTCGAGATGACCGTCCAGGGAACAGGTTCACACATGAATTATTGGGCAACTAGGGATGAAGACGAGTTGAGCTAGGCTATGAGTACTATGACAATGGGATGAGCAGTAGCCGAGAGTAAAACAGTGCGTGAGCGGGCAAGACGTTCTTACGAGAAATAAGGGCAATTCTTCAGAAGAAGTGAACCAAAAGGTCACAATTTAATTATTGTCTTTTGCGAGATCTACAGTTTACACACTAGTAGACCCGTGGTTTTACTTTTCGCTTGCAAATACTTTTAACATAGGTAATCAATAAATAGCCATGTTTACTTATATAATATAATTATACTTATGTTATTATGCACGGCTATAACCTAGCTGCGCCTTATTGACTGCAGAACGTAATCTCACTTCTCCCATCTCTGAACTTCACATCACAAACGCAAACATTGCTAGGCCTATTCAAACTCAGCACACGATTGCCTTAAAAGTTGAAGTCCTGGACGAATTACGGAGAATCGAACAATTTCAGTTCATATACGCTGATTAAACAATCCTAGATGACACAGGTCGTACGGCATTATTCTCACGGGACTTTTATTTTTTATTTTAGTAGATTATTTTACGGCGCTTTATCAACATCTTAGGTTATTTAGCGTCTGAATGAGATGAAGGTGATAATGCCGGTGAAATGAGTCTGGAGTCCAGCACCGATAGTTACCCAGCATTTGCTCATATTGGGTTGAGGGAAAACCCCGCATAAAAAACCTCAACCAGATAACTTAACCCGACCGGGAATCGAACCCGGGCCATCTGGTTTCGTGGCCAGACGCGCTAACAGTTACTCCACAGGTATGGACTCTCACGGGACTTTACTGACTTTCTCTTACTACCTATAATAATTTTCTTTCATTACCGGTACGTCATTGATGACGTTACTTCTTCCATTGAATTTTCCCTGGACCTCTCGAGACAACATGAGCTCCCTTTGGCCTTTCCCATCACCTAAATACTTTTTGTGTTGGGGAACGTGAGGGGGGTGGTTCAGTTTTTCTGAAGAATTACCAACAAACATACACATACATACCATTATTTGAAGATTCATTATAGTGTTCTGAACGAAAGCGCTTGAGCAAACGTCCTTCTTCAAATGGTACTTCTTCACGATTTCTTCGTAATGCTGTCGGAAAGTTATCTATTATCATACTCGTGTCCATCTCAACTTAAATTAATAACTTTAAGTGTATTTCACTACTTGTAATTTTAAACACTATTGAAACAACAGTCTTTTTTAATTTACAGGTTTTTAAACTTAAAAACTAAATTATATTTGAACGGCATAACCCGCGAGAATTCAAGCCTTCTCCAGTGTCGCCAACTGAAATGTACCGAAAGTAGCCAAACAATAACTCAAAAGTCGCTACATTCCTTATTATAAATGGAAAAAATATAATTTTTGGCATTAGTGAATGCTCAAATACCTAAATCCCTATTTGAGCAATAGGTAAGTTAAAAGAAATTGTCGCAGAAAAACAGTTAAAATTCGTCAAATTTAGATCGCTATATTGGTGACACTGGCAATCTGTAGCCGATGGAGTTTCTTCCTCTTTATCTTCTCATGAGTTTCTGCTACGGCTTAGAACAGGGCTAGAACATATTAAATATCTTTATATTCGCCCGTATTTCAAGCGCTATGCCCCAGCTTGTATAATCTTGTAAGCAACGGTCTCGGCTGTCCCTCCGTTTTATGGCTAGCAATAGGATATCCATGAGCATTATCATAGTGGGCCATGTAGAACATGTTGCTATGACAACAGAATAACATTTGTGAACTGACTGCATTCTGACATTTAGGTTATAATACCTCGATGGTCGAAATATTTCAGTGTCGAACGTACGCCAAGTACTTACTTATTTCGTACTTTAACAGTAACTGTAAAAAAGCTATAATATGGTGAAACTAGTAATTAAAAAGGGAGATCAAAATCAGTTTCTATACGAAACTACTGTCAGTACTCCAGTGGATGAAATCATTAAAGAAGTGACAACAATTTATAATGGGAGGTTGAAGATCAGTCGAATATGTGATGGTAAGTAATTATGAAATATTGTCTTAATTTTAGTTAGTATAGGTGTTTTTTTTTCTACGTGTTCATAAATGTAGGCTATTATGGGACATAGAGGCAATGAGTTATGTCTGTTTTGGATGCAATTATTTATTAAGGCGCGTATTAGATAATCTATGAAAGAAAAATACATTTGTGTGCGTATAGATTCGATCATATTTTCTATAAATTTGCAATACCGGTATTTAGACAAAATGTCTTGAGTAGGCTTACAATTATAGTGTGTCACACTAATCTCCGCTGTATGCTCAAATACTGATGACAAACAGAGAGATTATTCGGCTAAACTAGCGCAGAGGTAGTTTCGCTTATATACCTTGCATATACGAATGTGTGACAGGTTAAGTTTGGTTAGTTTAGGTTTTTATTATGCCTTGCATATTCGTTTAACTGCATCTTCACAAAAAAAAAAATCCCATATAAATTCAACGATTTTCACTTCCGACATCACCACCTCAGCACTAGTTTTACCTTCGAAAAGCCTAGAACATGGAAGAGCAGCTCCAGTGAGTTCCATGGTAAATACTGTGAACGAAATTTTTGATAAATCGGTTTAAGTACGTATTCCCGTGGCTCATTGGTGCTGTTCTCTTTAATTTTCTCTGTTTAGTAGACATACTCTTTTCGTAACGTCCAGTTAATACTTTATTACATAACTGAATATATGTGATTTGATTATATCTGTGTTTTTATTAAGTCTTTTAATTTGTCTAAAAACAGCAGTGTAATCAGGTATGAAGATTTAATGTACAAAGATAAATAATTATCAGTTTTAAGAAATAACTTAAATTATTATCAGAGCAAGAGACAATTTTCATTTAAAAATTAAGATTTCTTCTACATAAGTTCCAAAAACACTGCTGTATCATCTTCGTCATAGATAGCACCACTACTGGTACCAATTTGAGTGCAGCCTATACACGCACGCGACCTATACCCGTGGAAATATGGTATTCCCTCATTTAACCTAACCTAACATAGCCTAACCTTTGTCTCATATTTACCAAAATAAACGCTGGCAGAAGGTAAACCACAGTTCAATATGATCCCTATGATCGAACGCCACCACTAATATGTGCCAAATTCGATAAACCCATAGTGCTATTAAAGTAACTATGTTAATCCTGGGTAATTTGTATTTTGAATGCAGTAACATTGCTGTACCAATTGCCTTATTAATTGTTATAGAAATGGAAGAACTTGCTAAGCACGGGACTCTGCTACCTCCTAACATTATGGGTCTTACGGACGAGCAAGTAGAAGAACTGAAGTTGGTGGACGAATGGGGTGAGAAATGTGTTCCTAGTGGTGGTTGGACCTTCAACAAAGATCCCATTGGAAGGCGAAATGGCAAGCAACCTAATGAGAATATGCAAGATGTTATTAAGAGAACGACCGAAGAAGCAAAGAAAATGGTCTCGAAGGTATATTACTTGCAGCATTTGTGTACATATGTAGAGGAAGTTAGCTTGTAATAGTATCATTTGATAGTAACTTACGTCTTTCTTCTGCAAACCGCAGATCTCAAAAGTCATAAGTGTTGCATATTATTGCACGTCTATAAGTTACTATATGATTTTTATTAGCAGCAGTGCCTTACCTTAGATTCAGGCATGAATCTAGAAATTACTGTAATGGGGAGGCTCATTAGGCTATATTATTATCATCTGTCAGCCAAGTATCATACCAGATGATCCATTACAGTCTTATGCCATCTCTTAACAGGATGTCAAGTTGTTTTCTTTCCTCTAGGATATTCTTGTCAAGACTACAGTGCTTGTCTAGGGATCGCGAGCACTGTGATGTTACTATATGTATCTGACCTGACGTAGGAGATGATTGTGTCCAGTGCGAAGGGAAGGGTTGCACAGATCTAGGGTGACCATACGTCCTCTTTTGTCCTGACATGCCCTCCTTTTCGTAACTTATTGCCTAATATTTTGAAATTATCTGATTTGACGCCTTTTGCAAATAATTTGCCTGTTGGTGGCAGCAACATTGACGGAATACACTCTTTACCAATTGCTTACAAAGTAATATTAAATTCACATTTTGTGTGGCCTTTTTATATATGTACAGTATTTTTATAATAATTATAGTTCCCTTGGATTTCATATGTAGTTACCTATAACATAATTTTTATTAACTTATTAAGTTTTATCATAAGTATGCTGTAACAATTTTAATCTTTAAGATAATATTCATTCAGGAATCCTGGTAATCCTAATTTAGTCAGTTATTTTAGAATTTATTTAGTAAAGATGCAAATTAAAATACAGTGTTAAATAACGTGGAATTATGTGTGTGTATGTATTGTTTACAGAAACAAGTCCAGAATAATGTCTGTGTAACTTTGAGAATGGTTCAAGATGCTCTGGATATTCTGAGGGGTGCAGTGACAATTGTGTATCCTATGAATCTCCCTCCACATGATGTTATACGTCAAGAATTTGAAAATACTGAAGATCTTTCCGGGTTGCAAGCTTCTTTGGAGGTTAGATATATTATTTTTAAGCAAGGATAATGTTATGCATGTTTATGCAAGCTGTTGTGACTTTTTTTTTTTGGTTGGTGGAAAAGTAGGTAATCACTTACTGCTGTTACAACTGTTTTTGCCATCTCCATGCTTTTATGTGGAGATTGTGAACAAATTTGGACTGTTTTTATATTGTTGTCCATGTTTGGTATTGAAACCTATGAGGAATACTTTAAGCACTCATGCCACATTCCAAAAGAGTATTCATTGCTATGAATGTTATTAAACAAAATCGCGGAGTTGGTTTGAACTTTGCACGCTAAATGCAATATTGATACAACATTGTTCTTTGTGGCTTTTAGAGAAACTTATAAAGATATTTCATCCAGAAAATCAAAATTTTTCCTACTCGGCATTTAAAAGTTTATAGAACTATCTAAATCAGGCTAGATTTTTAATAAACGTAGATAAGTATATTTTTGAATGGGGTAGGTAATGTAAAAAGGGACCTGAGTCACTAAACTCTAGTTTTCAGATAATTGAAGAAAATTGTTTTCTTTTCTTTGCTATTTAGAGAAGGTAATAATAATTATTATTGTGGTAATATAATATAACTTTGAAACAATTTGTTTGCATACAATATTTTTATGTTTTGCTTCTGATTAAACTGGAAAGTGTTCTTTGGAAAATATTTGACTTGGGTACCTTTTTGCATTCTGCTAACCTGGTGGCATTGGATTAAAAAAAAACATTCTGCTAATATTATTGGTACTAGTGGTAGTTATTTTCTGAATTTTTCAGTTAAATCAAAGATGGAGTAATTTATCTTGTGACTGTATTTATTTAATTACTCAAAACTATTTCGATTACAAGAATCTAAAACCACCTATATATGATATTTTATTTCACTCTATCTTGACAGAGTTTCTATTGCGTTTCAAATGAGACTGTCGATTTTTTGTACAATCTAGTCCACCAGCTTGAGCAGTCAAAGCTGTAATCACTGTCCACCATGATCATTTTCTTGGATTACTATCGCTAGATATATTTCTTAAATCGGAGACTAGATTAGCAGCATATGGACTGATCCACATAGGCAAGTGGAAAAAGGGTCTTTGTGGTTCAGACCACACCCTCTTCAGGATGCTTTGTTGAGATGGTACATAATTATTTATTTAGTCCAGTAGAAATGATGTAAATTCATTTGCGCCTTTGTGTGCCTGTCCATGATAAATGTAGTAATAAGCAAGACAGTTTTTAAATTAAAAATACAAAATATTTTCCTTGTGATTTGCTTGCAATAGAATGTCTTGAACAGGTATTTTGGGCAGATCAGTATTCTCCATAATCAAATACTGGACCCAGCATATTCCTGTTTTGTTTTGATTTTTTGTTCGTCTCTAAATTGTGAATAAAACTTTTTAGAATACCTTGGATGAATGCACAACTCTGTAGCAGCAGCCCTCTTGGATATATCATTCAGATGAGGACTAAGCGCCCTTATTTTCCTTCCTTCGTAAAAACATCAGGTGTCAAGGGATCTCCCAAATCATATACTGAAGTTTTCAGAACTGTTTCGCAGTGTAGACAACATGAAGTGTAAAAAGGTACCTAAGTCATAGATTCAGGTCCCTTCTTACATTCAACCTGGAAAGCCATATTATATATATTTCACTGTGATAGAAAGGCTGTCAGAGGCAACTTTTATCATTAGTATATGGAACTATCCTCAGTGGATATAAAAATGCATTTAATTCCAAATGACCAATTTGATGACTTACGTCTCTTTTTAAATCGCCAATTCGTTTTAAGAATGAAGTCTGTTTTTTAGTCAGAATTCATGAGGACATTCTTTTGAAATCTTTTCTTCAAAATTGTTCCACTCAGAACAACTGTCCAGGATCTTTTCTTCAAAATTTATCTCTCCAGGATGGTGTATTAGAATCTTATGGCCAGTCACCTTTTATGCAATATTTGTATTTGCGAACTCATAAAAAATATGCAGGGAAGATGCAGCACTATAGAAGACTGTAAAATTTGTGGATGTAGTAATTTCAATCCCAGGTTACCGTAGTTATTCAATTCAGTACTGGTAATCACTGTATATTTAAATTCTAAGAATAGTTTCGAAGTGACACCGTATTATTTTGTTGTCTTAGATGTTGAATATGGTACCAGTAATAATTAAATGACTAGGCCTACTGAAATACAATAATTTCGTACAACATATTGCTTGAAGTTTTAAAATTGAAAACAGGTTTTGTAAAATAATATTTTATTTTTAGGTCATTGAAATCACCCAAGCACAGCTGTGGTTTTCTGGACGCGAAATGCTGCGTGGAAAGAAGTTATCAGACTACATCGGTAACAATGAGAAGACTAAGCTGATAGTGAAGCTCCAGAAACAGGGACAAGGAGCTCCTGCGCGGGAACCAGTTGTTAGCGAAGAAGAGCGCAAGCAGATGATGTTGCATGCTCACAGGCGCCAGGAAGAGCTCAAGGTACCACAACATCTCTACCTGTAGTGGTGTAGTTGTATCAAGTTAATGTGACCAGAATTTCTGAAGTTGAAAACGAGATACGTACTGATACCTGTGCGTGAGTCTCCGCAACATCTCGAGTTCCATCTTCTCTTCGTCTTTCTTTTTGCGACACTAGTCGCAGATGTACGGGATGCTTTCTTGGAGCTGGGGCTCGTCCTCGAGTTCGAGACACACTGCGTGGAAGAAGGTGGGGCAGGTGCCGCAGTTCACGTATTTATTCCCCGCGTCCAGGGCAATCCTGTAGGCAGCATTGGTCTCTGGTGCATGTAAATATGGTTGGGTGCCACCGAGAAAATTACTTCTCTTGGAAGAGTGTGATTAGCAGTGGGTTGAGTGTGGATCCGTCGTCAGTACCAACTGAGAAATGGTATCCCACATTGGGCGCCAATTGTCGTGCGTCGGTTTCTGTTGACGTCCCTCTGGCGTGTCGTCGACGTCTAGAGAGGGGAAACAGGAGTGACGGGATAAGAAGGTAGAAGCCTATTTTGGGGGAGGCGATGTTGCAACGATGTTATGCCCCACGTTGGGCGCCAATTGTCGTGCACCAGTCTATTGACGTCCCTCTGACATGTCGTCGATGTGTAGTGAGGAGAAACCTGTAGCTTGTGGGTGGGGTGATGATACGGGATTATGATGAAGTTAAGGTAAGACTTTAAATAATAATATTGTTTATTGAGAAATAACAAGAAAGTATTAAAATGTTTTTCCCTAGTTCTGTGGTAGGAGAAAGGGGAGGGTCGTGATAGAAATGCGGGGAGAGTTATGATGGATGAAAGTAAAGTAAGAGTTTTGTGAGATGGAGGTAGGGTAACGGGAGTGCCTGGGGAAAATCGGCTTGCTCTGATGTACGTTGTGGGTGGAGGGTATGCAGGATAACGAGAGAGATGGAATCAGGTAGACGATTAGTTCTCGCGATCGAGAGATCTAACAAGCCGTAGCTCGCGACTTAAAACGCGTCCTCGCAAAGGGTTCGGGACTGAAAAAAACTGAATATGTGAGCTCCAAGCCTGTCGGCCACTTGTCTCACTCCTGGTTACACTGCTCCACTGAAGGAGCTCTAGAAAATTTTGAAGGGGATAAGCCGAAAATGGACGTAACTTCTTAGGTACCACATACGCGAGGAGAGGAAAATGTGATCAGATTGATCACAGGACAGGACGAAGAAGAAATGGCGAAAGGTGTAAGTCTGCACATTGAAAGGAACTTTGTCATTTCGCAGTGCAGGTGAAGTCGAGAAGACTCATTCGTCTGCTGTTCGATGACTAAGGCAAGTGAAGGCCGTCAGAAGAGATGCTGCAAATTCTAAATCTGCAAACTGAAAGGTTCTCTGTTCTTTCACAATGCGACTAGAGATAAGTAACCTCGTCCATGTAAAGGGTATTTTATAGAAGCTGAACCAGGGCATTTACGTCGTTTCATCAGACATTGGGGAACTTTATAGGGAAGGGCATGTAAGATTGTGGCCCATTTCTCTTAGAGCTTATCCCGACATTTGTCTTAGCACTTTAGGAAAACCACGGAAATACCTTAGGCAGGATGAGTTGTCTCTATGTAAAAGACTAGCCAATTGGCTTTTAGATAAGGGGTCGATTGAATTATGACTTGAGTCAGACTTGAGAAAGTACTTCATTACTTAAAGAGACATGAATCGATTGTTTATTGATAAATGAACTATACAGAAACTGAAAAAAAGTACTCCATTACTTAAAGAGGCACGAATCGATTGTTTATTGATAAATGAACCTACAGAAATGGGAAGAAAGTACTCCATTACTTCAAGAAGCACGAATCGATTGTTTATTGATAAATGAACCTACAGAAACAGGAAGAAAATACTCCATTACTTCAAGAAGCACGAATCGATTGTTTATTGATAAATGAACCTACAGAAACGGGAAGAAAGTACTCCATTACTTCAAGAAGCACGAATCGATTGTTTATTGATAAATGAACCTACAGAAACGGGAAGAAAATACTCCATTACTTCAAGAAGCACGAATCGATTGTTTATTGATAAATGAATCTACAGAAACGGGAAGAAAATACTCCATTACTTCAAGAAGCACGAATCGATTGTTTATTGATAAATGAACCATACACAAATGGGAAGAAAATGCTCCATTACTTCAAGAAGCACGAATCGATTGTTTATTGATAAATGAACCTACAGAAACGGGAAGAAAATACTCCATTACTTCAAGAAGCATGAATCGATTGTTTATTGATAAATGAACCTACAGAAACGGGAAGAAAATACTCAATTACTTCAAGAAGCACGAATCGATTGTTTATTGATAAATGAACCATACACAAATGGGAAGAAAATGCTCCATTACTTCAAGAAGCACGAATCGATTGTTTATTGATAAATGAACCTACAGAAACGGGAAGAAAATACTCCATTACTTCAAGAAGCACGAATCGATTGTTTATTGATAAATGAACCTACAGAAACGGGAAGAAAATACTCAATTACTTCAAGAAGCACGAATCGATTGTTTATTGATAAATGAACCATACACAAATGGGAAGAAAATGCTCCATTACTTCAAGAAGCACGAATCGATTGTTTATTGATAAATGAACCTACAGAAACGGGAAGAAAATACTCCATTACTTCAAGAAGCACGAATCGATTGTTTATTGATAAATGAACCTACAGAAACGGGAAGAAAATACTCCATTACTTCAAGAAGCACGAATCGATTGTTTATTGATAAATGAACCATACACAAATGGGAAGAAAGTGCTCCATTACTTCAAGAAGCACGAATCGATTGTTTATTGATAAATGAACCTACAGAAACGGGAAGAAAATACTCCATTACTTCAAGAAGCACGAATCGATTGTTTATTGATAAATGTACCATACACAAATGGGAAGAAAATGCTCCATTACTTCAAGAAGCACGAATCGATTGTTTATTGATAAATGAACCTACAGAAACGGGAAGAAAATACTCCATTACTTCAAGAAGCACGAATCGATTGTTTATTGATAAATGAACCTACAGAAACGGGAAGAAAATACTCCATTACTTCAAGAAGCACGAATCGATTGTTTATTGATAAATGAACCATACAGAAATGGGAAGAAAATACTCCATTACTTGAAGAGGCACGAATCGATTGTTTAACGTAAAGGCAACATAATAAAATTACAAAATTTGAGAAAAATTAGTGGATGCAGTAATGTTGCCTGTTAATGTGTACAATTTATTTCTGAAAAGAAAGATATGATTGAGAAAACAAGACTAAGCTCATCGCCATGTAGAATTGATGCAACTTTGTGACAGCAAAAATTTCAAATTTAATAAATCTTACACAAAGTACCGGTACCAACAGTAGTCAATTTATTTTTTCATTCAATGCTAGCGTACTAACGTACAGACAGTCCATACGGGCTGTGTTTGATGTACAATGGTGTATGGACTGTCTGTACGTTAGTATGCTGCCATTGACTCCACCGCAACTTCTCTTGAGTCTGGAACACGCTGCACAAGCAGCTGTGCTAGCAGACCCTGTTCTTCGCTGATGGTGACATGTTGAGCAAGTGTAGAGCCTTGGCTGGCAGTCTTGAAATACAGAACTGAAAAAGAATCATAATTTGAGCACACATACAGTAATTTCCTGTTTGAGGGAATTACATGTTGTTCAATTTGAATTTGAAAGAAGACGACTGGCAGGACAGAAGACTTTGGAGGATGGCAGTAGGAGGCAACCCTTGAAAAGAGGACACGCCTTTAAAAGTAAAAAGTAAGTACATGTTGTTCAAGTTTACTTGGATTTCTAGTAGTATTAATAGTCTGGGAACGGACCTTCCAGAAAGCACAGACTGTCACTACTGAGTGTAATGAAAAGTAGACTATTAATTTTTCACTTAATAAAACGTCAGTTATGTTTTATGACAGAGATCCCATGAAGTTATTTTAAGGTGCAGGTATAGTATAAACATTTTATATTATTAATATATGTGCCATCATTATGTTATTCAGTATAGAACTTTATTTAAATTAAACATTTTAACATTTTGTGTCTGGATGCTACCATTAACATTTCCTTGGAAACGTTTTACTGTATGATGTCACAATGAAATACATTTCTTTGGAAACATTATATAAAGTTACATTTTGGCACCGAAAATATAAAAATTCTGCAAGAAAAGTATTAAAAAATACGTGTTTTTTGTTGTTTGACAAGAGAAGTGAAGTAACAAATACCGGAGTCGAAAGGTAAAATAGAAACTGCTGAAGTACCTGCTAATAAAAGGTAAAATAATGTTAAAATCCATCATACCTTGTAAAATTGTTCTTAAAAATTTTCCTATCAGTCCTTTAGCCTACACTAAAAGAACAATAATTAATACATTTCAGATATGATAAATTTTGCTCATAATACTAACAGTAGTTTATTATTTATTTTTTCTAAGTCATGCATTTATTATTGATTCAACATATTCATATATCTGCTTTGATACTGCATATAATTAATGACAATAGCTTGGTAGTACTTACCAAACAAGCATCTAGCTTTAATTTAACGTTCTACCATCATATTGTAATAGTGTAGTATAGTATTGTAGTAAGTGTAGTTTTAGTTGTTATGGTGGGTCCTAGTAAATAGTCTATCAGCGATTTCTTTCATTTCACCTCTAGCAAAAAAAAAAGACAAAGTGTAGTGATGATGGTAATGACACTGACTGTGACGATGCAAAACTTTATCACGAACCATTCTTTTGGGAAGAGGGCGTGACTACTGTGCAAAAGGTGATAAAACTAATACAGTCGTTAAGTGAAAGTGTCAGTTCAGTTGTAGGGGATATTTTCATTTCAGTAAACGATGGTCTGCGACAGCCATTGCTAAAACTGTATCTTAGGACTCGTTGTGGTAAGAATTTTAGAAGTTTTGAATCTGAATTGTATATTTCCTTGACTGAAATACAGTACTGAGCATGATGCAGCATTCTGTTTTACTTGTGGATTCTTTTTGAAAGAAGGTAGATCAGGTAAAAATGCATTCGTTCGTGGTTATGAGAACTGGAAGCGAGCACTGGAAAAGGATGCCAGTTTAGGAAACATGCAAATCGGCCTAGTGTAGTACATAAGACATCTATAGTTTCTTCGGGTTTGTACAGGGAAATGAAAAGAAAAGGTAGTCAGGTTTCAGCTCTTACCCAAATCAATGAAGCGTATACTGCTGAAATGGTTACCTACATAAAAACAATGTTAGCAAAATGCAAGATTGACATATAGAAGTGTGTAGCACATATATACCATTGTGCTAGTGTATCCCTGCGGTGGCAGAGTGGTAAGGTTTCAGCCTGTCACGCAGACAGTCTGGATTCGATTCCTGGTCAGGTGTGGAATTTTTCATTGAAAAATCCATAGTAACACTTGTGGTGGGTAAGATTGCAGTTGGGGTTTTTCTGGAGGTTCTCCCATTTCCCCATATTAGGCATTTACATAATTCTGTCAACATTTCTCTATTCCGTCATCATTCCATAGCTTTCTCCGAATGCTGGCGAGTAGAGTTGTTTGCTCGAAATCTGGTATGCAGCAAATCTTAGTGTACCGGTAGTCAGCTGGTGTGAGTTTGGGAATGTGCCTAGGTTGAGGGTTAGCACAATAGGTCTTGGAAGGTCGCACTGCTGAAATTCCATTCCATGGTGTCAGTGTTATAAGCTGTGTCTTTATGATGTTCAAGCTCTCTTGCAAAGCAAAGTTCCACAAGCAACTTAGTAATTGTTGATGTTTGCAAAGCTGTAAAATCTGCAGCATATTTCTTTAATTTATTACAGATATTATGTGTATTCATATCTGGATTGAAAAGACATGAAATGTTTGTTGCCGTACAGAAAAGTATGGGGCTTGAGGTATATGAACTTAGCAATAAGTGAGACTCGTTGGGCAAGCCAAATTAAAGCATGTAACTGCTATAAAAAAATCCGCCATACTTTTTGTGCTTACAAATCATGTTGAAAATAGAGGAAACATCTGCAGAAGTGCAAGGAATACTGGAACAACTACATTTTTCATATTTGTTTCATCTTGGTTTGTTTTCTGTAATTCTGAAATACTTGAAAAGTTATTTCTAATGTCCTTCAAAATGAAGACTGTGACATAGGAAATGCTTGTATTATTGTTCAGGCTAATACTGAACGATTGAATGATATGAGAAATTCACTAAGAGAGTTTCAAGTTTTATTGTTAAAGAGCAAAAGGCTTGCTCCAGAAAAATAGTGTTAACGTTAATATAAGTACTCACAAAAGAGACGACTTCCACAACATTTATACAAATATATTGTGACAGAACAACTACCCAATAGACGAGAATATCTTTGTAATGAGGATGACTTGAGAAAGGATACCGATATTTATATCCTAATAATTGAAAGGACAGTTTCAGAACCGAACAGAAGATTTACGTACCGTAAATAGCTCTAGTCTTAGTGGAATAAGCGCTTTACATCCAGAAACTCCACCTTTCTTAACATGCATGAAGTTCTAAAGTCTTTTGCCGAACATTACCTCTGTGATACAGATAGTGTTCAAGAGAACTGAAAGTTTTTCGTAAGACAACAAGTTGCTACGAATATAAAAGTGAGTGAAAAGAAATTCTTTTAATAATTTCAGTTATCTTTTCATGAAATATGCAAACTAGGTGTAATTGCATTGACAATTCCATATTCTAGTACTTAGTGTGAACGTTTATTTTTTTGTATGTGGAATATAAGAACATACCTCCTTAACCGAATGGCAGATGAGCCCTTAGGCAGCCAAGTAATTCTTTGCACTGAAAGGGAATTAATCACCTCAACATGAACACCATCTTGGACAAATTTGATGTTCTCCACAATAGACGCATCAATCTACACTATCATTCCTACTGAGGCAAGCAAGTTATAATTTTTTCATTGCTGACCTAAAATTAATAAAAATGCTAAATTGTAATCCCTTTATTTCAGGGATGCGATACTGTCGCTCCACAGACTCACGCATACTTTTCCCTTTCTTATCTTTTCCATAATGTTCAAAGGCTGCCCGTCTCAATGTAATGCAAAGACATCACAGTACATATCTAACACCGTCAGTGGTGGAGGTAGTATTATGAGTTCTTCAAACCGACGTCGCAGGTTTCATAGTGATTGGGAGGACGACTATTTTTTGCTGTTGATAATGATAAAATCAGATGTTTGATCTGCTCGGTGCAATACAATTATATTTCTCACTTTAATATTGTGAATTTTATTAGTTACAACAATGTAATTTATTCCTCACAACAATAATTACTTTCTACAATTCGCCTTAAACGCTCTCGGCAACAATTGGATCTTCACTCAACACAGTATTCGTTATAGCACTCCACCGACGACAATGACAGTTTACTTGGATTATTACGCACAACAATGAACTGTTAATCTGAACTAATATTTACAAAGCACTATTTACAAATCAGAACTACCAGTTCTCAGTTCACAGTTCTTCTATCTCAGTCACTCGAGTTCACAGTATCTCGAACCACAGACCTTCAGAGACAGTTCACTGTACTCGAACTCGGGTCCCTCCAACTGCGGTCCACTGCACTCGAACTCAGGTCCCTCCAACTGCGGTCCACTGCACTCGAACTCAGGCCTTCGGATGCTGACGCAGATGCGGACGCACACTCGAGTCGAACTCTGGCTTGCTTGCTCTGGCTTACTCACTGACGGAGTAACTGAAAACTCTGAAGACTCTGTCTAGTTCGCTGGCGCCTGCTCTTTTATAGCAAAATCATAGTTGCGAGAACCTTCTACAGGTGTGTAGAGAATTATCTCAATATCTCTACATCGACAGACGTCTGGAATAATCGGGAAGGTCGTTCCACATCCACTGCGTAGCAGCTGCGCGCGCATACTCGTCGCGTGACGTAATACACCCTCTCTCTTCTCTCCACCGCGCGACGTCAATGTTCCGTGGAGCCTGTGCGATCTGCTTTCTTGCGGGACGCTGGTCGTGAGTTCGATTCTCACGTCGCTGTCACAATATTAAAAGACATTTTATCAAATCCCATCATATAAACTATGGGAAGCACGTATTTCCAGGTACCAGTATGTATAATTGTTGTTGTACAGTGTTTGTAGCCATTGCTAGCAGCAATTTATTCATTAATATTGAGCTATTAACTTCTTTATTTACAAGTTACAGAACGGTAGAAAAAACTGGAGGAAATGAAAAGCAGCTATAAACATAGACTAAATGAAATCCCATCTGAAAAATAAATTGAGAAAATAATAAGGCACTTTTACTATCTCGAAGCACATTTCTAAAATCATTTTCGGAGGTGCAACTGTTTACCTGCCCTCTCACATTTGCTCCTTTTAAACTCCTCCTGAATTGCCATTAGCATTAATTGACTTGTAGAATAATACAGCTATCCAAAGTTCAAGGATGTCTTGTCCTGAGATTTATAAAAATCTACCAGAAGAGAAGTTTCCAAATATATGATTGTTTGATGGATGATTAATGGCAATGTTCGGCTTGACTTATGCGGCAGATTAATTGATTTTCATTTATTGTGCCAATTGAGATTATGTTCAAATATTCTGCCTGATATTGATAAACTGGTGAAAACTAAAAGGTATCAGTGTTCCTTTTCAGAATATGTCCAACATGAATAATAATAATATACGACTCTGTATTATGTTATTATAGTATTCTGTATTTCATTGTGTTGCTTAAAAACTAGCTTTCAAATACGCCACTGACGACGACATAGCCAGCAGTTTGTTTTCATGCTAGATGTCAATATACTGACGTTCACTCTACCATAGAGAGTGGAGTGGTAAAAGTTTATCTCATCCCATCTTGCTAGTTTCGCATCCCTGCTCTATGTAATATATGTTATTTTCTAATGCCAGGCGTTTGACAATAAAGTCATTTGATCTCTTGCACTCCAATATTTTTTCAAAGATATTGTCATGGTCAGCCACTGAAGCACAGATTTTGAGGTGTTCCGAATCCATTTCTTGGTTTGAGTTGCACAATGGGCAGTTAGGGGACTGATATATTCCAATTCTATGCAGGTGTGTGGCCAAACACTCGTGGTCTGTTGCCAATCTAGATGCAGCTACAGACGATTTGCGTGGTAAATCGGGAATTAACTGTGGATTATGATGCAGAGAGTTCCATTTTTTTCCCTTAAGATTGTGTTATCAAATTTTGTTTGTTGAAGTCTAAGTATGTAGATTTAATAAATCTTTTCACAGAGTAATACGTAGATTTAGTAACAGGTCTGAAAGTAGCAGTGCTGTCCTTCTTTGCTAAAGCATCCGCATTCTCGTTTCTCAGGATTCCACAATGGGATGGTATCCATTGGAATACAATTCTTTTATTGAGTGTTATTAATTGAGAGAGCATTTTAGTTATTTCTGCTGTTTGAGATGAAGGTGTTTGTCTAGAGATTATTGATAGAATAGCTGCTTTGGAGTCTGACAATATAACTGCATTTTTAAATTTATTGATGTGACATAGATGATTCCTGAGACTTTCACTTACTGCAATGATTTCTCCATCAAAACTTGTTCCATATCCAAGAGATCTATAAAGTGAGAAGAAACAGCACATAACACCTGCACCTGCACCTTGTTCCCTGGAGATCAAGGATCCGTCGTGTATAAATGAAGCCAGTTTTGTGGAGGGTACCTAATATTAATTGTCTCTAAAGACAATTGTTTCATTATTTCAGTGTTTACTTCTGATTTCATTATTTCTTATGTTAAATTTAGATTATACTCTATATTTAATAAAGGTAAAGGGTTTGAGTTCTTAATCTACAGAAAGGACTGTATGAATGCCATTGTTTCCTGGTAATCTAATAAGTTTTTCATATTGGATCAGTGCTTTTTCTTCTATTGTCATTTTGATGCTGTTAATATTAGTGAGTAATCTCATAGAATTTATTGGAGTTGTTTTGATTCCACCAGTAATTATATTATATAGATGCTGCAAAACTGTATTTGTCGAATACAGGGGGGAGAGCCATTAATCCTTCCCATTGAAGGCTTTAAGGAACCAACCTGGACAAATACCCAATGTCCCATCCCTACCTTCCTGTGGTGCATCTGTTAGTAAGCATAATTCACAAGCTGAACGAAAGGGAGGGGCTACTCATCAATTAGCACTGGTCAGCTTGATGAGTTAATGACTGAATTTGGTATAATTTTTCTCTATTCAATACCTAATTCCCTCTTTACCCTTTCCTATCCAGTCGTCTGACTGAACTTTTCGATCCCGATGGTATTAGAGCATTCGAGGCCTAGGGGTTCATTTCACTTTCCTTCCTACCCTTTCTACTTTTTGTTAAAATATAATATATATTATGAGTAAAATGGCAGTTGACTTAATATACAAAATGTCAACATACATGCCCAACATGGAGTCAGGCCACAAAGGGAAAAACACTGGAGGAGGGGAGTTCGATCCAGCGCTGTAGATTGGACTTCGGCGTAGCTCAATGGTGAGAGCACTTGGTACGTAGAACCAAGGATCCAGGTTCGATCCCCGGCACCAGAGTGAATTTTTCTCTTCTAATATTAATTGTTACCATAACAGATATATTCTGTAGGACCAAAAAATAATAATCTTTATGTAATTAAAAATATTTAGTTGTATATTTTTGTTCTTTTGATGATCTAAAAGATAATAATAATAATAATAATAATAATAATAATAATTAATGACACAAACATGTTCAGCTGTGGCAGAACAGAGAAAATAAGGTGACCTTATACTTCTCGCCTTATTTTCCCTGCTGGCCTGGAGCCATGAGTGATGCGATGTAAGGTTCCGTGTGGTCATTTCCTGCTTGTGTAAACAGTTTGTCAGCACACGGGGCGTGGCGAAGTACACCCTTACGCCATATCGATGCCATTAAAGAAACACTCTTGCAGGAGTAGGAACGGAAATGCTTTAATCGTTTTAATGACATAGTTTTATGTGAAATACGTATTATGTCTAATAATGAATCCTTCGTATAGAGTTAAGGCTAGTTATTGAACTTAGATTAAAAAAAAATGCACAGGTACATTATTCTAACTACAAATTTTTGTATGACCCTTCGCGGAGAAAGTGTAATAATGATATAGATATACATTATATACTTAAATTAAATCATATTTGTATGTGATGAAATCATGCAGTTAGCATAACTGAATTAATTAGCTGATATTCCACTAACTGGGCATTTAATATATATTTTAATTATTAAACTATCTACATTTATTATGATTAGTTTCTTTTGAGCATAGATCCATTTTAAGGGCGTTTATGGAAGAGTTTGTAGTTTTCGAACGTAATAATTTTATTGCGAATTCACTGAAATTCTTATATTTCAGTATTTTAGAGTTCATTCATTCTTAGTTTTCTGGCCAAGGGCAGCTCCTTCACTGCAAACCCAGCATTCTCCAGTCATTCCTATTTTTCGAATTCCTCTTAGTCTCTGCATACGATCTATATATCTTGATGTTGTCTATTATCTGATATCTTATTCTGCTCCGAACTTTTCTCCCGTTCACCATTCCTTCCATTGCATCCTTCAGTAGGCAATTTCTTCTTAGCCAGTTACCCAACCAATTCATTTTTCTCTTCCTGATCAGTTTAAGCATTATTTCTTCAGCCATTATTTCCAGTACAGTTTCATTTCTTATTCTTTCTGTCCATTTCTCATGCCTTCCATTCTTCTCCATATCCACATTTCAAATGCTTTTAGTTGTTTCTCTTCACTTCGTTGTAATGTCCATGTTTCTCTCCGAGCGTAAGCTTTTTATACTTCGTTATTTAACGACGCTCTATTATTGAGCGTCGATGGAATTAGTGATAGCGAGATGGTATTTGGCGAGATAAGGCCAAGGGTTCATCATAGATTACCTGACATTCGCCTTACGTTTGTTGGGGAAAATCTCGAAAAAACCCAACCAGATCAGCCCAAGCGGGAATCGAACCCATGCCCGAGCGCAACTCCGGATCAGTAGGCAAACGTGCCTGCCATCTGAGCTAAAAGAAGTAATGTTCACCACAATTACGCGCTACCGCCTGAGCTACGCCGCTGACCGTCCCAGTATAAGTTAACAAGATGTAGTTTAAATTGTTCTTTAATCGAATTTTCATAGTGATGATGAAAATTATGCTGATAATAATAATAATAATAATAATAATAATAATAATAATAATAATAATAATAATAATCTGGGATTGTTTAAACAAACAAGTTTAAATAACGAGTGTATGCGTGGACAGAAGTTTCGCTTAGTACGATGCCGCGCCGTTCGTAAGTGACATGGGCAAGTAATGCCCCACTTAGCAGTGGTTCAGGGCGTCAGCTTTCAGTAATAAAATCTCGCGGTTATGCATTAAATTACAGATGTAATTATTGGCATACATTATAATAAAGTGCTGGAACTCTCGACCATTCCCTGTAACGCACATTTCACATCTGTTGAAAATATTTCTAGGCACGCTGGATTTCGTCTCTGTCGACAGAATTGAATCTTAGGTAGATGGTCCGTTTTATTCAACTTATAAACGACTGGGTATTTAGTTCTAATAATTTCGTCTCTTTCCAAGCTGATGTTTTGGATATACCTGTGCCTGTTGGAGCTAACTTTCTTAAAGATTTCGTGAGAGACTGTCATAGCATTTAACCTATGTTAGTCATCGAGTTTTCCTTAGATAAGAATGCGATTTATGGGCGTTCTTTTTTGTTTAAAATTATACCTGGTTTTTCGCATTTTTGTCATTAAATTCTAGATTGTTGAATCAGATAATTGTTCAACGACAGGATATTTCCATAGAAATATAGCCCGACACTTTTATACTTCTTTTTTCTCATAATATACGAATCATAAAAATGAAGATTAACTTTTATAATGTGTACTTGAGTGCCACGAACTAAACTGAACTTAATTGAATAGAAGCAAAGACTTATATTAAAGTTAGTATAAAGTCTTTGATAGAAATCGGCTATATACTAATGCTCTGATCTTGACGTCCCTTCAACCTGTGTTATCTGTTCATACTACGCAGCACAAGACCTTTCCACACTCGATCCAGTGGAAATGCACATATTATTTTCTCGGCAGTCGCGTTCGATCTGTAACAGTAAAAGCCGACGAAATTAAACCTTAACGAAATAGGTTCCTTCACGAACGCTGTGTTTAATACGCGAAATAGTTTTATGAACGTATTGACACTTGGAACCAGAGTCAATGCTTCTTCTTCGTATCCATTAATAATGTTTGCTACCACTTTTAGATTTCATGTCGATTCCTTACATCTTTATACAGAATGCACAATCTAGTCCATTGTCTCATATTACGGAGCCATGAAATCTTTTTTCGTCCTTTCTCTCTTTTCATCTTCGATTCTTCCTCAGTTATCAGTTGGAAGTAGTTGGTATACTTTGTGTTGCTCCTGATGAGTCTTGGTTATGCGACTTTTCTTTTTATCATAGTCAGTACCTTCTGGTCTCTATTCATTCATAGATTACTAGAAGACGCTATATCAACCAGTAGGTTATTTAGCGTTGATAGAATTGATGATAGCGAGATGATATTTGGTGAAATTCGCTTACCTGGCATTCGTCTTAGATTTTGGGGAGAATCTCGGAAAAGATCCAACCAGGTAATCAACCCAAGCGGGAATCGAACCCACGCCCAAGCGCAGCTCCGGGTCAGCAAGCAAACGCGCCTCCCATCTGAGCTATGCGGGTGGCCAATTTTGTATTGCTACAGAAGTAATGTTCATTACGAGTATAATTTTCTGTTACAAGGTGGTGAAATATACATATCTATGCTTTGACTTGAGTAAAGGCTCATTCGCAATGAAAATTAAACATAACGTAAGCGTTAACTTAAGAATATAAACGTTACGGTAAAATCAAGAAGTCATACCATCATTCACGATGGGAGCATAAACATAACCGCAAACATACTTGGTAACCATGGAAACATAACAACGACACCATTTCCTCATATTCTGTCGTATACTTCAGCGCTCCACGATTGTGTTCTGTTTGCAAATCACGTAAACATAAGCATGAAAGTTTGGAATTTGCAAACTTTCATGTTAACGTCTTACGGTAATGTTTATGTCAGTACTTATGTGAATCATTGTGAATGATTCCATTTAGTAGCCTGGGAGCAAACTTCTGTGTTTATGTTACGGTTATGTTTAATTTTCATTGTGAATGGGCCTTAAGTTTGTTCCTAATTTATTTTAAATTAAGTTTTCACGATTTAAGGCAAAACATTGTGGTTGAATTATAGAACGCGCTAACTTATTCGAAGTAGGAGAAAGTTATCACTTGATATTTTCAGTTGTCAGTTTGGTTGATCACTGATTTTCACCTCTCCGTCTTTCATGTTAAAAGGCCTAATAACAACCGACTAATGTATTTTTATGAATGCGGTAGGCCTATAGATATTTTCACTTATGACATTCGTAAAGTGTTTTTGAAACTAGTGGTATATTTTTTTATTAAAAGAAATAGTGGTTTCCTTGTAATTCTAACACATTATGAAGTCGAAATTTCTGTACAGTAGAATTTTTCATTGTATAGAAAATATTAGACCATAAGATATTTATGTAAATTTTTATAACAGTTAAATATTTATTGCCCGTGTAATATTACAATGTACACACACCCACACACACACACACACACACACACACACACACACACACACACACACACACACACACACACACACACACACACACACACGCACGCACGCACGTTGAATCGCATATAAATGCGTGCCATTAAACATTAGTGATGGATTTAGATATGTAGTGTACAAAATACCAGAGGTACTATGGCCTTTCAAACACGTAATTAGATTCTAGATTTGGCAAATAGTTTGGAAATTATAGACGTATAATTGTACAGATAGAAACGCTTGCAGTTTATTAACAATAACAGCTTGAGTGTTGCATCATACTGTGTAGAGATAGTATCATGGCTATCTTTGAACGAATTACCTATTTAAGTAACTTAAGAACAAGAACGTATTTACATCAATAGCCTATATAACTAAAAAAGGTACGAGACATGCAATTGGACTGCTACGAACAATCGGCAAGAGATACCTAGAGAAGAATAAAGATGTGTATGTAGTATTTTTGGACTTAGAAAAGGCTTTTGACAGAGTGTATTGGAATAAACTGATGGAGATCCTAAAGGAAATTGGTATGGATTGGAAAGAGAGAAGGCTGCTTAGTAACCTTTATATGAAACGAGTCAAAGTCAGGATAGAAGAAATGTCAGGAGGTGAAATAGGGAGAGGAGTACGTCAAGAATGTCCTTTATTACCTACTCTGTACAACATGTACTTGGAAGATTTAGTGAAAAACTGTTTTCAGAACATGGGAGGAGTGATAGTAGGAGGAAAAAATAAAGTGCGTGAGATTTACTGATGATACAACGTTATTATTCTAGCAGAAGAGGAGTTGATTCTAAGGGATATACAACTGGAACTAAATGACAGCTGTGAACAGTATGTGATGAAGATAAATGAAAATAAAACGAAGACCATGGTCATAGGAAGAAAAATAAAGAACCTAAACTTGCGAATTCTAAACGAGACAGTAGAGCAAGTGGATAGCTTCAATTACTTGGGGTGTACTACAAGCAGTAGCCCTAACATGAGTTGCTGCCAGGAACTCAAAAGGAGGATAGCAATGGCAAAGGAAACTTTTAATAGAAAAAGAAGCATCTTCTGCGGACTTCTGGAGAAAGAACTAAGGAAGAGATTAGTAAAGTGTTTTGTGTGGAGGTAGCATTGCATGGGACAGAAACATGGACATTACGACATAGTGAAGAAAAGCGACTAGAAGCATTTGAAATGTGCATATGGAGAAGAATGGAACGTGTGAAGTGAACAGACAGAATAAGAAATGGAGCTGTGTTGGAAAGAGTGGTTGAAGAAAGAATTATGCTGAAACTGATCAGGAAGAGGGAAAGAAATTGGTTGGGTCACTGGCTGAGAAGAAATTGCCTACTGAAGGATGCACTGGAAGGTATGGTGAACGGGAGAAGAGTTCGGGGCACAAGAAGATATCAGATGATAGACGACATAAAGATATATCGATAATATGCGGAGACAAAGAGAAATGCAGAAAATAAGAAAGACTGGAGAATATTGGGTTTGCAGTGAAAGACCTGCCTTTGGGCAGAACACTATGAATGAATGATATAGCGAAACATTTGATTCCACTGCTACTTTTTCTTTAACTCACTCACTCACTCACTCACTCACTCACTCACTCACTCACTCACTCACTCACTCACTCACTCACTCACTCACTCACTCACTCACTCACGACATTAAGATATATGGATCATATAAAGAGACAAAGAGGAATGCAGAAAATAGGAAAGATTGGAGAATGCTGGGTTTGCAGTGAAAGACATGTCCTTGGACAGAACACTGAATGAAATGAGCATCTTTTTCAGTAAGCTTTCTTCTAGTCATACCTCTTCTGACGCCATCCATTCATTTGTTTTCTTGTTTTTCATTTTCTTCTCTTATAATAATAATAATAATAATAATAATAATAATAATAATAATAATAATAATAATAATAATAATAATAATATGCCCCAGGGCTGAAGAACGCCCTGTAGCATGATTTCCTGTGGAATATTAAATTTGAAACAGGAACAGTGTCAGCGGAATACACGGTCTTGAGCTGCTTAGCCAGCGGTATAGACAGTCTTGTCGGGCGTGTGGTAAAATCACTGCCTACAACGAAAGTATTCTTACGCTTCAGATCGTTGCTGGCCCAATCCCATTGGTCCAGTAGGATAAAGCATGCATTTTAATTGGTCAAATTATATCACGCATTGTTCGGACTCTTTTCTTGCGCGTAATCTCATTATAGTGACTTGTCACTATAATACACTAAATCAAAATTAAATGTAAGACATGATTAAGACGATATTTGTAAGTACGTGAAATAAAAAGTGTTTTAAGACCATCTCACCTGGTGGATGGCGTGGTCGGTACCCCGGGCGTGAAACGGGTACCGAAACATAAAAAGTGTTGGAGAGGAGACGTGGCGGGCAGTTGGTTAGTTGGTGGAGATTGTCAGACAACCTAGCCTACGTCGAATCTATCCTCACAGAAGATGGCGTTGGTAGAGGAGAATGATATACCCTGTAAGTAACTTTGTATATTTTGTAAATATAGAATAAATCAAGTAGAGTTACAATACCGCAATCATTTCAGACTTAGTTTAGTAGTCATGTAGTTTCCTATAGTATCCTGAGAGCTCCAGTTTTCCAGCAAAGTAGTTTTCCATTGTTGTGTACAATGGTGGTGTCAGAAATCCTGATGAGAAAGAGCAGAAGTCGAACGCATTAGCCATCCGGCTAGCAAACAGTGCGACCTAAGTGACGGTCTCACAACAACAATAATAATAATAATAATAATAATAATAATAATAATAATAATAATAATAATACTAATAATAATAGTAATCCATGTAATCCATGTATCCATGTATTGTGGGTCCCTATCACCACGGCATGGCGCGTCCTCAGGTTGCGGATCGAGGAGACGGCCTCCAGATATGGAGGGTAGCTGTGAATATATTGAATAAGCAGTCGCGGACAGCCGATGAGGGGTGGTCCTCCAGCTTGGGGGTTGGGCGAAGGGCTAACAACCCTTCACCGTAAAAACAGCTTGTTACGAATCCTTCAAATAAGCCTCGGAATGGGACTGATTCTCTCTAGAGTATGCCATTAGGAAAGTCCAGGATAACAGAGAGGGTTTGGAATTGAACGGGTTACTGGTAGCAAGTAAAGAGATAGGGTTGGAAGTAAATCCCGAAAAGACAAAGTATATGATTATGTCTCGTGACCAGAATATTATGTGAAATGGAAATATAAAAATTGGAAATTTATCTTTTGAAGAGGTGGAGAAGTTCAAATATCTGGGAGCAACAGTAACAAATATAAATGACACTCGGGAGGAAATTAAACACAGAGTTAATATGGGAAATGCCTGTTATTATTCGGTTGAGAAACTTTTATCATCCAGTCTGCTGTCGCAAAATCTGAAAGTTAGAATTTATAAAACAGTTATATTACCGGTTGTTCTGTATGGTTGTGAAACTTGGACTCTCACTTTGAGAGAGGAACAGAGATTAAGGGTGTTTGAGAATAAGGTTCTTAGGAAAATATTTGGGGCTAAGAGGGATGAAGTTACAGGAGAATGGAGAAAGTTACACAACGCAGAGCTGCACGCATTGTTTACTTCACCTGACATAATTAGGAACATAAAATCCAGACGTTTGAGATGGGCAGGGCATGTAGCACGTATGGGCGAATCCAGAAATGCATATGGAGTGTTAGTTGGGAGGCCGGAGGGAAAAAGACCTTTGGGGAGGCCGAGACGTACATGGGAAGATAATATTAAAATTGATTTGAGGGAGGTGAGATATGATGATAGAGAATGGATTAATTTTGCTCAGGATAGGGACCAATGGCTGGCTTATGTGAGGGCGGCAATGAACCTCCGGGTTCCTTAAAAGCCAGTAAGTAAGTAATAATCCATGTATTGTGGGTCCCTATCACCACGGCATGGCGCGTCCTCAGGTTGCGGATAGAGGAGACAGCCTCCAGATATGGAGGGTAGCTGCGAATATATTGAATAAGCAGTCGTGGACAGCCGATAAGGGGTGGTCCTCCAGCTTGGGGGTTGGGTGAAGGGCTAACAACTCATCACCGTAAAAAAACAGCTTGTTACGAAACCTTACAATAAACCTCGGAATGGGACTGATTCTCTGGCAAAGGAATAAGGTTATAAAAGATTTGGTACTTGGAATGTAAACTTGTCTTTATAGAACAGGAGGGATAACATTAGTAGCAAAGGAACTAGCTAGATATAGAAAGGACTTCGTGGGGATACAAGAGGTTAGGTTAGATGGGAATGGCATATCACAAATAGGAGATTACTTGTTGTACTCGTATTATTGGTGTAGCACATACATACTATTGTGCTAGTGTATCTCTGCGGTGGCAGAGTGGTCAGGTTTCAGCCTGTCACGCAGACGGTCTGGATTCGATTCCTGGTCAGGTCTGGAATTTTTCATTGGAAAATCCATAGTAACAGTTGTGGTGGGTAAGATTGCAGTTGGGGTTTTCATGGAGGTTCTCCGATTTCCCCATATTAGGCATTTACATAATTCTGTCAACATTTCTCTATTACGTCATCATTCCATAGCATTCTCCGAACGCTGGCGAGTGGAGTTGTTTGCTCGAAATCTGGTATGCAGCAAATCTTAGTGTAGTCAGCTGGTGTGAGTTTGGGAATGTGCCTAGGTTGAGGGTTAGCACAATAGGTCTTGAAAGGTCGCACTGCTGAAATTCCATTCCATGGTGTCAGTGTTATAAGCTGTGTCTTTATGATGTTCAAGCTCTCTTGCAAAGCAAAGTACCACAAGCAACTTAGTAATTATTGATGTTTGCAAAGCTGTAAAATCTGCAGCACATTTCTTTAATTTATTACAGATATTATGTGTATTTATATCTGGATTGAAAAGACATGAAATGTTTGTTGCCGTACAGAATTGTTGCCTAGTTTCTGAAGTGTGCTACAGTTAAGTCTTATTTCGTGTTTAGGGTAAAAAGATAATTGATAGTAAAATATTTGCTTCTAGTAATAATTGTATGCTTCTTAGCTTTTCCGATCAATCTCACTTGTGAGGATCTAAGGTACTCTTATTTCATTTTTCTACGGAAAATCTTTCCATAAGTGGATTTCTTTTAATACAAAGACGTTGTTTAGTGTATCACCAATTGATCTTAAGCATCTCCCACTGGGAACAGTGCGCTGAAACTGTAGATCAATTAGCCGTCATATACTGGGTGAATCAACTGATCGTGCGGATTGTGAAATTACGTAATTGTTCCGTTTAACAGATAATTACATAAACACTGCTCCATTACATCGTTAGTAGTTCGACCGATCACTCCACTTTGTTTTCTGTACCAGCATAACGAGTAATACATATTATTGCTATGAAAGAAGAGGAAATGGGAGGAGAGAAGAATTAAAAGGTACGCGATCACGCATCATTGCAAAGGACTTTGAGACTGAGAGAAAGTGTTTATGTGAGCTCCTAGCCTGTTAGCCACTTGTCTCAATTTGTTTTACACCTTTTCGCTGAAGAAGAGAATTTAGAAGGAAAAAAGTCGAAAATGGACATAAACTAATACAGTAGCTAGATTCTGCTAGGGTCGAAATATAATTGAAAGTTGACTGAATGTTGTTATTTTTTATTTAACGACGCTCGCGCTGCCGGTGTGCCGGAATTTTGTCCCGCAGGAGTTCTTTTACATGCCAGTAAATCTACTGACATGAGTCTGTCACATTTAATCACACTTAAATGCCATCGACGTGGTCCGGGATCGAACTCGAAACCTCGGGCATAGAAGGCCAACGCTATACCAACTGCGCCAACCAAGTCGACGAAAGTTGACTGAAACTTAATTAAATATTCGTACGATCTATCGGGAAATGTCTTTAGCTGCTGACACAAGTGACACAATTCATCAAGTCTGGTGTGTTTCTTACAACCCATATATGAATGTTTATTACGTTGTGTTCACTGAAAGGAACTAACTGGCTGATTGCATTTTTCCCACCATATTAACCGGCGAGAAGCGTGGCGAGGTGAACTGCTTCACTATGTTCTATGTTCTGCTGAGGCGAGATGCACGGCGAGGTGCGCTGCTCGGAGAGGCGAGATGAATAACTCCAACATATTTTTATCCGAGTCGATGTGTAGGCCTATTTTAAGTGCAGATTTTTTTCTGGAGTGGCTCAGAAGGAATCGTATAATCTTTAAAACTAGTTTTCGAGGTAGCAGCATCATCAACTATAGCATTGGGGTTGTCTTCCATCAAATCCCGCGTTGTTCTTTCACTTCAGATACATTGTGTTGTTTACGACTTTTCTGGCATAACTAAGAGGCGCATCCAGAAAGTAAGTTTCCCGATTTTTTCCCCTTGAAAGTAAACGTAATTAGCCGTGTCAATTGCGCATGCGTAACAGATCTATGACGTATCAATCATATGCCAGCCGGACAGGTCCCGCCTGGTGCCAGTAGCGTGGCAGCAGTTGGCCGAAATGGAAACTCTTATTTCTTCTCCCGCCGCCTGCGAGGTTCGGTCGGTGATAAAGTTCTTTAATGCACAAAGCATTGCGCCAATTGAAAGTCATCGGCAGCTCTGTCAGGTCTATGGGCCGAACATCATGAGTAAGCAGATGGTGCGTCGCTGGTGTAGGCAGTTTTCCAAAGGTCGTCAAAGTGTCCATGATGAAGAGCGCAGTGGGCGACCGTCCCTCATCAATGATCGTGTTGAGCTGGTGCGGCAGTGCATCATGGAGAACCGTCCCTTCACGATTACGGAGCTGAGCAGCCATTTTCCGCAGATATCGCGATCCTTGTTGCATGAGATTGTCACTAAGCACCTGCTGTTCAAAAAAATGTGTGCCAGGTGGGTGCCGAAAAACCTGACACCCGAACACAAAATGCAACGTTTAGGAGCAGCACTGACATTTCTGCAACGGTATCACGATGACGGCGACGAGTTCCTCGACAGGATCGTCACGGACGATGAGACTTGGATTTCGCACTTCACCCCGGAAACCAAGCAGCAGTCAATGCATTGGCGGCATAATGGATCTCCGGTCAGGACGAAATTCAAACAGACGCTGTCGGTACGGAAAGTGATGTGCACGGAGTTCTGGGACAGGAAGGGCATTTTGCTCGTTGACTTCCTTCCAAGAGGTGAAACAGTGAACGCTGACCGTTACTGTGAAACACTTCGAAAATTGCGACGTACCAATCAAAACAAGAGGCGTGGAATGCTTACTGCAGGTGTTGTGCTCCTCCATGCCAATGCTCGTCCACATACGGCTCGGCGCACAGCAGCTGTTTTGACGGAATTTGGCTGGGAGTTGATTGATCATTCACCCTACAGTCCTGATCCTGCTTCCAGCGATTTTCACGTTTTCTTGCACCTCAAGAAATTCCTGTTCTCCGGTGAGCGTTTTGGCAACGACGAAGAGCTGAAGACGTCTGTCACACGCTGGTTCCATTCACAGGCGGTAGAGTTCTACGACAGAGGGATACAAAAGTTGATCCCACGATACGACAAGTGTCTCAATTCTGATGATGGCTATGTTGAAAAATAGCTGAAACATCGCTGTACCTGTTGCCAATAAATGTTTTCCTGAAAGTGTGTTCTTTTTTTTTTAATAGGGAAACTCATTTTCTGGATGATCTTGTACAATTTTTCTTGGAAAACTTCATAGCAATTTTAGATCTTTTGAGTACTAGGGCACGCCTCCGTCACTAAATGTATAGTTGTAATGAGTTCTTGGGGACCTTTGGATCTTACAATCGACTGCCGCAAACTAGCAGACGGGAAGTAAATCCAAGCCTGACTGGCACTGCTTGGGACTAGCGAAACGTTTTGTATTGATAGCTTGAGTTGACAGCTGAATAAAGCGAGCTTCAAAACAGTCTGCAGCGGAAGTTTTTTTTTTTATCGTAAGCTTTAGTGTATGAATTACTATCGGTTGAAGGAATGCGATGCTCGAATTTTCTTTTGTCACGAGAGACGTATTTTCTTGTACTTGTCGATAATGGAAAAAGACGAACATAATCCTTTTCTCGTAAGTCACCAATAAATGTTAGAATATAAAATTAATATTAAGTACCGGTACGATAAAATATAAAACGATTATACAGTCAAATTATCTCTGTTTTCAGAAGTCTATTTTATGTTTCCATTTCGTACAAAGTTTTAACTCTTTCTGTAACACGTACATTTTATTTTATGCCTTTGATCTGTGCTGCAGTATTGTTAAAGTCTTCGCTGCATACTGAAGCAATTTCGCCAAAATGAGCAAAGCTGCATGTGCGTTTCTGTGTAGAGAGTGATTCAAAACATTGTGCTGAAACCGGAAGGAACTTACGAGGGGGGGGGTTGAATATGACAATTTCACAAGAGGAGCTCTTGGTCTAGGCTAGGAGGAAATCATGGGTCAATATAGATCTGCGAATGTAAGAAACTGCATCATGTACAACATACCAATGAAGTAATAGTCATTTTTACAAAAATTTAAGTAGACAAAGATTACATGAACGTCTCCCCCTTGGTGCTATTCGACAGGAGTAGGCTACGTGCCGGCACCGGGTTTCCTCTTCTCCCTTCCTCACCTTCATCATCCTCACCCATTCCCTACACTACACTTACACATACACTCACCCTAGTACACGACATAACTCTTCACAGATACACACCATGCATAACGTAGCCCGCCGAAGTGGTGTGCAACTTGGATATGGGTCACAGTCCTGCCATCTATCCAGAGTATGCGGAACCCGAATCGCGCAAAGTGAAGTGGGTAGGCATTAGATACATATTTGATATTTATTTATACTGAGTTACATAAATGAATGAATGAATGAATGAACGAAAACGAACGAATGAACGAACGGGCGAACAACCGAGCAAGTGAACGAAATAAATAAATAAATAGTCTGAATAATATAAAATATTAATTATTCTAAAAATTTCAAAATTCAGTATTTATAAAAAAATTATCATATTAACAGATTCTGGTGTATTTTCTAGATATAATTTTTAAGATTGCATTGGAATAGGAATCATAAATATAAATTGAGAAAATTAGAAATGATGTAGTAAAAGCTTTCCCATTGCATTTCCCTTAGACGCCGTTTTGAATATTTAATTACTGCTAACTATAAATAATTTTTAACATCCGAATATTATTTCTTAGAGTAGAGGTAGTGAATATTTTCATACAAATTCTGAGTTTAATACATTATCTGGTTTTTGAGAATAAAATATTTAATTTTGTTCTTACTTATAGTGCCCAAAGGTACTCCCTTTCAGTGATCTTGAAGAGTTTTCTGACTTTCAGATATAGTGTTGGTGAGTTGATGGCATCAACTTGATGCATAGTTTCATAACCACTCTGTATATGTGACGAGCCATTGTGGCTGAATGTAAATTAAGAGAGGGAGTATGTGTTCCGAATAATTGGATGCAGTTCATTAAGTGTGTGTCGTTTGTAATTGGTTATGACAGGAATAAATTGAGGATTTAGTTTTGTGCAGTGCATTTAAGACGAAGTAAAGCGACGCCAGGCGTCCACTCGACGCCTCGACGGCTCCCACGCTGGAATAGCTTTCCACAACAAGTCATCCAACTCATCCGTCGCCAGGACACGCACTGAACCTCAGAAATAGGTCAGCTGGTCGCATCGTCTTTTGGTGCTATCGATCTGGTAAACTGTCTCTCGCGATTTGATTGATCTGGGGTCTATAGGTTAATAAACACAATTGGGCCTTTGTGTACATTAGATATAGTACCATCTACAACATTCCTTAAAATGGAATGGATATTGATCAATTCTGTAAACAACTTATTGTATGAGGAAGCCTACGTTTTGCTTACACATAATGTAATACACAGATTATTCTAAATGAAATACGTATAAGTTAAATTAACATTCCTAAGGTCTGTTTAAATCTTAGCGAACAATGCCCGATTTCAGAGCGTTTGACTAATTAAGTTTCATAGGCCAAGCACAGAATGTTCAAGAACACTCCGTATTCAGAAATTAAGAATTTATTTCGCGGTACTTATTCCAGGTTTGCATTTAGAAACAATGTGCGTACTTATACGTACTTGGGGCTGTTTCGTAAAAGTACAGCAACAAACTCTAGTAGCTTCCTATAGTAAATTTACATTTCTACCTAATTTTTACTACCTTAGTAAAATTTTTACTTTAGTAGACCATAGCCTATTTGACAATACTTATGAATAGACCATCTAATACAGTGGTCGCCAGCACTCCCTGAAATGGGTAAATGGTAAACGGAGCGACATGATTTGCCCCGTCGTGCAGCAGGAAGAAGTAGAGAGCATACCCGCCAGCAGCCACGAATGCATGCTGGTGCTGAAAGATATCTGCGGGTAAGAGACGCTAGCCCGAGAGTGCACTGAGTTGACGACCGTTGATCTAGTAGGATGACATGTAAATATAATAGGATGCCATGGTTATTGTTCACGCTGAAGATGGTTTCCAAAAGCATTAAACATCTAAAGCAGATAAGTTTTTGCAAACATTGTTGGAAAACAAAGATATATTAATGTCTTTGAAAAGTACTCTGCTTCACTAATCAGAATTACAAAAGATGAGAAGTGGGCAGAGATAAGAGATTTTTCTGTCTCAGCTGGAATTATAATAAATGATAAGCCATTTAGTTTCGTGAGAGATGTCACTTGCGAAAATAAAAGAAAAGGACAAACTTTAACCTGAAACGCTCATTGAATTCATAAGTATTTTCAAACATATTAAACTCTGTCCTGGGCCTATATCTTCTTTGTCTTGTATATTCTACAATAACTTCATCACTGTCACTTGATTCTGTAGACTTTTTTGATAATTTTGTTCTTTTCACTTGCTTATTGTGCACTAGTAACTAATTTTGTTCGGCTGTGGAGTTGAGTAAAAAGAAAAAAAACTTAGCATTTGACTAAAGTAAAATTACCATAGTAAAAAACTGAAGTAAAAGAGAGTTTCTCTTAGTAGTTGCTGTAGTAATTATTTTGCTTTCAGGAATGTTTGTCCAAACATTTCTGTCCAATACAGCATTTCGTCCATATTTCTATGACCAACATATTTGAGTCCAGTGGAATAAGTCCAAAGCATTTTCGTCCAAGAATAAATTTTGTCCAGAAATTTTTTAGTCCACAAATATTTAGTCCAATATACATATTGTCCAATCGTGATTGATTTTGGATATTCAGATACTAGAAGCACATTTTAAACGACAACAATAGAATACGAAATAATGGAGAACTCAAAAATGGACAGGTGTTGCTAGGGAAATGCATACATTAGTTTTACTTAAAATTATCAGGTATGGATCCCAAAGTAATTGCTTCAAAAAGGAACAAACCACTGCTCATACAAGACGGCTACTGTTATCAACACCACTCTTATAATAAGGATCGAACCAGGATATATTGGCGATGTGAGAATCGATCAACCTGTAATGAAATTATAAAGCAACCCGCAGAACCCCAAAGATCGAAATTAAAAAAGGAAATTACACTTTCTAAGAAACAGCTGCAATGAATGCATGCATGAATCTCGTGTTTTATTTCAGTGATTCTTTGTACGGAAATTTCAAGTAAATAAATTTGGACTAAATCAGGTAAGGACAAAATAATTTATATATAGGACGAAATTTCACATAATACTAAAATGACATGGACGAAAGATTTGTGGACAAAATTTCATGCAGGACAAACATAGAACTGGACAAACGTAAAATTAGGACCAAATTACGAATGGACGAAAACGTAAGGGACTAACATTCTGCTAACCATTATTTTTACCCTGGTAGTTACATGATACACAGTTTAGTTTTAGTAACTGCCATTAGTAGGATGAAATTTACTGTAATAATTATTTATCTAACACTAGTAGTTATATGAAACACAATCCAGAAAACTAGTCTAGTAATGACAAAGATTTACTAGTATATACTATAGTAAGCGTTTATAAGGCAGGCCCTTAGAAAGCAGATGCAAGTGACACATTACTGGAAATGGCTTTCATTCTCTTCCAAACACATATTTATACTCTTGCACATGTTTTGCGCCACCTTGTTCAGCATTCTGAAATGGGTTGTGTCTGCGTAACTGATTGCTTTGATTTGTCAATGCAAACAAAATCAATAGTTAAATCAGGGGATGGCTGCGGCCAAAGACTTTGGAGATGAAGCGATTTTCAAAATACCTTTCGAACTTGCGCATCGTTTCATTCAAAATGTGACACATTGCACCATTTTGCTGCAACCATCTGTCACGTTGGAGTTATAAAAAATGCCAAAAAACAGTTGAATAATATCTTTAGCCTACATCTGTAGCACCTTCTGCTGTAGTTTCGGAAAGTAGAGTTCTCACCATTCTTATACGTAATATAGCAGGCCGAAATCTCATCTTTGGTGGAATGAAGCGATAACTTGTTAAGGTTTTCTGCAGCCCAAATTAGTGTCTCTTGAGAGTTGATGTACGGCATCCACTTAAATGTATAACCATACCTCATCTGTGAAAACGTTTTGTACCAAGATGGTCACTTTGTTACGATCAGAATTGCGAAACAATTAACAGTAATTTACACGGATCCCAGCATTTAGCCACTTTAGTTCTTGAACAACCTTCTTTTGGTTAACACATAACTTAAAACATTTCACAACTTTATATAGGTCTACTGCTAATATTAATAAGTTACGATTAAATTTGCTTTGACATAGTATAGATTTCCATAAACATCTTGACATTTGCTATCGGACATTCTCATTGAAGTTTGGAATGAATAATTTGGACATATATTTCGCGGGCTATCTTCTACAGACCCGGTTTCACGATATCGACATACTAGATGGTGTAATACATCTTGGTGTGGTATCGGAATATCAGGGTAATTAAGCGATATCTCAACGTATCGGTACCTCTGATATGGTTTACATCAGAGATGGGCATTTCCTCCCTCGATGCGTGAATTCTACCCCTCATATTAATCTTTAACTAACTGAACACAGGTGCTTCTCCTTCAGTTGTTGGTAAGCAGTTGAATAGTGGAATGCAAGCCGCGCCGGTATGAGTTTGTAGTTACCAGTAGCGTTATAAGTGTTTAAAAATGTGCACAACGTTATTTCAATAGTTATGATAGAAATATTTTTTGTATTAAGTGAAGGGAAGCACAATGCTTAATATGTCTAACCCAGATTGGATTTACAGTATTCTAGGGCCTACATTTTGTATTAAGAAGACATTTTTAAAATGCATATCTAGAAGGTTATGGTGAACATAAACTTTTGAGAAAAATGCATTATGTATCCAATCTGGGTTAGGTATATTAAGCATTGTGCCTTCCATTCACTAATGCAAAAAGATTTGCGCATATTTTCAAATATATTGTACGCCACTGGTAACTACACACTAGGGAACGAAGTCGAGACACCAAAACATTGCCTAGGGGCGGCTGCAGATTTAAGGAACACTGGCTATAGAATGACGTTAGCTGTTTATTTCACTGATGTACCTTCAAGTTCGTATGCAAAAATGAAAGACACCGCATGATGGAAGCTCTGTTCATTCGAAGTTTAATTAGTGCGAGTTTTATATTGTTTACTGCATTCTAATAGGTTGTTTCAGCACAGCCAGCCTATTTTTTTGTTTAAAAAGTAAACCTTTCGTTAGAAGTTCAGTTGTGATCTCGTGAAGGCACTGCTAAGGTGTTTTAAAATGCCACCAATAAAATCTGTAACTTAGCTTGTGCTTATAAAAGAGTCCGTAGATGGCTAAATTTTCAGCCAAGGACGAGAATATATTATGGTGTGAAATGTGTAAGTTAGATATGAAAGTTAAAAAAAAATCCATGATTTACAAAAACATTGCGATGCTAAAAGACACATTGAACATCTGAAACCCACCGGCATAGCCCTGTCGCTAAGGCGCTTGCCTGCAATCCGGAGTTGCGTTCGGGCGCGGGTTCGATTCCCGCTTTGGCTGATTACCTGGTTGGATTTTCTCCGAGGTTTTCCCCAACCGTAAGGCAAAATCAGGTAATCTATGGCGAATCTTCGGCCTCATCTCGCCAAATACCATCTCGCGATCACCAATCCCTTCGACGCTAAATAACCTCGTAGTTGATACAGCGTCGTTAAATAGCCAAGTAAAAAAAATATCTGAAATTGTTTAGTGATTCGATTTCGGATCAGTCCACTTTTTATTATGACTTGTGTCTGATGCCGATATATGCGAATATCCGTTCTATAAAATTGAGAATGCACATTGTGAACACTTCATTGAAAATGAAGAGTCCACTGCAAGAATTATGGATATTACTTTCTTGTCGAAAATGAACCAAGACTGTCAATGCATAGCTTAAGATATATAGAATTTACATACAGAGTTATGTGGCATTAACACTGATAGTCATTGTCCAGTAATGATCGGAAAATCACAGTTAAGCTTTGAGCGCTAAGCATTTCAAAATTTTAATTGCTTCTCCTGAAAAATGTATTCCAAATGACATCCATCATTCTTGCAGTGGACTCTTCAAATAATACTTCTAGCAAGTTGCATACTCCAATAACTATGCGTAGACATTACTTACCCTCATGTTATGAAAGAACTTTAAATTCTATACGGTCACCTGTTGGTAACAATAAAAGGGTTAAACTAAAACTGAAGAGTGTTCTTGAAGAAAAAATTCTGCATATTCGAAACTTTGTAAAGTGCAATATGAATTAAATAGTGAATAGACACAAAATAATACACAACATTACAATGAACATAAACTTTTTCAAATTTGCACCAATAACATCGTGTGATGTCGAAAGAACATTATCTTAATACAAACATTGTTTGAGTGACAATCGAAACAGGTTTATATTTGACAATGTATATATTTGTTTAAAGTCTATCACCATTTTCTACAAAGAAGAGAATGAGGTACAGTAAGTCGCTTTGTTTCAGTCACCTGACTATACCCAACTATGTTTTGATTCAAGCATGGCAGTACTCTGTGCAAGTTCCTGTACTGTCCTGAGTTGATGTAAACAACACGACTTTTATAATACGCGACGTAGTTAACTTCAAAGATCCGGTGTCCGAACTTCCATCCCTACTACATACACACAGCGAAAATTCGTATTGGCGCGTCTTCCTGCCACCACTAAACTGCTCATCAGCAAGACTGAAGAAGCATCTATGTTCATTTAGTTAAGGGGTAGAGTTCTCACATCGAGAGAGGAAATGTCCATTCCTGGTTTGCACGCAAAGTACTGTTATCCTCTAGCAAAGAAAATCCTTCGAATATATGCGGAAAGCTCATTTTAACTGACGACTGTGCCACTAATATTCGTAATTTATTATTGGGTTATGTAGTTCTTCCACAGATACGATTATTGTTCACAGATCTTAACTGTCTAATCGTAATAGAATGTTAAAGTTGGAGTACAGAGATTTTTTGGACACACTGTATAATGAATGTTACAATGTTTGCATATCAGACGGAGTTAAGTAATTGAAGTTAAAGGATCGACGAACTCGGTTAATTTTACCCACAGGTTTCTAATGCGAAGTGATTGCTTTTTCTTCTCGACGTTCCGCGATTGTATTCGTACTTTGTCGACATCGATACTGTACCAGCCTTTAGTCTCCATTCAGTTAATTTGTTTAGAAATTTTTCTGCTTCATTTCGTTTGAAATTGTGTCTTCATGTCACAACTTTTACAAGAGATAGTTCAGCATTGGCTTAGAAATTGACCCTTGTCGTATGATTTATAGAGAACATGGAAAATAAATTGTACGAGTATGTACCTAAAATTATGTAGATGGAAGTTTCAATATTTGCTATTTCCTCGTTTGTGAAGTAGACCTATAAAGAACAAATTTTTGTTAGCTACTATAAAATGAAAGAAGAGATATTTACGGCAAAGTAGAAGGTTGGTTTTACAGTGATTATTTAATTCATGCCTCCTTATTCCTTATAGAGACAAATTAATAATATAGGTCAATATTTCTCTTTGCTATATTCTTATATATTGAGATCTTAAATTTCAGACAATTTTTACAAAATGATATTTTTATAAATGGTAGAAAATATGATTTGTACATTTTGAGACTCGAAAAACTTCCCAAAATGGAAGAATAAATAGATGATGGCATTAAAAGAATGGGACTTACCGGCACAAATTTTATAAATGGAAAACAATTTTTGAAAACATGTTCAAAATAAATTTTTTTGTTCCGATAAGTTTTGTTAATTTAATAATATTTTCTTTAAGTCAGTCACAAACTTATCTTATATTACAATGTGATGTTTTTATTTCATTTTAATAGATGGACGTTTTCGGTTTTATAAACAATCTTCGGATCACTGTTACCTCTATTGAACTCTTGTGTTGATATGCAATGGGTTACATTACCATATTGTATTAAAAAGTAAAATATAAATATGAGATAAAACATTAATGAATACACATAATTAAAATGATGACATATTAAATTAAATTAATCTAAGTTGAAGGTTTTGCACATATACAGTCCTTTCAGATGCGAAACAATTATATTCTTATGACCTTATACACAGTGACTATCATGAGACTGCATTTACAAGTAGTTGTTTCATAATTATAAATCATTGAATTCGTTGGACGGACTTAAAGAAAATATTGTTAAATGTTCAAAATATGCCTTTTTTCACTCTCTTTAGTTTTTGTTTATAGTGTTTCTTCATAAGATTAGGGAAGCTACAAGCCATGTTTCATACTACAGTATTTACTCACATCGTATAATGATTTTTAATAAAAGATCAATGTGCATTTATTTGAAAAAAAAAATAACGCAAATGGTAGTTTATTCAAAATTGGCTGTAATAATTTTATTCTTGAATATATTTCTTATTTCGAAAGAGAAACAAATGAAATGGCCTAAAATATTGTTTTAGAGAAAGTAATTAACTACAGTATTATATTATTTGGAATATTCTTTAGTTAAATATTTAGGGCCATATTCATAGACATTCTTAGCGCGGGCTTCCTGTGGATGATCAGCGAACTAACGTTTTTCGTATTCATAAACCAGTGTTAGCGATATGATATGATATGATATGATATGATATGATATGATATGATATGATATGATATGATATGATATGATATGATATGAATCCTGTACAAGTAATCAGTCGATAGCCGGGGCTAGTTTAGCACGCCCGTAGCGCGGGCAAGCGAAATGTCTATGCATAGTGCCCCTATAGACTGCCACGGTGGCTCAGTGCTATCACGCTGGGCTTATAAGCCAGAGTTCCGAGTTAAAATCCCGGTCGATCCACCCTGAATTTGTAACTTGTGTTGAGTAAGCCCTTGGTCCAGGCAACACAGGGATTTTCTCCGGGTACTCCGGTTCCCTGTAACATCCCAACAATGCATCATCATCATCATCATCATCATCATCATCATCATCAATTGCGAATGTAATGTAGATCCACCGTCTTTGCAACGATTGATTTGGTAATGGAAGAAGTGCAGGATTAGCTGCTCAGCCAACCAAAGATGTTTTTTCACGAAAGAATAAAGGCCTCTTGATGGTACAGAAGCTTATCGTTAAGTTGAGGGACATTTTAAAAAAGTAATCAGGGCTTGAATTTTTGTTCACAAATTTATAAGCCCGGATCAAACTATAATCCACTAAATAGTAGGAATACACATTTAAGTTTATGCTCTGAATTAGTTTACCATACATTCATTACAATCACTCCATTTTTTGTCAAACATTGAAAGTACTTCTATTTTATTTCAACATCCTAACTCATTACGTTCATACTCCGATCTTATCCACATGGACTATTATTTCACTCAACGTCGGGGGCTCGAACCCTGTTTCGCTCAACATTAGTCTAATCAGCGCGCTATAGCATTGAACTACCAGAGGATCTCGTAAGTTGTTACATTACCGCCGAAATGGGTTTTCCTGCATTAAAGTTATACTGAGTTTGTGTGAATGTTCCCTAAAATTGGACAGAAGTTGCGTAACGATCTGTCATTTAACGTTTTATACACTCGTAAATTTAAATTCCATCCTGTCTACGCAAATTATTTGTGGATTTTATTATTCGTTCCCTCCCGAGACATTACGACTTTTCGATAGAAAAACTTATAATATTTATCTCTTACACAGACATCGGAGTTAGCTGGCAGGTTTACACCAAGAGAATTGGGTCTCTATTTGTTAATAATCTCTGAGAATTGTAATGGAAAAAGAGATTGTGAATGAGCATTTTTCCAAGTTCTTGTTTGTCTCCTGTCATTCTTATTTACTTTCATATTATCTTGTCTGAAAAACATATTTAGATCTTACCCGCTGCATAAAAAATTGACAGTGCAAATATTTCGCGAGTTGCTATTACCAGTCTCGTATTTATTTTGTTTTACTTCCAACTGGCTTGCAGTGGGTTTGGTTCGTTTTTAATCGCACTCTGCTACAATTTTAACTGTTCATGTTACGTATTCATTGGGATAAGTATATCGTTATTCAGTGTGGAAGGTATTCAATGGCAGTCCTTTTAAGGGACGAATCTTGAGAATATGGAGCTTAGATTTCCCAGAAATAATTATTTTACGTAACAGTTTTTTATTTCCTTATCTTTTAAACACATTTAGAAATACACATTTTATAAACGAATTTACATTAGAGTACTCTGTTCCAGGAAATAATGTTGCGAAATATTTGTCACTTTTACGATTTAAGAGTATTTTAGTACTTTAATGATTAATAAATCACTTTAAATAATGGATCTTTGGCAACGCTGTTATCGAAATGCAGACGCGTGCTTCACTGTAAAGCCTGAGCACCACGGGGCGCAGTGTTTTGTAAAGCGAAGCGTGCAGCAAGCAATGTTTGTTTATATCTTTCATCCTCACTGTTGTGTAAACGGAATGTTTCCATGCGTTGCCAAGTGCTACTGAATTTACTGCGATGTTGCAATTATTTCTAGAAATCAAGTCGGTTTCCCACTAAATAAAAAGAAATAATGCAAAATGGCAAATGAAATTCTGTTCCTTTCATTTTAAGGATATACCGTAACATTACTGTAACGGAATATTTTGCACCCTGCATTATTATTATTATTATTATTGTTATTATTATTATTATTATTATTATTATTATTATTATTATTATTATTATTATTATTATTATTATTTTGTTCATCCCTCAAACATATACAATTGCATTTGGAATACTATTTAAACGGTACAATGTCTTAATGATAACAATAATAATAATACCTACCTATCTATGACTTTTAAGGAACCCGAAGGTTCATTGCCGCCCTCACATAAGCCCGCCATCAGTCCCTATCCTGTGCAAGATCAATCCACTCTCTATCATCATATCCCATCTCCCTCAAATGCATTTTAATATTATTCTCCAATCTACGTCTCGGACTCCCCAAAGGTCTTTTTCTCTCCGGCCTCCCAACTAACACACTATATGCATTTCTGGATTCGGCCATACGTGCTACATGCCCTGCCCATCTCAAACGTCTGGATTTAATGTTCCTAGGTATGTCAGGTGAAGAATGCAATGCGTGTAGTTCTGCGTTGTGTAACTTTCTCCATTCTCCTGTAACTTCATCCCTCTTAGCCTCAAATATTTTCCTAAGAACCTTATTCTCAAACACTCTTAATCTCTGTTCCTCTCTCAAAGTGAGAGTCCAAATTTCACAACCATATAGAATTACAGAACAACCGGTAATATAACTGTTTTATAAATTCTAACTTTCAGATTTTTTGAGAGCAAACTAGATGACAAAAGCTTCTCAACCGAATAATAACAGGCATTTCCCATATTTATTCTGTGTTTAATTCCCCCCCCCCCCGAGTATCATTTATATTTGTTACTGTTACTCCAAGATATTTTAATTTTTCCACCTCTTCGAAGGATAAATTTCCAATTTTCATAATTACATTTCGTACAATATTCGAGTCACGAAACATTTTTTTTCTCTCTATGATGTTGGGAGGGGAACATCCCTATGTACCGCGACCTGAGGTCTATCGTGCGCCCTTGGGATGAGTTGTAGCCCAACGACCGCACCCACGCCGAACCGACTTAGCCCCCAACACCCTAACGACCAGTCCCGTCATCCCTCTAAGTCCGTGTACCATTCCATCCCAACAGCTCCCCACATTCCCCCCTCAAACGGTCTGAGGTGTACGCCACCCCTCACGTCTGGCCAACGGTTTGAGGTGTAGGCCACCTTTCCCGTCGGGAAGGGAGTGGGTTCCTTTGCTGGGTCACCAACTACCATGCGGTCACGAGACATAATGATAGACTTTGTATTTTCGGGATTTACTTCCAAACCTATCCCTTTACTTGCTTCAAGCAAATGATAATAATAATAATAATAATAATAATAATAATAATAATAATAATAATAATAATAATAATAATAATAATAATAATAATAATAATAATAATAATGCGGAAATTCATGCAATTGCATACTTTTTCCTAGAGAGTATATTATGCTTGAGATATACATTATCTATACGAATTGTCAATTTTGGAGTTTATTGAACATGGTTTTATTTTGCATTATTTTCTTCATTTTTATAAAAGTATAATATTTTCAATACTTTAAGACTTATAAGGCATATTTATCAGATTTGTAAGAATTTTTCCTCGTGAATGCAGAAAGCAAGGAACTGCGTGGGAGATCTGCACCTCTCTGTCACTGTGAAATTAGTTGGTGATGTTTTGGATGTCGATGGAACATATATTGAAAATGAACTCATATGATTACCTTTTCACCAAGTCTAATGATCACAAACACAAGAAATATCATAGGTATGTACTTTTAAAATAAAACAATGAAAACTGAAGCATGTTTTGGAAATGGAGAAGAATGAAGTCAAAATTTCTACATTAGTTAAGCCGTAGCCAATTTAGAGTTTTGGAAGGATGGGATAATATGGTCAGCGCGACGGACATCGCGGGCGAAGCGAACACAAGAATATGAACACGTTGTACAGCTCATACATTTTGTCAAGACACTCGCGATGTGCAGTACGGGAACAACGGTTCTGTGAAGGGGGTAGGAGTAGAAGGGAAGGTCGGGCGTGTGTCTACAGAGTTCAAGGCAAAAGCTAACCCATTCCCCTATAATTCGTAAGTAGACTCATCCGATTTCGTGCGCAGCTCTGTAGGAAGAGTGGGGGAGTGTCTTGACAAAATGCATGCGCTGTAATCTTTGCGACTGGGCGACATTGAGGTCGGTCAGTAGAAAATCACAATACTAAAAATGGGGCATTACACTAGTAAATCGTAGTTTTAATTATGAAAGCCATTTGAATTGATTGCTATTTTTGTGCTACAAATAGTTAAAGATTTTCGGTGAAGTGAGACGAAACTTAAAACAAAAAAACAAAAAACCTAGTCTTTATTAGAAGTATATTTTGATAACGTATCTTTGGCGTTCAGAGGCTGGACAATCAGAAAGTATTAACTCCCTATGAAAATTCTTTGGTTAAATACGTGTTCATGTTTGATGTAGACAATTTAAGCGTTGAAGTAAGAACTAAAGCTACGTGACCGAACACAAAGAACTATGTAGTCTTGCCGAAATATACCTCTATTAAGAATGAATTCTTTACAAATTGAATTGTAAGTTGAAGATTACCAAATCTCATAACCTTATTCCTTTGGTGTGGTCGTGCCATAGAATCAGTCCCTGTCCGAGGCTTATTGTGTGGTTTCGTAACAAGCTGTTTTTTTTTTACGGTGATGGGTTGTTAGCCCTTGACCCAACCCCAAGCTGGAGGACTACCCCTTATCGGCTGTCCGTGATTGCTTATTCAATATATTCGCAGCTACTCTTCATATCTGGAGACCGTTCCTCTATCCGCAACCTGAGGACGCGCCATTTCGTTGTGATAGGGACCCACAATACATAGGCCTAGTTAATTTCTTCATAGCAATAAAAAAATATTCATGCATTAATCGATGGATAGATGGCACAGACGAGAGTTTGAGTGATGAAGTGGACCCACACTCGTGCCAGTAGAGCAGCAGTAATCAGCATACTGCACTCTCGGGCTAGCGTCTCTTACCCGCATGTCAGCACCAGCGTGCATCCTTGGCTGCTGGCGGGTATGCTTCTGCACGACGGAGCATATTTTGTTGCACTCCTTGCACTCCACCCATTTCAGCGAGTGCTGACGACCACTGCAGTAGAGTAATGTCGCCACGACCAATATTCTCCAGGTGCTCCTAAGATTAGTCATATACCAGGTGTCTAGTCCAACGGAAGAAGATCGATTCATGGCATGGCGTAAAGTGGGCCATATACGTATGGTCTGATGCATTAGCCGGAACAAGTGACATGCAGGTCATTCCCTGGCGTCATCTTCGTTCGTTCTTCTTTAAAGGGAATCTATTGAAGCACATTTTATTTAATAGTAATGGCAATAATAATAATAATAATAATAATAATAATAATAATAATAATAATAATAATAACAACAACATAATTTTGAATATTGTCCTTCAGTCTACTTGATAACAGAGAAATTTAGGTTTCAAAAGGTTAGTCCTCAGTAGTTGCACGTTATCTGTACTCGTTTAAAAAGTACAAATCTGACCTCTTATGTAAAACATAACTCTAAACTAGCGTTATTATGCCAACGTAAAATGGAATAAAACTATTACACATAACATTAAAAGACATGATCAAAAACGAAGAAATAATAAGTGGGTTAGATAATGTTGCAAAAGAGCTCAAAAAATCAAATTTAATGGTATTGGGGAAGAACCGGCGAAGATTCTCTTGCGAATAGAGAATCGACGTTTATATTCTAAGATGGAAGAACACTTAGAAGAAGAGCAGTTTGGCTTCAGGAAGAGAAAAGGTACGAGAGATGCATTTGGACTGCTACGAACAATCGGCGAAGGATAGCCTACCTAGAGAAGAATAAAGAAGTTTATGTAGTATTTGTGGACATAGAAAAAGCGTTTGACAGAGTGGATTGGAATAAACTGATGAGGATCCTAAAGGAAATAGGTGTGGATTGGAAAGAAAGAAGGCTGTTCAGTAATCTTTATATAAAACAACGAGTCAAAGTCAGATGGGAGAGGAAATGTCAAAAGGAAGTGAAATAGGAAGAAGAGTACGTCACTTACCCTGTTCAACATCTACTTGGCGGAATTAGTAAAGAACTATTTTCAGAACATGGGATCGTACATAGAGCTCTGTGTTTACAAAATGCTTGTGTGCACGCGCGAATAGTTACAGTGGTGACTGCTTGTACAGTCCGCTCCGTATGAATGAATGAATAATTGTTTATTGTTAGTAAAATAACATATTAAAAAATACAGACTTAATTCTTCCCTGAAGGAGTAAAAACTCAATTTACATTTACAGGATTACTCATGTTTCAAATTAATTAACTGGAACAAATATTAAATTTACAAAAAATATCATATTACGAATTAAGTCAAACACAATTTCCCCATGTTCTGAATCCAGTCCTCTTTATTATCTGTTCTTTGTTGGATTTTTGTTTCGGCATTCTGATACAACCTCACGTCACTCATGCAGGTCTACTATTGAGGAGAGTCGGATGGTCACTCTCTGCTCCATACAGAGAATAGAGACACCCGACAACGCGACGCATTTTGTAAACAATGTATATAAAAGGTGCGGCAAAATATCCTCCCTACTTTAAAGTTTAAATAAAAACAGATGGATCAAAATAAGGAAACTTTATTAATATGAATGCTATCTTAACAGTGGGAATTTTTCATTTTTTGAATAATGTGTCTCTCAAGTGGTGTCCTTTACTATCAATGCATTGTTGAATGCGAATTCGGAAATTCTGCATCACTCTAACTAGCATTTCTTGAGGAATAAGACCAATTTCTTCCTGCATTGCATTTCTTAGGTCTGGCAAAGCCCTCAGCCGATGTTTGAACACCTCAGCCTTAAGCTGCCCCCATTGAAAAAAATCGCAGGGTGTAAGGTCTGGTGATCGTGCTGGACAGGGGACGTCGCCACGTGAAGAAATTAAGCGTCCGGGAAACATCTGTCTCAGGACTTGTAGAGAAATCTGAGCTGTATGAGAGGTGGCTCCATCCTGCTGAAACCATAACTGGTCAATCTGCAGCGCATTGAGTCTTGGTGTCAAAAAATTGTTGATCATGTGTACCGCTGAGAGTTTACTGTCACAGTAGCACCATCCTCTTAAAAAAAGTAAGGACCAAGTATCCCGACTCTTGCAACCGCGCACCATACAGTAACACGGTCGTTATGTAGAGGTTTTTCATGAAGTTCTCCAGGGTTCTGTCCACTCCAATATCGGAAATTTTGATGATTCACGCATCCCGTTAAATGAAAATGTACTTCATCACTAAAAAGAACCACAGCATCTTCAGGCACATTTTGAAGGATGTTTGCACATGACCTCACACGATTTTCATAATCACGTTCAAATAATTCTTGAATAACGACCATTTTGTAGGGATTAAATCGCAAGTCATGGTGCAAAATTCGACGCACACTCCGCTCTGATAACTGAAGGGCTCTAGCGTGTTTTCGAGCAGATCTCTTTGGAGACTGCTGAAATGAACGCCTTACTGCATTAATGTTTTCTGGAGTTCGAAAGCTGCGTGGCCTTCCTCCTCCCTTTTTAATCGTGTCACCACTTGCTCTAAAGTTTGATACCCACAAGTTAATGCTTTTCCGATCTGGAACTGCCCCACGAGGAGGAATCTGGAAGCGTCTCCGAAAAGCACGCTGGGCAGCGACAACGGAATTACCACTTACCAGAAACGATACCACAGCGTAAGCACGTTCTTCACCCGTCCACAGCATAGTTGGAATTCGTTACAGATTACAATTTGCACTAATTGAATGTCAATTCCGTGCATTCAGTGTCCTATTCAATTCTTGTTGTTTTGCGCATGTCATTTGATATCGCTATGGCAACGCATGTAAACCTAAATTTCCCACTGTTTCGATACCTTTCATATTAATATAGTTTTCTTATTTTGAGCCATCTGTTTTTATTTAAACTTTAAATTAGGGAGGATGTTTTGCCTCATCCTTTAGAAATTATTTACTACCCTGATATCAATACTTATCTACAGCTCTGTCTCACTCCTTTATTGGTATAGATGCTATTTGAGATAATTAAGTAAGATTTTTAATTAGAAAAAGCGTAAATGACAGTTAAGTGAAACATAAATATGGTGCCATAATAACAATATTCTGGTAGGGTATTAGCAACGGTATAGTGGGAATTGTATAGGAAATGGGGATACTCTGTTAAAACTTGCTCCACAGTGGCTAGCCCACTACAAGTTTCATAGGACCCACCGGATAACCTCACAACTGGGCTTATTTTGAGGCAAAGTAGGTTGTGAATCGTACTCCAGGCTCGGATTGTGTTTGTAGGAAGAGAACTTGGTAGAAGACCGAATGTGCAACAGTGGAAGCTCAGCTTCATGTGTCTGTTGGGAGTTATAGTTTGCGAGTTGCGTGCGCGGAATTCCACGGTGCTTGGTACATATGGGCGTAGCTGGAAACAGCGTACTCCGTTTCATTATACAGAGTGCAGGGGGTAACCCCACCCTCCCTCGTCTCCTGATGAAATGGACGATTTGATTTGTCCATTTGAACGATGCGCAGATTGTCGCTTTGAAATGGAACCCGAGGCGCTGCAAGTAGCGAAATTGAAAGTCTCATACTTCATACTCAACAGAGTATCGTCGGTGCTATAAAAATATGCACACGACTTTCTATACTTAGTTTAACGTTGTTTGTTTCTACTTTGCTTTAAAGCAAATAGTACTCTATTAAATTCCTTAACTTGTGCATACAACCAAAAATAATGTTTGCAGAAAAACCTCATCTTCGACATAATACAAGAACATATTATCTAGTAATGTTACAAGACCTTTTGCGATATGTATCAGGATTATTTCGTGATTGAAATAAAAATGTAAATAATATATCCCTAAAATTCGCTTACAAACTATTAATAATAATCGAGGACGTAGCTGCAATAAGTGTCCATAGCCCCATGGGCCCTTTTTTCCGGAGAATGCATAAATCGATTCTCCATAGTTTGTTATACCCGCAAAGTTTCGTTGAGAAATTTTGTACAACAATGCTAGTAAAGCTGTTTACTTTAATATATGTTATAGGCTCTTTATCTGTAGAACATGTTCATACATGAAAAACTGCCCTCCAAGACTGGATCTTCAATCAGTTCCCCTGAAGAAAAGTAAAGTTAAGGGTGTCAGAGACTTATTTCCATATTATGTAAAAGAGGAAAGCCGCTCATTTTATGAGTCCCTTTTCCAATTTTCTGAGACTATGGAAGATGAAAAGGAGAGTGAAAGTAATGAGGGAAATCGTGTGGAAAATATGGATGTGGAACGAACAAAAATAGTTTGAAAAACATTTTTTACTATTCAACAAGTTAATGATGTGTTACCTTGTTTGATAAACTTCTATGTCGTATGGACTTTTGCCCATTGGGCGCTTTACATATTATTATTATTATTATTATTATTATTATTATTATTATTATTATTATTATTATTATTAAGTTCTATTCCTAATTTTGTTTAGAAAACATTTTTAACTTTTCAAGATGTTCGTGATTTGTTATTTTGTGTGGAAAAAATGTCATAAAGTCTAAATATTCATGATTCGTTATTTTGTTTTGAAAACATTTCTAACTTTTCGAAATATTCGTTATTAGCTATGTTATGTGAAAAGTATCTCAAGTTCTAAAGATGTTAATGAATATTATTAATAATATTGATGTATTTTATATAAAAATATAAATAATAATACATTTTTATAAAGACTACACACAGCTTATATTTATTTTTTTATTGAAAGTAGGCCTACGTTCTCCAGAAAAGGGCCCCATAACATGCATTACTTTTATACATTATTCTTTAAATATATACAACATTGGATTAAAATGCTTTTAGCATTTCTGTTATATTATGTAAAAAAACTTATCTAGCAGTTTCATACTCATTGGTTATTGCATTTAGTGTACTGCTTTAAAAATTTCAACTCAATATTATATATCTCAGAACAGCATTTTGGAGTATGGGCCCTTATTGCAGCTACGCCCTCAATATTGTATATTTGTGAATGCTTACCTATTCAAACATTGTGAAGTTGAAATAGATGAATATCGATTACTGCAATAAAGAAATTGGATGTTATTCAGTAATGCCAATTGAGAAAAGCGAAATACAAGTTAAACAATATTAATTACGTGTACTGCGCTTTTCTCTTGTTAGGCCTATTATAACAGAAATACATTTTCATTATCTACTGAAATCATAATTTAATTTAAACATTTCATAATATAATTAATTACAAATAACCTAATTAAGACATCAATTAAATGGACGTTGAAAACGCAGTTACAAAATTTGAATGAAGGAATGTAATTTCCTTTAGATACAATGGACATGGAATTAGAAGATGAAGATGTAGATGGGGAAGTACGACTTCGCACTTTATTTAGTACTTCATAGTTACATTAATGGATTCATGCTCATCGATTTACGGGGAAACAGCGACATTGACTAAACAAAAGAACGACTATGCGATAAATTGCTTATGATAAATCGAGTTGCAAAAATTATCGCCATGTGTGACTGTGATTGGTTGGAATTCAAAATTTAATTACATTTCATTGGTCGAAAATGGTATGACGTCTTATAAACGAAATAGTCTACTCAAAAAGTTTTACAGTTTCTTACTTTCTCATTTGAGAGAATATTGTGATTCGGCAAAAAAAAACGTATTTCGAGATTTTGTCAGAAATTCACGTTTTGAGCAGCCCTGGTGTAGGCCTATAATACATTTCAAAATTAAACCGACATAGTACTTATGCCACTTATGGGGTTAAAAGTAGTCGGGCGAAAAGAATCCCAACAACTGCTTCTGTTTGTTTTGTGTGAGAGTTCAGTCTGCGTGCATAAGGAAAATATAGGTTTCTAATTGGTTGAAGTACAAAATATACAGTATTCTGTAGGTTGAATAAGGAACGACTGCTTCACCCTCCTTAATCCATTAAAGCACAAATTATTTCTATTTTTTTAAATTAAAAAAAGTCCATTTTATAAATATAGTTCATAATATGCCAAATATATGTTTTGTTCCTTCCACCGTGCACTAAGTAGCTACAAATCAGTTGATCTGCAAGTAGACCGCTGGGCACTTAAGTTATCTGCGTATTAACAATAAAGTAAATATATATTATTTGCGTATTTAATTTATTATAATCAGAAACGTTTACACCAATGTCAGTAAATTTATTTGACAGTTTTAATCTTTAATGCAACAATACAATGCTACAATAATAATGAAACACATTGATTTTAGGAATGTCTGCCTTTTTCGAGTGTGGTAAAACTCAAAACATCTTTGACAGAGGGTTATATCACACTTCTAGCAGAATATTACTGGTCAGCCTTTACACTCTTCTATCTGGCAGTATCTCTGAGAGGGCCGTTTTGCCATGAATGCCTAGGTTGTGACGTATCATAAACCAAAAGAACAATCTACAAAATAAGGTAAATAAATTCTAACTTATATGCTACGACATAAGAGAACACTTACGAATAAAACAAGGAGAGATTTCCTAAAGTAATGCCAATGCCAATATTAACGTATGGGTGCGAAATCCGAGCCTGGAACAAAGGAAAAATTGAAACAGCGGAAACGAGATTTCTGAGGAGAAAAGGTGGGTATATGCTGCGGCTGCGAGATGATAAAAGAAATGAATATACCAGAAATGAACTGAAAATATTTGATATGAATGAAAGGATGTATAACAATGGAACACCTCTTACCAATGGACCTCGACGGCTGGCCCAAAAATCATGAACTACACTCCTAGAAGGCGCCCAAGAAGAAGATGGAAAGATGTATTGTAAATGTCTCCTAAATTCATATCGGCCTACCATGAAGATAATGATAATGAATTTTTGAAATAAGTTTGCTGAGAACAAGGTTAATCTATAGGTAAGTTGCTGATAAAACACTATGATATTAAAATTGGTAACATTAAGACAAATACTCCACAGAGACTTACTTTCTTCGGAAGGAAAATAAAGCTGGTAGATGCTAAATTAATCTGTACAATAGATTGCGCCATTAAATAAAATATTGATACTGTGCTACTGCTAGTGCTATTGCTGTGCTACTTTGACCAGAGATTCTCTAAAGAAATTAGGATATTACAATAAAGAGATATTATTAGTAGGTAAAGGCTAATTGAGATTTCTCGGTCTCTTGTAAATAAAAAACTCTGATAGAACTGATATTTAACCCTTGTGATAAATTTAGGTGAAGTCCGGAGGACCTAATTAGTGAAATCCACTCTCCTCACTTTCACGCTGGGGTTTCCTGGGAATGGTGTGTGAAAAGCAAAGAGAAGCTACCGCATTTATCCTTCATAATAAAAACTGCAAAAAAATGGCATGATGTGTCTTTCCCAAATTGTAATTGTTTAACTCTTAGAATTACTTGTAACTTAACACATTTACATTTTGCTGTAACTATTATTATTATTATTATTATTATTATTATTATTATTATTATTATTATTATTATTATTCTACTGTTTTCAGTTTTACTGTTATTTATATTTGCTATGTATTTTTATACTGGTTGAGTGGAAGAGAAGATCTTACGGCCTTAACTCTGCCAATAAAAATTTATTAATTTATTTTTGGATATACAGATGACGTATAAAATTAGTACACATCGAAGAAGCAAAAGCTCGTGCTCGGGTAAATTAATTGGAATAATAATAATAATAATAATAATAATAATAATAATAATAATAATAATAATAATAATAATAATCCGTGGCGTTACAGCCCATGAAGGGCCCAGACCGACCAGCCGGCTGCTGGCCTCACGTCCACATGCCGAAGCAGAGGTGGACGATCATCCAACCAGAATGGAGGTATCGTGTGGTTAGCATGGTGATCCCCCCAGCGGTTATAGCTGGCTTTCGCAACCGGATTTCGCTACCTATCGTAGCTCCCCAAGTGCATCACGATGCTGGGTGGGCACCGGTCCCATACACTGGCCGAAATTTCATGAGAAAATTTCTTCTCCCATGAGGACCCGAACCAGCGCGCATTCCGTAACGCAAGTCTTAGGCAGGATGCCTTAGACCACGACGCATCGGCACGGGACTTTATTGGAATAGTGTATATTTTATTTTTCATCCCATTTAACCATGGAGACTTGTCAATAATTACTTTTATATGAACACATTGATATACATGCTTTCCTATTTCATTATAGGTAAGTGTAGGAGAATGTGAATTCCGTAAATAATTTAAATTGTAGGAAAAGTTATCGTGGTACCAGTCTTTATCACTAATGCATTGTAAAGAATTTGCAAGGTATAGTTTTAAATCATGAATAGAACGTCAATTGAAGGGTTCAGAACCATAGTGGACCAAGCGCCATTTATTAAAACCGTAGAAAACAAGGGTTAAAATGAAGTTATTATCATAATTCAATGGAAACATATAGCAAGTAATATAAAGTATACACATTAAAACTACAGTAAATGATATGCCAATCTTCATCAAACTACGGTATTCATTTAACTTTAACCCTTGCTTTCTCCGTTTTTAATAAATGGCGCTTAGCCCACTATGGTTCTGAACCCTTCAATTGTAGTACAATATAGTCTATGAACAACTAACCTTATTGCCGTACGCCCTGGGCCAGAATACGGTTCCTAATTATGAGTAAGGGTATGGCCAGATCTCAGTGGCGGTTCGTGGTATAATTTATATTTTTTATTTTAGTAGGTTATTTTACGACGCTTTATCAACATCTTAGGTTATTTAGTATCTGAATGAGATGAAGATGATAATGCCGGTGAAATGAATCCGGGGTCCAGCACCGAAAGTTACTCAGCATTTGCTTATATTGGGTTGAGGGAAAACCCCGGAAAAAACCTCAACCAGGTAACTTGCCCCGATTGGGAATCGAACCCGGGCCACCTGGTTTCACGGCTAGACGCGCGCTAACCGTTACTCCACAGGTGTGGACTATAATTTATAGATGGTTGCAGTTAACATATCTACAAATTTTACTTACTTACTTACAAATTACTTTTAGAGAACCAGGAGATTCATTGCCGCCTCACATAAGCCCGCCATCGATCCCAATTCTGAGCAAGATTAATCCAATCCCTAGCATTATATCCCACCTTACTCAAGTCCATTTTAATATTATCTTCCCATCTACATCTCGGCCCCCCCCCCAAGGCCTTTTTCCCCTCAGGTCTTCCAACTAACACTATCTGTGGTCGCTTCAAAGAATCTGTCCCATTCCGAGGCTTAAGTTGGTGTTTCGTAACAAGCTCTTTTTGCGGTGACGGGGTGTTAGCCCTTAGCCCAACCCGCAAGCTGGAGGACCGCCCTTTATCCGCTGTCCGGACTGCTTCAATATATTCGCAGGTACACTCTATTACTGGAGGCCGTCTCCTCTACCCGCAACCTGAGGACGGCCCATTCCGTGGTGATAGGGACCCACAATACATGGCTACAAATTTTACTACCCTTCGCAATACACAACTCAACGGCTTATTTGTGAAATCGATACTATCTCGCTATCACCAATTCCATCGACATTAGATAGCTTCGTAATTCATTAAAAAGGTGACGGTATTAATCGAACCCCAATAATTGCGTGAAACGTTTATACTATTCGTGATTGTTGTGAGGGATTTTAAATAAAATTTTGATATTTCAGGGGTTCGGGAGTAAAACATGGTGTGACGTTTTAGTGTTTTGAAGTTAGTAGGTAGGTAAACATTTATACATGCATGAGTTTGTATAGTTACTAGGAAAGTAAAATCTGTATACTTATGCCATCTGTTGAGATATTGGAAAACTAGCTACTGCAATAGACGGAGAATGTAAGATACCATATTATACGCTACATATATCATTTTTGACGAAAATATCAGTTACTTAGTTTTACGCCCGAGCCCCTCATTTCTTTTCATTTTTATCTTTATATTCTTCTCATTTAAATGTAATAGATTGACACTTTGATGCCAGTGAATTGTTTGAAGTTATAATTAATAATAATAATAATAATAATAATAATAATAATAATAATACCATTAAGAAAGATTGGTTTCTTTGAAAATTAATGCCACAGTTAAGTACTTCAGAATTAGACCATGTTAAATGGACTATTTCTGTCTTTATACTCGATACATTTATTAATACTGCTATTTGGGTGAACGAGTAATAATGAATTCATTATGACGTCACATTCATTACTGTTTCCCTTGGCTGGTTTTGAAACTACTTTGTTTTAAACACGTAATAATTTCATTCTTCCGAGGTCTGCTATGTTAACTGAAAGTGTAACCAGATTTCTCTAATGTCAATAACTTAAATGTTTCATGTTAAAATAAAAAATAAAATAATTCAAAGACAAGACATGATCCTTCTAATACCAGGTAAATGTTATACAGAATACCCATTTAGAAACGGGCCTTCCGGCCTCGTAACTCAGTTTTCTTTCTAGTTTATCCTTCTATTATATATGGAAGTTGAATATTTTGTAACATTTTTGAGGGAATTAAATTCATTCTACTCAATTTCGCTGTATATCTTATAAGCATTCTTAACGAGAGTTCAAGTTGAAAGGCATCCATCTATTTTTTCTGCGGTTACTGAGTAAAATGTTTTGGTGCATTATGTTACAAATGATTGTGTAATTCCTACATCATTATTCATTACGGCCCACGTGAGGGTATATTTAGTCACTTTGACCGCTATGTAACATTTTCTGAAAATAAGTACAGTACATAGCAAGTTGACTGTATCACGAATACGCCTCTCTCTGAATGATAGATTGACGTGGCAAATGCGATTCCTTTTGACTGCCTTCGGCTGATCGATACCATCAGGGTTTCTATATCGGCTGCATGGAAAAACAACACATTACAGTAATGACACTACTTATAAAACAAGAGCAATTTCCTAGTGGGGTTCCCACTGGTAATCTGAAACGACCTGTTTCTTCGAACGCTCTTAATGCAGCTCTTGAGAACTTCTTTCGTTTTCTGTTGTGTTTTGTTTTATTGAAGAATTATTATGACTCACCACTGCAATCATTGCTAATTATTATGCTACCCTCACCCGGTGTTCTGAGAAAGCTCTAATTATACTCTTTTGAGGTTCCAGTAGTGCCAGATTTAATGTATCAAAAGCGCCATTTTAGATATATCAAAAGCTCCGGTGTTGAGAATTGCACAGTATTCCTTTCTCATCTTTTTCCAGACTAAGGATTGGCTGTACGTGAGCTATAGGTGCGGTTAAAAATATTGTGCATTAATTTTTATATATAGGAAAATGTCTTCTGTACACCAAATATCACTTTTAACAGGTTCACAGGTAAATATTGGGAGTGCCAAACACAAAAAACTTTTAAGAAGTCCCTGTCTTGGGCTCACTGTTCATTACTGGTACATATATATTCTTCTTGACCTACGAGGGTGCTTCAAAAAGTAAGGTAACAAGAGCTCTCTAGGACAAACTTTCACAGGCAGATATATTGATACACAGTAGTAGGAAACTGGTACCTAGGTACGCATTACTTTTCAACATAGTCACCATGCTTGTTCAAACACTTGTTGCAAGGTTAGACCAATACATCGATGCCGGCATAGAAAAAATCTGCGTCTAGTCCCCGAAGTCAAGTTATAACAGCCGTATCGGAGTTGAATCGCTTACATACAGGTGCTTCTTCAACTGTCCGAAGAGATTGAAATTACTGGGTGCCAAGTCGGGGCTGTAGGGATGATGGTCCAGTACTTGCCACCGGAAGCGCCGTAACAGTTCACGCGTGTGATCTGACGTCGTGCAACAATAGACGCTTGTTGAGACAAGTCCAAGTTGTTTTCTGAGAATTGCCTCCGCAAACTCCCCAGTGTGTGACAGTAACTTGCAGCATTCACTGTCGCTCCCATATGAGGAAATTAATCATAGGCACACCCTTTTGGTCCCTAAAGACCGTCGCCATAACTTACTTCGCGAATAGAGCTATTCGGATTTTTTTGTGAGATGAGGATGATGCGTGTTTCCATAACATGGATGCTTGCTTCGTCTCCGGTGTCGCATTATGCACCCACGTTTCATCCCTTGTAACGTTGCGGTGCAGGAAGGCCACTCCTTCCTCATGAAGCCACATCAAGTTCATGAGAGACAGTCCTATCCGAGTGGCTTTGTGATCTTCTGTGAAGACCACAGTGAACACGTCTTTCAGTATCCCAGTGCTCATGAACTATAGTGTGCACACTGCCCACTGAGATGTTAAGTTCCTTAGAAATGTCGCTAAGTTACGGCGCTTCCGATGGGAGGTACTGGACCAACTTATTTACAGCTCCGACCTGGAATCCAGTGATTTCCATCTCTTCGGACTGTTGAAGAAGCACCTGGGTGGCTAAGCGATTCAAAAACGATACGGCTGTTCAGCAAGCCGTCATGACATGACTTCAGGGACCTGACGCAGATTGTCCACACCTGTGGAGTAACGGTTAGCGCGTCTAGCCGCGAAACTAGGTGGCCCGGGTTCGATTCCCGGTCGGGGCAAGTTACTTGGTTGAGGTTTTTTCCGGAGTTTTCCCTCAACCCAATATGAGCAAATGTTGGGTAACTTTCGGTGGTGGACCCCGGACTCATTTCACCAGCATTATCACCTTCATCTCATCCAGACGCTAAATAACCTGAGATGCTGATAAAGCGTCGTAAAATAATCTACTAAAATAAAATAAATTGACGCAGATTTCTTCTATGCCGGCATCGGTGCGTTAGTCTACCGTTGGAACAGATGTTTGGACAAGCATGGTTACTATGTTGAAAAGTAATGCGTACCTAGGCGTAGCTCTGTCGGCTAAGGCGCTTGCCTGCCGATTCGGAGTTGCGCGGGTTCGATTTCCCGCTTGGGCTGATTACCTGGTTGGGTTTTTTCTGAGGTTTTTCCCAACCGTAACGCAAATGTCAGGTAATCTATGGCGAATCCTCGGCCTCATCTCGCCAAATACAATCTCGCTATCATCAATCCCATCAACGCTAAATAACCTCGTAGTTGATACAGCGTCGTTAAATAACCACGTAAAAAAGAAAACCTAGGTAACAGTGTCCTACTACTGTGTATCAATCTGTCTGTGAAATTTGTCGGCGATATGCATTATCAGTACCTGTGTGTATGTGTCTGTCTACTGGCGATTTCTCTTAAATTATTGGATATACTTCCTTCATAAGTAGTATAGAAGATGAGTAAAAATGGACCACTGATTGTAATTTTTTTTTGTTTTTAATTTTATGAAGAAGCTCTATAGTATTATAGTCCACAGAAATTATAGGAAGTGAAAAAATTCAATTTTGAACATGTTTTGGAAAACTATGTTTCTTATGTATATATAAGCTGTACCAAGAGACTGTTTTTTTTTTAATGGCACCATATACAGATACGGCATTAAAATTTGGAGCGAATCTTGATGGGAGTCCACCTGTATGTACGCAAAAATTTCACACGACTGTCCTCAAGTAGCATATATACAGGGGTTTTTGTTTACTGCACATACGCAGTGGGTTGTAAGCGAAATTTATACAATAAGACAGCTCCAAATTTTATTTCCTTTCTGTACTTATTTCTCCATTTTTGTATTCTTCAGGCCGCGGCGTAGCTCAGTCAGTAGCGCAATTACCTGCCAGGCTGCGCTCGGGCGTGGATTCAATTCCCATTTGATCTGATAACCTTGTTGGATTTTTCCCGAGGTTTTTCCAACAGTAAGGCAAGTGTTTGATAATACACGGCGAATCCTCGGCCTCATCTCACCAAATACCATTTCATTATCGCCGATTCCATCGACGCTAAATAGCTTAGAATTGCTACAGCGGCATTAAATAACAATAAAAAATTGCATTGGACACTTTCTAATTCAGCCGAATCGGCTGTAAGAAAATTATCTCACAGTACGGATGTACGTGTATATCACTAATAGTAATAATAATAATAATAATAATAATAATAATAATAATAATAATATATTAATAATAATAATATATTATTATTATTATTATTATTATTATTATAAAATTAATATCAGTATTCTGATTAGATCTAGGCCTACTTGAATTCCAGTTACAGTAGTTACAATAAAAATACATGTACAGGGACATCATTTTATTTTTACCAACATTTTTAATATTAACCTGGCTATACCTTTGGATCAACACCGTTTGCTATTCCCTTCCATGACCGGAGTTCGATGATACTGGCGTAATATACAAACAAATCACTTTGCTAGGTATAGGGGGGAAGAAAAGTAGTTCTCCATTTACGTAAACTAGGAAATATCGCGATTTGGAGTTTGATCATTTTCATCAGGTTTTTGTTTAATCAAAATACAATATAGTATTAACAATAAGTTTTACTCACGAACTGAGCTGTCCATGTGGACGTATTCATTATGCATTGTATATTATACTGTCTACAGCACATTAGCGTACAATATAGAGAATGAAGTTAAATTGAAAAATAATCATAATATGGGTATTTAAACACATTTTTGAAAATGGTGGCCGTTCATTTCGATACAGGATTCAGTTCTAATGTGCATATTATCGCACTATATACTATTGTACCTATCCCAATTACCAGTTTCGTCCTTGTAACTAGTAACTCATGTTGAAATAATTCTGTACCTATTCTATAAAAGAGTACCTTACGTACTGTAAATTCAATCTTCACTTCTGCCCGATCTGAAAAGATAAAATTACTCATACTACCTACTGTCCGTCAAAGTGGTTATGTCGTAGGGTCGTAGAAAGGGAGGAAATCACGTGACAGTTAATTACTTAACGAGGCCCTTTTATTTAAGTTATTTTAAACAGTTATATAATATCACGTAGACGTCCAATTCCTAACAGAAATTAATGTTCTCACAAAAGAGCTAAGACGACAGCCCAGCCACTAGCTGGCGAATAAAATCAGGTGGGGGAAACCGGGACACGACGTAGGCAAATGGACTACAGTATCTGTGCGAAAATGATTCAATATTGAAAGCTCTTTCATCACTGGAAAACGCGAACATATTTTTGGAACGTAGTGTTTACTACGACCGTAAGGCTACTATGACTGTCTTGGATCTGAGTGCAGGACGGTTGAACTTTATTAGTAGAAGGGGTGGGAGTGAAGTACATTCAAAAACTCAGGTACAATAAAATTTGAAGTAAAAATAAAATGATGTCCCTGTATTATGCTAGAAAGTTTTAAATATCTACCGTATAATTATGTTTTGGCCCAAATACAGTATAGAAATTAATGCATCCATATTCGAGAAACCGAAGTTTGAAGTACTCGTTCGATGTATCAGACTGTCATTTGTGAATAAAAATTAGATGTACGCTGTAATAGTTTTTTTGTTTTTGTTTTTTTTCCCCCGAGTTGCGTGCGTGCCAGCTACGTAGCACATAGAGTGTGAATTACTGTTGTTGGTAGAACAAAAAATTGATGTCGATGCGTCGATAGTTCGTTGGACAGCGCATTTATGTTGACATCCTTAAAAATATTCACTTCCACTTGCATAGTTTAACTACAAAATTAGCCTGCACAAACAAATACAGGCTTACATGCAAGCACGCACGCACGCTCACTCGTTCGCCCGCCCGCCTCACTCACAATACTGTTGGGAGGTTACGAGACAGTTTCTGCGTGGTGTATTTTAATTAGGTGCGGTGCAGGGAAGTATTGATGAATGGAGCACCGCTCTTCCTAGAATTGACCAGAGATAAGATAAGTTGTTAGGAGTATGACCCTTATGACCCTAAACAGATGACATCACTGTCAGCACATGATGTTTAATTATACTGTGGCTGAAAATATCAGATAGTTTGACTTTGAGACTAGCTCTGTGTGGGTGTGTTGTATAAGTTGAAACTGTCAGTTTATATTTTAAAAGTTGATCGAATATTTTCACATTGGTTAGTTACTGTAATGTAGTTATAGAGGATTTTATTTTAAGAAGATAGCATTGAACATATTATGGAGGCTATTCCATCAACTATTTATAAATATTTTTCTTGAGAACTGGAAATTAATTAGTTTCGTTTAATTCATAGAACATAATTTCATTGAGAACTAGAGCGATTACATGTGCTAAAATTGTGTTACACCTCTAAAATTACCATATATTTAATTTATGAATAACAGGGTAACAGCTAAATTGATGGAATATTCTTCCGCTCTCTTGCCGAACCTGTCCGCTGAAAAACTTAACAGACAAGTACGGATGGTACAGTTGAGGCTAAGATTTCATACTGTTAAAACACGTACATTGCGCTTATTTGAAGAAGTACACAAAATTTAACTGTCAGCAAAACAACAAAGACATTAGGTATGTATCTTAAGTTCTTGTTTGGTTATAGTGTAAAGTTAATAACGGAAAAAATTGTGTTGTACATAATCGTAAATTTTTATTATTGTAACATTTTTAACGGAGAACGAGTGCTGCACATAATCTTAATTTTGTATCATAAGCGCTCCGTAACATTTAATAACGGAAAACGTGTGCTGCAAATAATCTTAAATTTGTAATATAAGCGCTTCTTAACATTTAATAACGGTAAACATGTGCTACACATAATCTTAAGTCTGAATTATAAACGCTTCTTAACCCAATAAAATAACAATTTTATTATTATTATTATTATTATTATTATTATTATTATTATTATTATTATTATTATTATTATTCAAATACTTGGGGTGTACTAGAAGCAATAACATGAGCTGCTGTCAAGAAGTCAAAAGGAGAATAGCAATGACAAAGGAAGCTTTTAAAGAAAAAGGGACCTCTGGAAGAGAACTAAGGAAGAGACTAGTGAAGTGCTTTGTGTGGAGTGTAGCATTGTATGGGCAGAAACATGGACATTATGACGAAAGTGAAGAGAAGCGAATAGAAACATTTGAAATGTTGATACGGAGAAGAATGGAGCGGGTGAAATCGACAGAGTAAGAAGCTAAGGTGTGTTGGGAAAAGTGGATGAAGAAAAATTGATCCTCAAACTGGTCAGAAAGAGAAAAGAAATTGGCTGGGTCACTGGTTGAGAAGAAACTGCTTTCTGAAGGATGCACTGGAAGGAACGGGAGAAGAGTGCGGGGCAGAAGAAGATATCAGGTGATAGACGACATTAAGATAGGCCTATATGGATCTTATGCGGATACATAGAGGAAGGCAGAATATAGGAAAGACTGGAGAATGCTGGATTTGCAGTGAAATACTTGCCCTTGAGCAGAACACTATGAATGAATTATTATTATTATTATTATTATTATTATTATTATTATTATTAGTAGTAGTAGTAGTAGTAGTAGTAGTAGTAGTAGAAGTAGTGTCCCTAAAACTGTATTTTAATGTCTTCTTTCGATCATTATGGAGCCTAGTTGAGGTGTCTAAAAGTTGGTTAATGACCTACATATTCGAAGTCTAGTTAAAATATACTCGTAATGTTGTATGTTCTTGCAGGCATCATTATGCCATTAATAGGTTTTTCTATCAATTCAACGGACTCAATGTACCTATCTTGTGTGATAAACTTGCTAGAACGTTAAGAGACTGAGATAGAGATACTATACCTCACTCGTTCTATTAACGGAGGCATCTTGCGGCAACAGTGTACTAGCCAAGACTCCTAAGACCAATACTTCTTTCTTAAGGTGGAATACTCTATAGTAGGGTTCGTCAGCGCAGAACATCCTGGGGCTAGCATCTCTTACCCGCAGAGAACACAGTGTACCATGGTGCAGTCATAGTTGCTAGCGGGTGCACGACGGTGCACACAGGACGGCACCGCTTACGCACATTTCAGCGAGTGCTGACGACCACTGCTCTATAGTAATGTGTCATTATGTCCTTTTCTGCGAGCAAGAGTGGCGTTACGCTGGCTGTTGCCTGTAGAATTGGCATAACTCTACATTCCTACCAAGGCTGATCTCGTGAGCTCCCCATAGTACAAGAAAAGTAGGCCTATTCAGTGTGATATGTTTTAAAAATTTCACTATAGAACTAGGCCTATATACAGTGGAAATAACATTCAGGTACCAACACGTGACCATTCTTCAGAAAAATGCGATACCGGTATCTAATTTTATAAAGAAAATCTTTAAAATAGCCTATATAAGAAGAAGGTTGTTAAACTTTATGTTCTCGTTTAGTTTTGGAGGTTCTTGAACTTGACTCCTGCATTTTTAAAAGATCGTCACATTTGTTAAATGGATTCGTGACTTGAGGTGATCGAGGTTGTCATATTGATTTCTTCCGAGAGCTTGGAAACTCTCTCCTTGCTTAATATATTGTTTATTTGTGTGACAGTTTCTTTAGCTTGAGTTTCCTTGAACTTTGCTTTATTACACTACATCAGTAGGCAAGACAAGTATTGATCAGGTTTCTTTCATTGTAATTTCAACAGTTACGCATGCACTCAGTTATGTCAAAATGATATTCGTCATTCGCCAGTTCTGTACTGGATGGGACTCGTGTTTGTGACCACACTACACTCTGCCGAAAGACAATACATTACTATCACGCAAGAAGAAGAGATTTTACTTTATTAGGTAGGCCTGCATGTTAACAGATTTATGTTTGATATTTATAAAGTCGGTCGTATATATGTTTTCCATCTGTATCTCTTAATTTTGTTCATGTTTGATTTATATTGAGAGGTGCTTGGTGTCTTACGTGTTTGAAAATTACCATGGATTTTTTTTTACTTCTGATAGCTCTAATTGTAAACTTCCACGAACGTGCCTGCAGTCTTTGATATATTCGAAATACCATCTGAAACATAGAGGTGGAAATATAGAGGTGCTTATGGGGCGGGATATGAAGCACCCTTAAGCACTTCAGTCAAATGGGCTTTATGTACACCCGTGATGGAATGAGTTGCGTGCCGACTGTGCTACCCGGCTAAGCTGGTCCCACTGTCGGCCACATTACGCATTCCTCTCGAGCCATCAAATTCGTATACCATACCTCTGAAGGTATTTTAATTATCTTGGGACATCAATAATAACAGACAGGCCAATATAAGTAATTTAATTAAGAAAATACACTAATATGCAAATAGGTTTTATTATTTGAATAATTTCAAGAGAAAAATTGTTTCGGGTATCGATCCCGGGACCCTTCGCTTAGCGCACGAATGCTCTACCAACTGAGCTATCCCAGGAACCATACACGACACCGTCACAATTCCTCCCTTTATATCCACACAACTCAAATGGGCTAACAAGACGCCAAAACCGAACTCTGAGTGCACACAATTCTGTGTGACTTAAATTGTGGCTTTCTGTTAACGATTTAAGTCACACAGAAGTGTGCACTCAAAGTTGGGTTCTGGCGTCTTGTCAGCCCATTTGAATTGTGTGGATATAAAGGGAGGAATTGTGACGGTGTCGTGTATGGTTCCTGGGATAGCTCAGTCGGTAGAGCATTCGTGCGCTAAGCAAAGGGTCCCGGGATCGATACCCGGTCCCAACAATTTTTTCCCTTGAAATTATTCAAGTCTGCTTGACAGGGAGCTTCTACCTGAGAGCCACCAGATTTGCATAGGGTTTATTATTCTTTATTAAACATACTGAAAAGAACAAGGGTTTCAAGGAAATCCAAATTGCACATACACACAAGAGCATCATCTTTCCTTCCCTTACAGATACTGTACATCTGAGATTCGGGCTTCAACGAAACGTGAGAATCTAAATTGAAAATAATTGAAAAAAAATACGTAGAGGAAAATATTTGGACCAATCTAATATATATACGCGTATGTATCGGTTCATGCTCAATATAATAGTAGCTGGGTTCTTACCATATAGTTCGTTGCACAAAACAGTGGTGAGCATAGTATGTGTTCACTAAACTTGTAATTTAATGTGACCAAACACTGGGCTCTACTCGTAAGTAGTGCTGAAGATAAGTATTGGTATCAGGGTAGTAAATAATTTCTATATAGCCTACATTGTTTACAAAATGCGTCTCGTTGCAGGGTGTCTCTACTGTCTGTAAGGAGCAGCAGGTATATGCAGCCAAGATCAGGGTCATCACTAAGGGTGCCATGCATAGACATTTCGCTAGCCCGCGCTACGAGCGTGCTAAACTAGCCCCGGCTATCGACTGATTACTTGTACAGGATTCATATCATATATCATATCATATCATATCATATCATATCATATCATATCATATCATATCATATCATATCATATCATATCATATCATATCGCTAACACTGGTTTATGAATACGAAAAACGTTAGTTCGCTGATCATCCACCGGAAGCCCGCGCTAAGAAAGCCTATGAATATAGCCCTTAGATTCCTTCATTGGCTCAATGCAAAAACTCCTTACTCACCTAACTTCAAAGATTAGAGGCAAAGATTTCGGTCCCTGTTTATGAAACATTATTCTGCATTTGCTCTACAATAGGATATTCACTGATGATGCAATACAATAATGGTCAGTTGTTTTGGCACAGGTGAGGAGAATGATTGTTAGTTCTAGATAGGCTATATTGTGAAATGACGGCAGGGAAATGCGAAAATTTTACCTCCGTTCATCATAAATTCCACTTGAATTCGAACATTGTTCTCCAGAGTGGAAAGACAAGCTAATGCCTTTATAGGCCCTTCATATTGCGTCAATTGGATGGAAAATATATCAAGGATATGTGAAGTGCTGCTGATACATGTTTCAATTCTGGGCGTTGCGTGCAGGCGGTCAAAAGCCTTATGAAGGACAAAGAGCTTATCAATATATCCTTGCTTAAACCGGTTTTACCTTATAAATAATTTCTCATTGCTACGTGATGGGAAGAGCGGAGTATAACCAGTCTAGTATATACAGTCACGAAGCTTGAGTTGTGAGGGTGCTAGGAACAATAGACTGTGCCGGTACTATTTCACATTGTCTGTAATGAGGCGATATTAGCGATCCTAGTGGTCAGCAACTATCTATGGATGCATATTTATTACATATTGAGCTTCGTGACTGTACTAGACTGTGGTATAACCTACATTATAAAGGCTCCGATGTCTTTGTTCCTTGGTTAAACTCAAAAGGATATATAGGAAATATTTTTTTTTCTACTTTGACACTCCTTACTTTGTTAAAAAATAAAAAAATTGAAGACAGACATATTCAGTAACACAGTACTATGACATTGAATTAACAAATGACAGATCCCCAACAAATTCCTTACAAAGGCCCTATTGCCATGGGAAACAAAAAAGTTACGAACTTATGCATCAACCGGTTAGTGGTAGATATCGAAAAGCATACAATCATGTAATTATATTTAATTATTTCTGTGAAATTTCTAGCCCACATTTGCCCAGACAGAAGAACATTTTTATGAAGATAAAGTGACACGGTACGGATACTTTCAATGCTCACTGTAGCCTATATTCTCTAGGATGTGGCTAGCTGTTCCTCTCCAATGTTACGTTTCTTCATATCTTTCGAATAATGTGTGTTGGAATTTAATTAGCAAAAGTAGTTTCAATGTTTATAGGAATCTGTTTTGCACTTTCTTTAATTATAAATACGAAAAGCCTTATGAAGGATAGAGAGGCTAAAATTGCATCAATTGGCATTCATTTGCGACTCTTCAAATCGGGACGTCAGTGAAATGTCACTCGATTTTACCCTGATATTTTGATACAATGGAATCGCGCCACCATCACTTTCACATACATTTTCTTCTCGGTGTTTTGGAACAAAGGAGGCACGAATTAGTCTATTGTAGCGTGTCAGGATTTCAACCTTTATCTTATAATTTGTATAGCAGACTGAAGCTATACTCAGTGCCACGAATGTGCTGTTCGTATTATAGACTCGGGAAGACAGGCAGGCGCCTTTGAGTACAGATGAAAGAACAGTACCGTAATACAAATCAGAACGACTTGTATGCAAAGGCACTGTCGCTCAACCCACGTACGAATCTCGTAGGACTAATTTCTGAATGATAGTAATCGTCGCCGTTTCTCTAAATACAATAAAACCTGGATTGGACGTAATGAAGGGGACTTGTTTAAATTATGCACAACTTAGAACTATATATAAATAAGCTTTAAATATAACATAATTTTCGAATGACTAAGAATCAGTTTAATAGAACATGAACTGGGAGCACTAAAGATTGTTTTAACTTGTCCAAATGTGTTTTGCTCAATATAAAGCGACTAGCATTTCAGTGTTTAATATAAATGCAATATATACTGTACATTTACTATGAAATTATTTCTTCAATCAATACCTCAGATTGTAATATACGGTATCTCAATTATTATTTTTTTATATTATACATGTTTATTACAAACTTCTTGTAATTTCAGTTTTTGTTTTGTTGAGATGCGGGATGCAGGGAAAATTCCAATTTGGCTTCTGCAGTAATCCTATTTTCGAACTGGCCTTCATCTTCTTTCGTTAATGAAGCTGTGGAACCCATTTTTCTCTCCAATGGTATTTTTAAATGTAATTTATTTATTTAAGTAGCTTTTAGAATTGTTATATTCCTTGCTAGTCATATTAACACTCATTTGATTTCTACGTATTGCTTCTACAGCTGCATAGAGATTTCCTTTGCTATATTGAAAACGTCCGTATGTTTTCTTCTTTTTATTTCCTTCATGCGCCATTTTGACTGATTTGCAGAAGAATAATTTAAAGGATTTCAATTATTGTTAATTTCAACTCATTTGAATATGAACCAGTAAATGTCTCTAGCTTCCAGTGAATGACCACTCAACTTTGGACTATGGTCATTTACTGGTACAAGTTCGTTTTTCGGTCATTCACTGGTACATACATATGAAACAACAGCCACAGATTTTTAATTTCACGCTCAGAATTCAAAATAACGCATATGACGATATCACCAATAAATGACCAAAATAGTCATTCATTGGGGAAGCCCCTTTATTCATATCCAGTGAATAACCACCCATGTTATTTATGCAGCTTTGATGTTAGAATTAACTTTTGTTTACTGAAATCATGATTTAAATACCTATATATTTAATTCCTTGCTTAATATCTACAAGTAATTGCATTAGAAGGCTGCTATATGAATCATCATTAGTATTACCTTATTAGGAGTGCAAATAGGATTGCATATATGGTGCACACCTGAAGAAAACTGCCATATTTTATATACAGTTACGTGATTCTGAGTGACCACTGAGAGAGAATATTTCAAAACATAGTTGGTCTTCTGTAATTCGGAGTTTCAGATTTTGCAGCGCTGACTCCTATTTTAAACAGATATTTTACAAGACGGTCATTTACTGGATCCGGTCATTCACTGGTGCAACCACCCTATCTGCATTATTGTAGGAGTTATGTTAAAAATGTTCGGTCCATTCACTTAATGAAGTAGGCTACAATATTAGTTTCAGTCAGATGATTATGTTTCCGATAATATAGAGGGTGAAAGTAATATAACTGTGTAGATTGAAGGAGGAAGTAGAATACATTAAAATAAATAAAGTAACTATTATGCGTTTTGTAATTAAGTGCATGGTTAATTAGAAAATTAGGCTGAAAGCCTGCGTAGATTGGCAACAGCGCGTCGCCGGCTCACGTTCGAAAGCACATACGTACTCGATCTGAACTGCTGAGTTCCAGTCCTTAGTCACGCCAGTTGAGTTGGCAGACTTCATAATAGCAGGAAATAACGATACGTGTTAATGTTTGCATTTAATATGCAAGAAAACAGTCCATTTTATTGAAAAACTGTAAAGGCATTAATCATTTCTTATCACTTTCTCAGTTTAGAGTAAAAATCAGAATCGTACGGATAGTAATTATCGAGTAAAACAGCGTTAACATTTAGAGGAAAATTATTTTTTTTTTCTGAGAAAAGTATTCATTTGGGACTAATATGGAATTAGAATGTTTTATTGTACTTTATTCAAGGAATAAGCTGTTAAAATCTGCACACTTATATACCGTGTCCCGCTTAGAGGGATCGAGAAATAAGTGCCAATTTAAAGTAGAAATAATGGTTTTATAACATAACTTTTTGTATAACTTGATGTAAAAGCTCTCCGAGTTTCGGAGAATGGTCAGTGCAACTCGATGTGTGCGCCTCGAGCTACCCTGAAGACATCTAAAAGGTACTCAACCTTCTGGTAAGTATTCCATAACATTTGTGGGGTGACTAGCGCAGCTGCATTATTTATAATGCGTTGTCTCAGTTTTTCCATAGTGTCAACTGTATCACGTTGGTACACAATACTTGTCACAAAGCCCCGGTGGAAGGTCAATGGGCGTCAAGTCGGTTGACCTAGGTGGCCAAGCAAGGGTTCTCTTCTTCCGGTCAACCTATTGGGAAAGCTTGCATTCAAGAAGTCACCCACTGCTCCTTAGTAATGGGGTGGAGCCCCATGTTGCTGAAAAATCGATTCTGGGAGGAGTTGATCAACAAAGAAGTTCTACAACATGTCCAGATACACATTCCCTGTGACTGTCGCCTCGATGAAGGAGAATGGTCCAATGACGGAATGTTCTACTGAATGGCGCCAGGCTTGTTCCCACGATAAATGTTAGTGCGCATGCGCATAAATCATTGGTCCATAAACTTGGACAGGTTCTGCATCTTGTCAGATGTAAATCGCAACGATATCTTCATCTGATTTTAAATGGTGAGCATTTATTTCTCGATCCCTCTAAGCGGGACACGGTGTATTACTTCCACTCTATATACTACAGTATAATGAAAATGTGTTCATTATGTCTCCTCTATAGTTCTACAGAATACATAAAACTAATTTATTTACATGCTATAATAATAAAGGTTATGCCAGTCTTTCTGGTGTACTTTCTGTCCGCCTGAACACAAAATCGAGCCATTTCATTACGGGCGGTTTACCGCGTTACGCACCGATTGCTTCGCAAAGTAGTGTGACACTTTTTTTTCTTATTGTGGGGGTGAATCTGCTGCTCTCACATGGATGCCTGCTATGTTCGCATATTACGCTTACCCCAAGCTAGGCTTATCTCACACCGATCGACTTTCTCTGAAGGTCCTCGATGTACCATGCAGGCAACTCCACGGTCACTGGACCTGCATTCCCACATCGCAGACCGATGATAGGAGAAATGCTGATGAAATTGTTGTGGATGGAGAAATGTTGAGGGAATGATATTAGTGTATGTATTGCGAAAACGGTAAAAACTCTAGAAAAGCCTCAAGCTACAAGTGTCACTGTACTAAAAAATCCCGTGTCTGACCGTGATTCGAACCCGGATTACCAGCGCAGAGAAAGTACGACGCTTATGTACTTTAGGATTAAAATGAAGTGCACTTACCCTTATAAATAAATAGACAGGTGCATAGCTTTGTTACTCTGCATGTCTTTACCTAGAACTTTGTGTGGGTGCGATCACCTGTCGACACGTGCATAGAGATGGCATGCTATATATCTTTACGTAGAACTATGTATGTGTGCAATTAACTGACAAGTGCATAGCTTTACTATGTTGCATAGGCCTATATTTACGTAGAACTCCATGTAGGTGATATCATCTGTCGACAGGTGCACAGCTTTACTATGCTGAATATCTTTACTTGCAAGTACGTGTCGATGCGACCACCCGCTGACAGATACACAGCTTTAATTTCGCAGCACATCTATACGGAGAAGTCGGTCTGGGTAGCGCAGTCGGTAGAGTGCTGCTCTTCTGTGCCAGAGGTTGCAGGTTCGATCCCGGCCTAGATTGATGGCATTTAAGTGTGCTTAAATGCGACAGGCTCATGTCAGTAGATTTACTGGCACGTAAAAGAATTCCTGCGGGACAAAATTCCGGCACACCGGCGACGCTGATATAACCTCGGCAGTTGCGAACGTCGTTAAATAAAACATAATTTAAAATTCTATACGGAGAAGGCGTTGTTGACAAACGGCGTGCGAAATGTGTCGCCATCGCAGCTTGTAATACGAGTAAATACAAGGAGAGCAATGAGAAAAGAAAGAGAACAAGGGGAATACAAGCTGAACAAGGGAGGACAAGGGGAGTATAAAGAGAATAGGAAGAAAAATTGAAAGACGAGGAGAACAAGGGGAATGGAAGAAAAACAAGGGTAATACAAGGAGAACAAGAGAAAGGGAAGGAAATCAATGGAAATACAAGGAGAATAACGGAAATGCAAGGAGAAAAAGGGGAATATAAAGAGAACAAGAGGAAGGAAGAACAAGAAAAAGAGAAGGAAATTAACGGGAATACAAGGATAATAACGGAAATGCAAGGAGCACAAGGGGAATATAATGAGAACAAGAGAAAGGGAAGGAAATCAACGGGCATACAAGGATAATAACGGAAATGGAAGGAGAACAAGGGGAATATGATGAGAGCAAGAGGAAGGAAGAACAACAGGAAGATAATAGGAATAAGGATAAGGTAAAGAGAAAAAGGAAATAGAAGGAGAAGAAGGGATTACAAGGGGATACAAGGAGAACAAGAGAAATACAAGGTAAACAGGGGGAATACAGGAAGAACAAGGAAAAGACAAGGAGAACAAGGGGGGAGACGAGGAGAACAAGTGAAATACCAAATAATGTTCTGTTTATTAGAATGACCTACTGTGATACATTTTTGGGCAGGTCTTGACGAGTTTAATTGATTATTATTATTTTTAGGTTATTTTACGATGCTTTATCAAAATCTTAGGTTAATTAGCGTCTGAATGAGATGAAGCTGATAATGCCGGTGAAATGAGTCCGGGTCCAGCACCGAAAGTTACCAAGCATTTGCTCGTATTGGGTTGAGAGAAAACCCCGGAAAAAAACCTCATCCAGGTAACTTGCTCCGACCGGGAATCGAACCCGGGTCACCTGGTTTCGCAGCCAGACTTGCTAACCGTTACTCCACAGGTATGGACAGCTTAATTGAAATACCGAATAATAAATACTTAGTGCCATTTAAGAAAAACAATGTTAGTACTCGTAACCTCATTAATGTATAATGCTACAAGGTTGCCTCGCCATTGGTATTATTTACCCCATTCAGTTGTACACCTTTTATATGAAACAGTTTTTCATTTGTTTCTAGAGTACAAAAGTTATTTTGGGTGAGACACCCAGTATATTGACAAGAACATAATTGAACTTTTCTTAGTTTGAGTATTTTCACTGTCCGACTATCAGCACGCAAAACTTGCAATAGTGAAAGTGTTCCGCGACTTTTCCTCTTATTGCTTCCTCCTTCTACCTTCCCCGTTGCTGTGTTTTGCGGGCTATATTTCACATGGCATCATCTTTGTCCACACTGATATAAATCGATGTTTAAATTTAAAATAATGGAGATAATTATTTTAAATCTTAACTTAGAAACACTGTTGTATTTCGACCTTCTAAGTATTTAATAAATCGATGTGTTTTTTTGTTTAAATTAAATTAAATTAAAATAAATAGTTATTTGGACTGAAATGTTTTGAAATGAAAGCCTTGTATATGAGGATCGTTGGGACCTAGCACTTAGACTGTTGCTGATCCATTGTTCTGACTCTCGGCTATTGTCAGTGCATTTCGAATTGACGCATCAAGGTCACGTACAAACCACGCACGAGTCACTGAACTCGGCACTGGTAATCCCGGCTGTCCCAACTGACTTTAATTGAGGAGAATGGTCCAGGAATGGGGTAAGCACGCATGGCAAATGCAGTCCATTGCTTGACCTTGATCCGCTAGTTCGAAATGCACTGACTATAGTTGCATTCCTACCTATATTGGTAGATTCTGCTAAGGTTTGCTGTGTTTCCAGGGTGCATTTAGGCATTTGGATAAACCTCCGCTCGTTGCCAACTGGTGATTAAAGAAGTATGGATACTTAAGTGAAAACTTCCGTCGCCACAGGGACTCGAACACATCCCGCGCCTCCATTGAAGGCTGAAGGTATAGGTCGGTCACGCAACTACCACAAAGGCAACCTACAGTTTTAGTTCTATGTTGTAGAACTAATATTAAAACGTTTTCTCCACTTTTGCGTGTCTTTTACAATTCTGAAGAATCTGTTTGAATGAATGGAGGAAAAAGAATCGCTTCAAACTTATAACAATGTGGCAGTTGTCACAGAGTAGGCTAATCGAGCACAGCTACAAAATGTCTCTACTGTTTTGTTTCCGAATTGAACTTATTTAATGAAAGTAAATTGGAATTTGAAATACAGAGTGTCCACCATGAAACTTAAACATTTTAAACACAATATAGTTAAAGGAACAAATTGCATACAAATAATACTATGCATGGAAATCATTGTAAAACAGGAAAAGTACTTAAATACGGGCGCCTCTTGTAGCAGGAAGAATGTCCAGTCTGTACTCGACTTCACGCCATGTGGCTTGGATCATATTTACTGTGACAGAGTATATGGCAATTCTTACGCGCTCTTTCAAATCTTTTATGGTGTTTACTCTTGTAGCGTGCACTTTATCTTTGATGTATCCCCGCAAGAAGAAATCTAATGAGATAATATAGGGAGAACGCGGAGGCTAAGGATAGGAACATCACGCCCTATCCAACGATTTGGGAATGTCTCAGTTAGGTAATCTCGGAAGTCACAAATCCAGTGTGGCGAGGCACCATTTTGCTGGAAAATTATTTATTATGATGTACCGAAGTACATATGATATTTCCGTACAGATATTCTGCGTCATCATATGATGAAAGATGAGTGGAACGGAGAAAAATTCTCTCCGCACCGGGATTTCAACCCGGGTTTTCAGCTCTACGTGCTGATGCTCTATCCACTAAGCCACACCGGATTCCCATCTCGATGTCGGATCGAATCCTCTCAGTTTAAGTTCCACCTCTTGGGCTCCCTCTAGTGGCCTACCCTCATGCACTGCGTCATAGATGTATGCCAGTGGGACCATTTCCACGCATGTGCAGAGGTGCACTCGTTATGAGTGACTAAGTGGCCGGGATCCGACGGAATATGCGCCGTCTTAAGTCACTAAGTAAGAAATATGTTTAAAAATAGCTCAACAATTGCTGTGTCTGTGCCAATAAATTTTTCCAATGAAATTGAGTTTTCTTTCCGTTAACGGCTCTGGCAAACTTATTTTTTTACGGTCCTCGTAACTGCAGTCGAGTGGCCAAAATTTGTACTGTGCTCCAACCACGAGAAAGTCTCTGCCGGATGAGACGAAGGGGGATAATGCTGCGAATGAATATTGATGTCATAAGGTCACACATGTGGGTACTCTTATCTCTATTGGCTAGCTCTCACAGCACAAACCATAACATTGATACAGACATATTGATACTACACTAGTTACAAAATTAGATCACAGTTAATCTCCTGGTCTTTTAATCTCTTCATACAGGAAATAACATATGCAGGAGAGCGCATGGTTTTTAAACTGGCATTATAACGGTAATATTATTTATCTACTTCGTTCCAATAGACGAGGCAATAGTAAGCACATTCCTTCCACGGTTGATCTCCTGGTTGGAGAACAGTATAAGCACTTCTTTTGACTTTATTAACACGGTGAAAGAAAAAAAAAAAACATTTTTTATCTGCCCCCATCAGAATGTTTGCTTGTCAGCATACCACCAAACAATGGGCACGCACACTAGGATTCATTTTATAAATGATTAATTGTTACAGCGTTACTATGGCTCTGGCGTGTACTGCGAAATTGCTACATAAACTTTTAGAGTCTGCTATTATTTTCCGACGAGAATCACAGCTATACATCCTGATATTAAATTAAAAATAAACTTTAAAATGTTGGAGGTTCACGGTAGACACGCTGCATGTTGTGATAATCATATTTTTAGTCCATTATTTAACGACCATGAACTGCACGGTTACCTAGTGCAATTGGTGATAGCGAAATATTTGGAGAGATGAATCACAGAGTTCCTGCGTAGAAGACCAGCGCACTAGCTAAGCCACAGACACGTCAGATAGAGTCTGTAGGAAGTTCTTCACAAGTGTTCGAATAGTAGAGCCCGAACCCGTCGAAGTGTGACTTTGTTACAGCGTAAAGTGAAACTTAGCGGTAAGTAGGAAGGTTATTCAAGTGCTAGTAGAATGATACTCTACATTTTACGCTACCTTTCAAACCAATTTGTTCGTGTCGTACAGTCTGTATTGGTAGCTAGTTTTTTGTAGGTCACTTTTCGGTCCGCAGCACGAAGAGTCCATGAAAGACTAAGACCTACCTACCGGCTGTTGGTCTCACGTTTACATGCGTCGGCAGAGGTGAACGATCATATAATCAGAACGGAAGTATCATGTGATCAATACGATGATCCTCCTAGTCGTTATAGTTGTTTTCGAAACCGGATTTCGCTACCTATTGGAGCTCCCCAAATTCATCACGATGCTGGTTGGGCTCCGATTCCATGCACTGGGCGAAATTTCAGGAAGAAATTTCTTCCGAAGGCATAGCAATAACAATCGCACTTATCATGTGATACAATTTTTGCAATTTTGCATAATGAATTCAAACAACCGTATTTTTCTTGTATTACTGTGTGATGTAGAAAGGAAATTGATAATATGAAATATTTTAAATATGCGCCCTTGTTTCAGCCGATGTTGAACGCAGTTTTTAGGCATACAAAGTCATACTATCAGACACTCGGCGGTCATTTTCATTTGAAACTTTGAAAATGAATATTGTTATTTATTGCAACAGGAACCGAAACTAAGCGAACAACATGCAAGAAAAATAAGGTACGAAATTCATGCAATAAGTAAATTAATGTAACAGTTAAATATAGAAAAAGCAAAATTGTACGCCTTATAGGATACGTTTTCGACATTATAAAACTGTAATGCAGAACTTAAAAAAAAAAAAAAATCTTTTCAAACTTGTGTTTTACCACATTTGTGTTCACACCGGTGGAGTAACGGCTAGCGCGTCTGACCACGAAACCAGGTGGCTCGGGTTCGATTCCCGGTCGGGGAAAGTTACCTGGTTGAGGTTTTTCCGGGGGTTTCCCTCAACCTAATATAAGCAAATGCTGGTTAACTTTTGGTGCTGGACTCCGGACTCATTTCACCGGCATTATCACGTTCATCTCATTCAAACGCTAAATAACCAGAGATGTCGATAAAGCGTCGTAATATAACCTAATTAAAAACACATTTGTGACAATTTAAGTATAATTTCCAACAATTATTCTCAACCTCACCAGAATTTTAGACCCTTATTACACAATAATTGTATTTTCTTGATTTTATAATACGCAATAATCGAATACAAAACACGGAACGTGCTTGCTCCGGAGTGTGTCAAATTCGCTTCCGCTGCCTGCACTTGAAACACGTCGACTACATTCTGTACGGGGCGTCGTATGTTCCTTTCAGACTAATACAAATATACCGACGTCACGGCCCTATTAATAACATGCCAGCTTTATTAATACAACGTTCAAAAGACTTGCTTGTTCCTGGACGATCTTTCATTTTGTTAAATTTATTTATACACACTTTAACGTTTATGATCATTTCGCGTGAGTAGGATTTTTGGGTATATCAGTAGACCGTTTTTAATATTGTTTTTAATAACCACTGATCCTCCTGCCCATCCTGAATTTCGAAAACAGTGGGACGTTATCTTTTCCCAAAAAGTTTTAGATAAACTCCTTTCTTCTTTCAAATCCGAACAAGACATTGCACGTCTCCTAGCTCTTCAAGAGAGTGAGTCTGGAGCTTGGTTACACGTATTACCTTCTCCTCACATCGGCACCCTAATAGATAGTACATCCTTTAAAATCGCAGTGGCTTTACGCCTTGGTTGTAAACTCTGCCAGCCACACCAATGTATTTGCGGAGGAATTGCTGATATTTACGGCCATCATGCACTTAGCTGTGCGAGGAGCAAGGGTCGCATTCCCAGACATACATCACTCAATGATATCATTAAAAGATCTCTGACTTCTTGTGGCATCCCGTCTCTTTTGGAACCACCAGGTATTAGTCGCGCAGATGGTAAACGGCCCGATGATCTCACCTTAATTCCATGGTCTAGAGGAAAATCTTTAATTTGGGACTCCACTTGCGTTGACACTCTAGCTCCATCTCACTTACCGAATATCTCCAGACGCGCAGCATCTGCTGCTGAATTAGCCGTGAAGAAGAAAGTCAATAAATATGCTCATCTTTTAGACAATTATATCTTTGTCTCATTTGCTGTGGAGACCTTCGGTCCTTGGAGTCATGACGCTAAAGTTTTGGTATCTCAAATCGGCCAAATTTTGATCTCCATTACTGGTGATCGCCGTTGCACTACTTATTTGCGTCAACGCTTAAGTATTGCTATTCATCGCGAAAATGCAATGAGCGTTTTGGGTACTCTTCCAGAGTCCAGCCCTTTGGACGAACTTTTTCTCCTGTAAAATTTATTATCTCTATGTAAATGTTTATATTTAGTTTTTATATATGTTTTAATATTGCTGAGTTTCTGTTTCAATTGGCGTGTGTTATAGATGGCTTGTGTTCATCTGATTTTATATTTTGATTCATATTTACGAATGTTTATGATTGTGATTGAAGCGGCAATGAATCATGGTATGTAAATTTCGAATCCGACATTTGCCTTTGTGACTGAGGGAAACCATGAAAAATCTGTGAGATTGACCGGTTACGGGGTTTGAACCTGGGACCTCCAGAATGAGAGTCTCAAACGTTACAGTCTGATCCAGCTTGCTTGGTAAGATATATCTTTAACTTGCGAGGTTATTACAATATAAAAATCTATTTCATCTGTTACAAAGGATCTATTACTCTTCCTTTCTTTGAAACGGTCCCTCTTCTTGGGTGGCAGTAGTTTTAAAATTTTCCATATTAAAGATAAAAGCCAAATGATGCAGAAGGTGCATTTTAGAGTGAAGTTAAACAGCCCACTCCCATCGAACAATGGACTCGAACATGGCATTAGTCTCTGTCACATTCAACCTCGGAGAGAACTGCATGTAGCCTACCCAGTTAGGCTCCTCTTGGCTTGCCTATTTTAAAATGCTCGCATACTCGGTTTTGTGTACAGTAAGCCAAATCGGGTTGTAGTGCTAAGAATGTGCCTCTCCCACTCTATAGCTTCATAAGTCGTAAGGTCATACTGTGAAAGTAACCTAGAATAATCGAAGAAACGATTGAAATATTAGTGTGACTAAATACTTTGACCAATCTTATACTAGCAATACAAGGAAATTCTCTTGTTAATACATTACAGGCGTGACATTCAGTGAGGTGAAGGACGTCGAACTGTCGATAACCTGCATAATGTATAACTTAAGCCTATTAAGGAATAAAAATGGATGCCGGATCGATACTAGGTCAGTGTTAACACCAACTACTATGCATTTCTGGAGGTCTTGACAGCTTCCTTCCGTCAGGTTATGTTCCTGTGACCTGTACATGCTATTCTTTGTCTTCGTCGTCACCTTCGCTTATCTGAAAGACTGAGACCGGCTCGTTCAGTCCCCACGCTAACATAGATCATATGGTTGACATGACATAGAAAACAGAACAAATGTCGGGCAAGGAACTTTATCGATGTAGACCAGAAGTGAATCCATTTTAAAGTAGACTAATTATGAATTATATTATTTATTAAGTATTATATCAGATTCCTTTTTTCATCAGACTCTTATGGCTAGAGTATGAGATTCCTTTTTATTACAGTGTTATTATTGGAATATGTTATCCCTCTTTATCAGACTGTTATTACTGGAATATGGAATATACTTTTATCACAATATTATTACTGAAATATGTGTTCCCTTTTTATAAGAATAAAATTACGGAATATAAGATTACTTTTTATAAGAATGTTATTACTAGAGTGTGGGCGCGAAGTAACTAAGTATTATGAAATGGCTGTGGAATTTTTAATATCGATTGAATCATAATGGAAATATTATTCACATATATGTCAGTAAATATGATTTAAACTTTCGCGCGTAGATAGTGAGAGGAAGTACACGCAACAATAGCAAAGATGGCCGATCACCTGTCTGTCTGCGAACGAGCGCAAATTGCTGCACGTTATGAAGTGTATAATTCCATTCTTGTACAGAGACGGTGGCGTACGGTGAAGGGAAGGAATGCCACAATCCGTCCAGAGACGATAAAGAATTGTCAGAGGAAGCTAATGACCACAATTTCGGTGGAATTCTCGGAAATCATGGCAGCACACTGATATAAACATAACATACAAATACATTCAATGTTCAGTTCAGTTACTTTTTTTTACAATACCGTACGTTTGTAAATTCTACAGCAAATCGGCTTGATCCATGTTTTGCATTCTATCTTAGATTAGAAGAGGTCAGTCAGTGTAATTTTTAGTTTCTGAAAATTACCGTAAATGGCACTTATATTTTCGCGTAAGTATTGTAGAATCACTGTAGTTATTAGGTTCAATAAAATATTTTATTGTACAAGCTTTGGCATAATAATCAATTATATTATATTTAACTATTAGAAAATTGATAATTGAATAATTACATTATAATATCTCAAAAAGAATGGATCATCTTCCCATAAGTTAATGTAAAAATATGAAAAATAGTTAATCAATTCTTCCCATTTTCTGATCCTGAGGGTGACCGGTAACAAATAAAGCTTACAGAAATCGATATGGTTACTTAGCCCTACCATTTACAGTACTCGTACTTACCATAAATTCCTAATATTCAAGCATTTTGGAATTTATTTCCCTTGAAGTATAATTTTAATATTTTCTTTAACTACGTTTTTAACTGCAAAGGTTACTCAGCTTTCAAATTTAACGTTGCTAAGAGAGACAAATTTTTTCTACAGCTCTGTAGTAGAGACAAAGTTCTATTATGTGCCACAAATCTACGAGACAGACCTTCCACCTTTATTTCCCTCTCGAAGGAACTCGTGCGAAGAATTTTATCTCCCTTTAAAATGTATCATTCTAAGTCGGATTCGAACTCCGAACTTCGGATCAAATTGGTAATCGCAAAACCTTTGAGAGCGTTGTGTGAATTATAGTTAGTATGGACTTACTTTCTAGGCTGTGGAAAGATGTTATGAAAATGTACTTAAAAGTGGATTGCCAAGGACAATTCTAGATCAACAAAGCTTTCCATACTCTATTTAAGGGGTGGAGTCTATGATTGAATTCCAAGATTCAGTTACATTTAACCCATTTGATCCCAAGACACTTTCAATGATTGGAATATAAATATTTCAGAATTGCCCAAATTATTTATGCCCAAATTATTTTTTATTAAAAAGTTGGTGTTTCTTATATATTCCTACTTATTGACACATAAGAAACAAAATAAGATGATTATTGGTCCTCTCAAATCATTTACGCCGTAAATAATGCATGTTCCCATTTGGGAACAGTGGGAGTAAATGGGTTAAGTTAGTATAATATTTGAATCGTGAGTTGCAGAAACCCTACAAGTCACATTATTTCTCAAATTCAGTTTTAATATGGCTGTAATATTCATGTACTTAGGCCTTTCAAATGGTACAGAAACCCTACTCGTTCAGTGCTCAGTGTACATTTCACTGCGGTCATAAGTTACATCTAATTGCAGGAAAGCCACAAATCCAGGACAAATGGAATTTCATAGAAAGCAAAACATTTTTCTGTTTGTTTTCTTTTGTTTTTTTAATAGGTTTAAAAGAATTTTGGGGAGTTAAATATGCTATTCAGATAATTTTGCATTTTTGTTTTTCGTGATTTTTTTTTTCCAATTTCTTGACGTAAATACTTATACATTTAAAGTTATTTAGAATATAGATGCAAATGTCCCTTTCCATCGTCTTCGCCCTAAAATTGTTTTAAATAAAACGATTCTTACGAATCATGAATTGCAGAATCCCTACATGTCCAGGCAATTTTGATTTTTTTTTCTTTTCAGAAAATACTAAAGAAGTTCATGTTCATGTAAGTCAAACATTGGATCTTATTATATTATGGATTAATAAAAAATTAGTCATTTCAAAATTCCAAACGTTTTTGAAGATAATAATTAGTCTTTTTTGCCTCTTGAAAAGTTTAGTGAAATGAACATGTGACGTTTCTGCAATTCACGACTCATTATTGTTAGTTATAAAGGTTTAAAGACGTTCACAATAAATTAAAAACTGAACCCATTTTGCCAAAAAGTAAATAAATACAAAACTAACTAGATCCAACATACTCGGAGAATGAACAAGGACAGAATTCCACAATTCTCAAATACAGACCACAGAGCAGAAGGAATGAAGGGTGTTCTCTGGAGAGACATCTGAATGACCGAGACCGGAACGGGTCATACGGCCCAATTCCGTGATAGTTTGATAATGGTCATGAGTAAGGTTTATGCTAACCGCTTAATTTTATTTAAATTTGAAGTTGTGTATGTGCCTGCACCTTATATTAACTCATATGTGCCGGAATATTTTACTGATTGCAAATTTTATGCGCAGAGGGAAGAATAATGACATAACTCCGCAATGAATTGACTGATTATCATAAAACAAGTTCTGGGTATATTATCGTAATGTAAATTATAATAATAAATGCGTATAATTCATAATAAATGAGTATAATAATAATGTGTTTACAAAATTACCAAAACAGGTCCCACACTGCTGTGCATTTATCTGTCCCGTCAACATCCAGACTTGCCATATCATCGTTTATTTTACCTGGGCCCTCCCTGTCCAGACTCACGGGCGTAAGTGCACCGCATTGTATACGAATGTGGTTTCACTACTTAATAAAGTTTAATTGTTGTGTTATAACATGAAATCAAATGACTACATGTAAGAGATCTAGAATAATGAGTTGCAAAATATGTTGTCAGAGCGAGTAGTTAAATTCATCTCAGAGCAGAATGCGAAAGGTTTTAATTTTCATTTCGAGTAATATTAAATGATGAAATTTCAGCATTGGATCCGAATGTTAAAATATAAGTTAATTAATATCCTTGCGAACTGCAATTGAGTACGTTTCGTGTTGCTGAAATCTAATTTTCTTCACGGAGATGCCGTGTTGACGACAATTTAGACAGATGTCTATTTACGCTACGCTGCATTTCTGGGTTGTGAAAAAAATTACAGTGACGTATACAAGACGTATACTGCTTATTTGTATCGGATAATATTCTGCAAGAGATCTCAGTTATGAAATTTTATAACTCTTAGGTGTCTTGTAATATATAATCTGTATACCAACTTTGGTCAAAATAAGGTATTGCATAATGGAATTAAGGAAAAAATACGCATACAAATTGCCTTTCAAGTCTCATTTCGTTTTTTCGAAACCGGCTACGATATACGTACACATTCCATTATGCAAGAACTGTAGAAGTACCGGTACTCGTAAATTGGAATTTGTTTCATAAGTTATTTTCGCTAAACTGGAGAATTTGCTACGGTAGCTTTAAACCGTGCCGTTACGGTTACGACTGTCACTTATTGTATAATAGTGACTGTCATAACTATAACCTACTTCGACATGCTCCAATCGTGGTTAATGCCTCAACTGAATGAAGATTCGAATGGTTACCTGTACCAGCAGGATGACGCACCTCCCCACTATCACTGTGAAGTTCGTGACTATCTCAATATCACACTTCCCCAACGAGTAAAATACATGGACAACGGTTACATGAAATGACCGCCTCGATCTCCTGATTTAATCTCCTGCGATTATTTCTTGAGGGGTTACATAAAGAACAGTGTCTGTGTGTCACCACTACTACGAGACCGCAGCCACTGTGACACCTGTATTAATTATTGTCCTGAGTCTGGCAGGAGTTGGAATATCGCGTCGATATTTGTCGCGTTATACATGGCGCTCATATCACATCACTATAATGAAACAAAACATGAGAATCATGCGCACCCAATGAGCCATCAAACATTGCCTAAGATTAAGTAATGTTTGAATAAAAACAATGTTAAAGTGGGACTTATTTTAGAGACACGGTGTATAATAGTTACTATCAAGTAAATAGCGATTAAAGTTAATATAAAATGTTCAACTATAACAGTACATCAACATCGTGATGCTAGTACGAGTTTCTTCCGACGTTGTCTGGTATGCTTTAGGGGAGAGTTGGGTAGTAACGGACATCGGGTAATATCGGACAGTGCGTTTCTTTCATCTACCACCAGATGGCAGTACCTGAATAACATGTTTACGTTTATTTATACGACATCACAGAAACGTAACCATGTCATTCAGGTACTATCATCTAGTGGTAGATGAAAGAAACTCACTGTCCTATATTACCCCATGTCCGATACTACCCAACTATTCCCTAAATCTGTGTCGATTAGTAAGCCCCTACCATTTCTATAGTTTAACTATTTAATTATTTACTTACTTTCAGGTAAGAATTTTGAGATGACATCTTCAGGTTTCGTGCTCTTGTGGCAGTTGGGTGAGTACGGATTTTTATTTGTGTAATTTTACATACGCTTCATATATTGTCTTGGTAATCATTCGATTATTTCTGTTTATTTCGTCTTTAATTTCTGTAAATAACGATTCGTTCTAAAATAACATTGGAGACTTATGAAAAGAAGTCAGTTCATAATACGAACAGTCATATTTTGAATTATTTATAATAAAATTATAATAATTCGCTCGCAAACGATTGCGTACATAGCGCCTCTCATACTGACGGTATAAAATATTTAATATACCCTTTTGAATTATGCTGCCATTAATGAAGCTTTTACGGCGAATTATTTATGTAAAGAAAATATATGCAGAAGATATTGGCTAATTCGACTTTGGATAATTCGAGTAAATTGTTTTTTCCGTTTGAAATTTCTATTTAAACCAATGTTAAAAATTCATATTTAATTCGAATTCTCTAAGCTTGTATTTGGATAATACGAAGCCAGAATTTCATTGATTTCAACGAAAATATCGTCGAATCCGGAAGTCTGGAAAAAGTCCGAACACTTTTCATGAAGGCCTCAGTTATAAATTATTCAAAGAATTCAAATGGTATACTATAAAACTTCATAGTGATCGACAAATAGTGGAACAGAAGTTTTGTTGCTACTGTTACTACGTATATTTCGCATCGTTACCCAATGACTGACCGCAGGTAAGACTATTAACTTCGAAGAGGGTTAATTTATGAAAATCATCGTTACTGTAGGCCTACCTACAGAAGTTAGTGTGTTCTGCATTCATAGTGTCGAAACCTGAAGCATACACGAATTCAACGTTCGCAAAGAAATTTGAAGTGTTTTCTTCTAATGGAGTGGATATATTGTATAAAATACGCCAGCATTTACTTAAAGTGAAATAAACTTACTGATTTTCAGAGCGAATAGCTCATGTTGTTTGTAACAAAAAAGAGTAATACCATATTGGTGAGAAGTCCGTAGTTTTCTCCGAAAAAAAAAATGTTTTTTTCCCCCCAAATTTTAACATCCTCTCATTCGGTAACTATTGCGAGTAGGATCGCGATTTTTGTCCATATCGATAGAACATCTAATAAAGGAACATTTATCCCTCTGGCGTATTTCAGCGTGGACAGTTTTCTTGTAAATTTAATTTCAAAGGTACTAATTTAAAGCCACTGATCGATGCGACCATCTTGCAACATTGTAGCCAGAAAGGGAGATGAGTGGTAGTTCGCTAAGGCAAACAGACATGAGTTCGTTCACCTCTTTATCTGTATTACGAGAAGAAAGTGCAGTGTGTTAGCGGCGATGTTGCCAGACTGCTGAAACTTTGAACTCAATTTTCTAATTAACCGCGCATTTAATCATAAAACGTAATGGAGATTTCTATTCAGTTAAGTGTATCCTATCAGTCCCTTTTAATTTGAAAGATTATTTTACTTCCACTCTGCGAGCATGAATGAAGGGGTGGGGAATGCGATCATTGAATTAGTAAAGCAAACACAAGCATATGCATCAGTGACGGGCCCCAATTGATGCAGCTTCATTATTTGCAAAGAGAATTTTAAGAAGTGTATCGTCGTTGTTCCTGCAATAACCCCTATGTACAAAATATAAAATTGTTCAGTAGGAAGAAAAACATATTTATTCATTCTATGGCAGTAGTACATAGGAGACTGTGAATTCTTAAATTTTCGAAAGAAAGAAATATAATTACATATAAGAGATTTTATTATTTGCTGTATCACTATTTAAGTTATTTAATAGACCAAAAATCTGAAAATCGATAAATATGTCACATAGGAGTTATTGCAGGAGCAACGATGGTATGTCTCTCACTGCACAGTTGAAGGGCGATAAACTGCAAACACATAATGTTGCCAATGCAATGCCTGTCATCATGGAAAGGTAGAATGGCGTGTCCAGATAATTTATCCCACGTAATTCATATTACGACAACCCATGCCAAGATATAAATTTGTCTCGCTACAACTCGTTCCATAATTAAATCTGTCCCGCGACAACTCGTACCAGAATTAAATTGGTCCCGTGACAGTTTGTACCAGACAATAATTAAATTACTGCATTAACTTCTCTTATGTTATTATGTCAACAAAGGCGCTGTTGCCTGGTTACATCCCAGATTAATATACAAAGGCTTTCTGTACACTAGACATCGTGCTGGATACAGAAAACAGAATGGCAATGTGATCGAAAAAATGAATGTTCGGTGCAAGTCACTCTCACCTTTGACACGCAGGAGATGCTCATATTCAACAATCATACCATGGTCCCAATTAGGGTAAGTGTAATGCCACTGAGGTAATTGACATGGGCATTGTTGGCTTTATTTTAACATGTTCAGAATTATTTCATTTCGCAACTAATTTTGCGGAGGTTAAACTAAACCTAATCTCAAAATAGGAGTAGAACGATCCGGGGTGGAATGGACCAGGGTTCCGTTCTACCCCAGCATTACAATTGAAGGGCTTAGTGGAAGTATGTTTTTGAGATATTTAGCATTTTGTTAGATTCTCTGTAACTTAAGGAAAATAATAAGAATCACAAAGCCTTTGGGTAATGTGTTAGATAGGTATTGAACTAACTTTCTGCAAATGTAGAGCATAATATCTTGATTATTATTGTTATTGTAGGAAAATTTCACTTATGATATACTATATTTTACAACAAAGAAAGAAACAAACTTTGAAAGGTATTAATCAAAAGACACTTAAATAAGATTCATTTGTTTGTCTGTTGAATAAACTGTCCGAAGACAGGTCTGAACCTCATAAGTGATACCAACAAAGCACCACTTATGAGGCAACTAGACCAGGAGGTAATGGGTTATGATCATTGTTTTCTACTTCACATCCATTATCTGATTTCAAATTTAAATAAAAGTTGTGATGAATTGGAGGTATGAACTTTAATATGGACAGTACGTCAGGACGCTAAGCAGCTTTGATGAGCATTCTATCGGGGTTCTTTGGTTTCATAACTGTGCTTGCTATACAGGGTGTTAAAAATATCCAATATTTTAGGAGGTGCAAGTATGCATCAAAACAAGAAAATAATGTCTAATAAACATCGGTCCTATAACACATACTTTCTGAACACTTCTTCATAGGAGGTGCCTAATCTAATGTCTACTCATCGCAATGCATTTCTCTGCCCTTTGGAGTAAGGAATCACGCACTCTTTAAATTGACCTGATTCCTTTATGTGTCCCCATAACAAAAGTCTAGGAGATTTAGATTTGGGGAACGAGCAGGCCAAGGTGTGGGGCTTTCCCGACCATTGCAGTGGTGTGCGTCATCGTGTATGAACCACATCTGTGTCCCCGTAACCAAAAGTCTAGGCGATTTAGGTTTGGGGAACGAGCAGGCCAAGGTGTGGGGCTTCCCCGACCATTGCAGTGGTCTTGAAATGTCAACATCAGGTGTTCACGCACATTGTGGTGAAAATGTGCTGGTGCGCCATCGTGTATGAACCACATCTGTAGTCCTGCTGACATGACACATTCTCCAGCAAGGCGGGCAATACGTTAATAAGAAAGTCCTAAAAGTCTCTGTGGTAGCACATATGGCCCTATTAATCTTTCACAAAGAATGCCTGCCCATACGTTGATTGAGAATGGGTGCTGATGCCTCGTTTCTTCAACTGCATGGGAATTTTCATCAGCCCACACATGCTGATTACGAAAATTCACAACACCATCTCTGCTGAACCCTGCTCATATCTGCAACCAGACTTTTGTTTTCAGTATTCCTTGCGACGTATCATTATTACATGCCAAAGGTGTCAACTACGGTATGATTTTCTGGTAGTCTGCTGTATTGTAGGGCAGAGAAATGCATTGCCATGAATGGACGTCACATTGAGCACCTCTTATGAACAAGTGTGTGTTGTAGGACCCATGTTTATTAGACATTATTTTCTTATTTTGATGCATACTATCACCTCATAAAATAGTGGATACTTTTTAACATCCTGTATTTGGTGGCTTTTCTTTTCCTGTATGTTAGTGAACAGTTTAGCAGACATTACTTTGTCTGTGCGTGTAATATATTCTTGTCCACTGTTTCGTGCCTTCTGTCTGCTGTTGTCTTTCCATTTTATGGATTTCTTTTTCTCTTTTTGCTATTATTTGTCTTATTTTCACCATTTCGTCACTTACAAAAACATTAGTACGGTCAACATCCGCCATGTTGCTTGGAAACTTATTGTATCAAAGCAGTATTCTCCCAGTGATCAGTTAGGTAAACAGCTGGCCAATCAGAACCAAGGTTTCAAGGAACTGTGGGATACCTCCTTATTCCATTCAGAATTTTGGTACAACTTACAAAGCCTTTTCATATGTTCATATTTACTTTAAAATGGGACTATCCCTTACTTAAATAGCACATTAAACTAACAGTAGATGGACTCAGCTTTCATCATATGGACTTAGTTCATTTTTTACCAAAATGTGGGATACCCCCTTATTCCACTAACCCCTTCAATTGTTTGCTAGGTTTGTTATGCCTTAGGACTTAAGAACGCCCTGTAGCATGATTTCCTGTGGGATGTTAAATCTGAAACAGTCCAGGAACAGTGTCAGTGGAATACATGGTCTTTAGCAGAAATGTAATACAATTCCAATTTGTGAAGTAAATAGATGATTAGCCAGCGTTAAAGAGTTATGTCGCGCGTGCGGTAAATCACTGGCTACGATAAAAGTATTCTTACGCCACGAACCACTGCTGGACTAATCGCATTGGTCCAATGGAATAAAGCATGTATTTTAATTGGTTAAATTAAATCATGCATTGTTCGAACTCTTTTCTTACGCGTAGTCTCATTAAAGCTACTTATCATTGTATTGCACTGAATCGAATTAATTGTAACATGTTTGATTAAGACGACATCTTTAAGCACGTATAATTAAAATGGGTTTAAAGCCCATCTCACTTGGTGGATAGCGTGGGTGGTACCGGCCGGGAAACAGATGAGAGAATATAAAAAGTGATGGTGAGAAGATTGGCGGCAAACAGTGATACAGTGAGTCATAATCAAAGCTTTTGGTAAAGAATAAGTGGAAGACAGGACATTGGGATGGCGTCAGAGATACCATGTAAGTAACTCGTGTATATATTTTGTATATATTTAATAAATCAAGTATAGTTTTCATTCACAACTAATTCAGTCTAGAACCTAAGTACAGTAACCATGTAGTTTTCCTATATTATCCTGAGAGCCCCAGCTCCTTCAGTAAAATCGTTTCTTTTCCTTTATTAAATATAATGGTGGTGTCAGAAATCCTGATAAGTGTGAGGAGGAGTCGAACGCAGTAGTCATCCGTTCAGCAAGTCATCCGACCTAAGTTGACGGTCGCACAACAGGTTTAATACCTTCCTTCTTCTTGTATATATTATCTCCCGACTCTTTTATATTTATTTAATAATCTTATCTATTGAGATAGTAAATGAGAAAATAACAATTTTAAAAGGAATGTAGGCATAAATAAATAAATAATTAAACAAATAAATAAATAAGTAAATAAATAAATTTGATAATATTGTTAGTGTTGCCCGTTTTTGCCATCAGCACAACAGATAGTGCTCTTGAAAAAAATTCAACAAACACTGCAAGTTCGTCTGCACCAACTGATGATCCTGCCTTGACTACAGCCTCAGCTCAGAATACCCAAGAAGGTACGGTTGAGTTAATTTCTGTGAAAGATGTGGACCTATGTTCTCCATCAACTTCAACTAAATTTCCGCAGGTTTCTCCACAACAAGTCTCCGTCGTTCCAAAGGTCAACACACGAGCGATGACAAGAAAGAGAAAGAAAGATTGTGCTGTGATATTGACATCATCACCTTACAAAAATGAACTCGAAGAAGGTTTTGAAAGATCTGAAACAAGGAAGAACGAGCTAGAAAAAGGCCCAAATTCTTCCGTGGGATAATGAAAGTAAAGTACAATGCAAAACGTAATAAGGCAGAAGAATGCAATTTAAGAGGAAGATGACAGTGAAGATGATGAGAGTGATGCAGAATGCCTGTACTGCAATAACTTATATTCAGAAGGATGGGTAACTTGTATCTCCTGCCATAACTGGGCACATAATTCTTGTGCAGCAATCGGTAGCAAAGATGTTGAAGCGCAACACATCTGTGCAAAATGTGTTGATCATGATTGAATTCTTTTTTTTTTTAATTTTATAATATTTTGATGTACCCTTATTGCTATTGATTTGAATGGATTATATTTGTATTAGCCTGCTTTAATTAAGCTTTGGATACGCTGCCCAGAGGTGGGGCAGAACGGACCGCTTTCATATTATTTTTTTTTTTTGTTATTGGTTGCTCCTGTAGCTTTTTATGTGTAACCTTTGTGCTTCATAGTGAAGAGGACATATTAAAGAATGTGTGTACAAAATTTCTGCTTCTTATCGATAATACATAACATTTTATATCCATTTTCATATTAAAGGTTCCATTCTACCCCTGGTTCCCCTATATTATTACCAGGCTTCTGCCTAAGGACACAGATTAACCAGTATGAGATTTAGAGTACACGGAGTATAAATGACGTCATGACCCGTGTGCAGTCACCCGACTGCAACAGCACAGGTGTGTCCGTAATGTGCATTACCGTTGTGTGTAGGCCTATTGCTGCTTGGCTGCGGTACGTGTAACAGGCTTCGGCGTAGGGACACCTGATTGAAGGTTACAACTCACGTTAATACTTTAATGGTAGACATTTATTTTCCACACTAGGAATGTACTGTATATACTGCATCTGAACAGGGTGAACTATATTTTGTGCCATACTATGACGGAATGTTTACATGTTGAGAGACGAAGTAACGGGTGTGTAACCTGTGGAGTAACGGTCAGCGCGTCTGGCCGCGAAACCAGGTAGCCCGGGTTCGAATCCCGATCGGGGCAAGTTACCTGGTTGAGGTTTTTTCCGGGGTTTTCCCTCAACCCAATACGAACAAATGCTGGGTAACTTTCGATGCCGGACCCCGGACTCATTTCACTGGCTTTATCACCTTCATTTCATTCAGATCTAAATAACCTGAGTTGTTGATACAGCGTTGTAAAATAACCAAAAAAAAAACGAAGTAACGGCGCTCCATCTCCCACTCCACTCGACCAACACAACACTATCGACCGTGCGTTCTGAACTTCATGCGTTTCTGTGCCCAGGCCCGAAGCCTGATTATCACCAAACACTGCAATTCAGTTTAACTCAACTCTAGAAATTACGAAGACTAAACCTGGAGTACATATCCACTTCCAAAAATGAGCAAAATAATTTGTATACGCATACAAAACAAATCCACGTCGCATAACGACGGTCTCTACCGGTCTTAGGTAGTGTTTTACAATTTACACATCAAAATGGCTTGTAGATCTAGAAGGCTGTGGCTGGTTGATCCATAGAAATATCCCAAAACTATTGCGGAAATTGTAGAGTAAAGAGAAATTGAGGACTGTTTTTGCAAAACTTGCTAACTGCAAAATTTGCAAAATTGATATTTTGATGGATTCGTTAACATAAGGCAGGCCTGTACATTATGTTCAAAGCGTCTTAGTAAAATTGGCTTATTTCTCTTCAATGTAGTGTGTCAAAGTGTGATCGTTTTTTCAGAACTTGCTTTCTGCTATAAGTGAGACTTAAGCTTGCAGCAAAACTTGCTTACTATAGTGTTTTGTCGTCCTGTAAAATTTAGTTTTTTTAGTTAGCAAGTTTTGCAAAAACGGTCCTCATTTATTCCTTCCCTGCGAATATACTTAGACTATATAAGCCTACTGTACGTTTACATTCACGTAAACTGACAACATTTATATGAGTTTTAAATTACTTGTTCAGACAACTGCGTGATTTGGATGCGATGTCCTGTAATCGAAATCATGTTAACCCAGTTCACGAAATTTCGTGCAGCATGCAACTTACGTGCACGTTTTTATCTCGCGACTAAGAGATGCACATATTCAATTCCAGTAGACACGCGACGAAACTGGATTGTACAGGACTTTGCCGGAACGGGTTGGTTGTTGCGTTTCATTACCGTCTACTCTTAATTGGCTCTTTAAAAATTCTACTTTAAATGTAATCTGCATTGTGTCGAGGGTTTTCATACTTCTGTCACGGTATAACGCGACCTAATATTGGAGTTCTTTCGACCTGACGCTAATTCGCACACATGCTGTCTTCCGTGTATGGAACTAACATGATATGGGACTCTCACCTAACAAGAAGATTCGTTTTTGAGGTCACCAGTTTTAAGTACACTATGGAGAAAAGACAAATTACGCAAACTTAAAAGTTTCCTAGTTATTGACAATGGAAGTTGCTATTTTCCGTCATTTTAGTCAATGTTTGGAAGTGGAGAGTGTCGGTGGGATGAGAGAGGGAAACTGGAATACCTCCAGAAAACCCTCTGTAATGTCTGGTTTGTCCATCACAAATTCCACCCTGAGCCGCCTCAATAGAAGGCCAGCGCGCAGCACTATATCACAGACGCGGTACATAAGGGACGTTATGACAGATAAGAAAATATAGCTTTCACCATATGAAACAACAAATGTACAGCTTAATTCAGGGATTTTGGCCCCTGCAAAAAGTAAGTAGACTAAGAGCGAGGTACTCATCACTACTGATGGGTTGGGTCACACAGGTCAGACCGCGCAGTCATAACACCTAATACTTTCTTCTTCATGTCGCGGTACACTCCGTCTTAAAAACAAAATATTCTTGCATACGTCCCGTTACTATAGGCACCCAACAAGGAAAACTCAGTGCGCAGAAACCAACGGGCGTGACTGTCTCGCGCAGATGACGTATACTCCAGTTTCCAGCATGCTCTCACGCCTACTGCAGGGGAGTAAGAGGGGTATAGCATGCTCGCCGAGAGGAGTCCGAGCTGAGTTTTGCTTGTAGGATACCTATAAGCACTACGTCTGTTAACTAAACAATGTCATGATGACTTATATTTTCTTGACATGAGTGTCCTCAACTTCGAGCATAGATATTATTTTCATTCTTCCTCTTTCCTCTTCTCCTCTTATGCACATTTGTGATTGTTGCCACCTAATAGTATGACGATTTTGCTATCTAATATTCCAGATTTTCAGTTGTATAAACTATAAGGGTGCTATGCATAGGCATTTCGTTAGCCCGCGCTACGAGCGTGCTAAACTAGCCCCGGCTATCGACTGATTACTTGTAGAGGATTCATATTATATCATATCGCTAACACTGGTTTATGAATACGAAAAAGTTAGTTCGCTGATCATCCACCGGAAGCCCGCGTTAAGAATGTCTATGAATATGGCCCTTAAGTCTTTGCTTTGTACCAGTAATTTCTTGGAGGTTAAGAACTTAGTCCAGATATAAGCATTCCTTAATAAAGAGAAGGAGAAATATTTTATTTGAAGTACTAAGATTGTTCATAGTTATTCCTTTCAACATGATCGCAGAGTTTAATGTACTGTAACTTCATTTTTATGTTATTTAGAGTTATTATTCTGCATAGTTTTCCTGTTGTATAATTTTCTTGTAACTTTTTTGTTACAACAGTATCCTGTTGTATGTGTAGAATTATTTGGTGTATCAAACATTTACTGAAAACGTCGTTTATAATTGTACACAATTTATTGTGTCAACTGAATGTATTTTTTTTTGTATCTGCATATAATTATGATACGCAAGACAAACCAAAGTAGCTAGACGCATCGTTCCCTTTATTCCATAGAATTGAGCATATAGTCACTGCTTACCTAACTTGTGTTAAATGTGACCGAACACTGGACTTTACATACTGTTAACGAAACTTGGAGGAAACTTACAGTCAGCTACTTCCACTGTCAATAACTTGACAATCTTTGAGCGTCGTATAATTTGGTTTTGGTATACTAAGCTTGACATCCTTAGCTGCCATCCGAAATCGTTGAACCTTGAGGCGCTTGTTCTCCTTGTAAGACAACTCAGAACATTAATTGCCAAAATTTGACTTCTTTGGCAGATTTCATTACGTGGTGCATAGAGCAAGAATAATGTTTGAACTCTATGCTCTCCGTGCTTGCGTGATTCTTGATGTTCTTATCTTTCTTATCACATTTACACCGTCCGCGATAACTCACTGGACGCCAGTGTACATAAATCCCCTCTGGTGTATCTCGCCGTCGTCCATTTAGCTTTAGTTTTTTAGTGGATGATTTTTACAAAATATATCTTTAATCAATAAATGAATCACCGTCCTACTCTAGGCCTGGTTAACAATGGTTAGTAATCTGGAGTAGCCTACACCTTTGACTTTTCAGACAGGTCGTGACCCGTTCAGCTAACGTCTTATTTTAATGTCTGGTCTTGGGCGGTTCTTATCGCGTGTTGGCTGACTATCTCACTGAAGTCTTTTGAGGCTGTCATCAGTTCTCTAGAAATTTCGGAATAATGACACTTTCATAGTCAAGATGGACTCTATGCAGTTGTTTTTCCCTTTATTAGTGAATGAATAAGGAAATGTGTAATTTAATCAACACTGATTAATTGCAATCCAACAGTATACATTAGTCAAAGTATCGATTTTTTTTTTTTTGAAAAATGAAAGTGGCTAGTGCGGAAAAGTTGCGACTTGTGGCAGAAAGAACGTAGAAAAAAAGAAAAAGGTAATTCGACAATATCCTGTGTCTCCGCATCAGCTCTAAAGTTTCGCGGGCCTAATGCTCTATGTCTGTTTTCAGTTTTTTTTTTCTGTAGTGCAGCTCTTCGCTTATTTCTTTAAATTTACACTCAGAAATAACCCTGGACTCACTACGAGGAGGCGGTTACACTTCCAGCCCCATCCCTCCACCCATCCTTAGTAATATGCCCCCGGTGTCAAATGTTAGTTTACACTGCATAGTCATGGTATTTCTTAGCTATGCACACTGAATTATGTGAAGGATTTCTACAGCTCACATACAAGCGGAGAATCCTACAAGCAGTTGTAAGTCATCGAGATTGAACAACTGGCCCTGGTTTCTTCCTTTCAAGCTCTATCGGACAGTGACCAGAATGAACGGCTTGGGAGATCCCCAGAAGATACTCCTGATCAGTAGGCCTACTAAGATCGGAGATCTGTTCCTCGTTAATTTTGTTGATCCAGGGTACTTCAATGACTTTGAAATTCGCCACTGATTTTGCCTCACAATGGAGTAACTCTGTCAGAACTGTGCCTGGACCTTTAGTGATACCAGCGAAATGTTTCATGAGATAGTGGAGTGGAAGCTCATTTCCATGGAGAAGACAAATTAATCGTTTGAGTGATCTGCTAATTTCCTTTTCGATTTCCAATCTGGTCTCCATGTTCAGAGGAAGGGGAAGGGGAAGGGGAAGGGGAATATAGTTCTTCTAATAAAGTTATAATTATGCTTCTCTTCTTTCTCTCGGCGATATAATCGGCTGTCCTTTTTCTCCTGTGTTTGTGCCTTGTCCTTTCGACCAACAAAATGTACCGCTCGAATGAACTTATTATTAGGTGTTTCTTATTTCTGAATTTTATCTCCAATCTTCATTTCTCTCATGATCATCTATTATAAGACCCTTATTCCTAATAGATATTATTCTCGCGTCTTGTAACCGCTATCGCAATTAGAGCCACATCTCTCCTCGAGGCGCCAGTCCTGAAGGCTGCTGAAGATAATTTTGGTACAGACAAGCGAGCCTGAGCGGCAGAGGCTTAGATTCGAAGTCAGAATCCGCACTGCTTCATTGCTGTTCCAAGCGGTGCGAAGGCGAAGACTCAGAGCTTGTAACTGATGTCTGTTATCTCTTCCTTGGAATCCAAGTCTCACTTCTTCAGATCGATGTCGAATGGGCCTCTTCGCTTTTCTCTCTTCACTCTTAAATAGTTTCTTGGTCGTCACAATGTCGATATTATCAATAATCATATTTCGTTAATTCCTCTGGCTATTAGAAAGGATAGTTCTATCGATGCAACTTTTCTACTTAACTCACATTCACAGAGACTTTCCGGGTCCGGGCACTTACAAGTGCATATATCAAACAATTTTCAACCTTTATTAATAAAACCTGCTCATGCGCCCTTGAGATTGGCCCACTTCGTTAATGCGACTTCAGAATATTCTGATATTTACTATGATACAATTTCATCTTTTCCACTACTCTACGTTTCCTGATGGTAGGAAGGCTTGCTGTTTTTCAAACCTCGATAAGTTTTTCGATACTAACATGAGCGATATCTTATATTGAAAGGTGTTTTCCACCTAGTTCGCTTGTCTTTAACTCTCTGATCCAAAGAAAAAGTGTTATCACATCCTTATAGGTTGGAAGTCGCGACTCTCTTATCGGTCCTGGTGTACCGAACAAAGGACTGTCAGCAGTACGGCGAGTACTGAATTATTTTTTTCATCATGACAACACGATACATAAGAACTATTGCATGTACCACTAAACCACTGATATGGTACACTATTTCACCAGAAACAACAGCGTTACAAATATGGCCAGCGTAGCTTACCAAATACGACTGCTGGGCAGACGCTACCCTGACTGCCAGCATCCCTCTCTTCTCTCACCCCACAGAAGATACTGGTGCCAGATGCTTTTCTTCTTCTTGTACTATCTTCGCTAACTTTTAAAAGATCTGAATGATGGGGGGTTGCTGTATAGGTATGCAGACTGTCGTTATAATAATTTTTTACATGTATGCGTTATAAATTCGAATTTTCAGTATGGATGAGACACAAGATATTGATTAAATTTAATTTTCTTTCTCCTGCAGTCTTTCCGCCACTAGTCGCAACTTTTCCGCACTAGCCACCTTCATTTAAAAAAAAAAAAATTTCTATGCACCCTAGTAGTTATAATTTTCTTCCTGTAATGAGCATGTTATAGTCAGTCTCAGTGGTTGCCCACCACTATTGCATTCAAGTAAATATATCCTTCAAAATTAAACTGAGGTCTTCAGTTTCAAATAATTTTTGCAAGCATAAAAATAAGGAATACCTCTATCTGTTGTGACGTACTCTTCTAGCACACTAAAGACGTCATTGTTGAGCAATCCTATCATAAGTGCTATTCTAGATCTCTGTGGAGGCTAGGTGGTCAGACCTTCGTCCTGTCTTGTGGACGGTTCGGGTTCGTTTTAATCCTGAACTGGTCTGGGATTTTTCATGTGAAAAATTCTTTTGTTCTGGCTGAGTGGAAAAGAATGCTTGATGGTCTTAACTCCGCCAAGTAAATAAATATGTCATTAAATAAATAAATAAATAAATAAATAATACATAAATAAGTATACATTTTGATTATACAACTTTTAACATTGTATCACTTCGGAATATGTATTATATGACTTTCTTGTGTTAAATTCTATCGCGCCTCGTTTACATGTTTCGACCTATTATGGGTCTACATATGCAGAACAATCACAAATGCTAACCACGCCTACAGAGACACCAACACAGACATGGAAATACTACATATCCAACTAAAAAGCCAGAAACTAAACACACTAGAACAATATGAAATATACAGATACACGAAAACACTCTCCAATGAAATTCTCAACACACAATTCTATTTCAGAACACACACACTCTTTGACTCCACATTACATCGCACAAACACACCCTTACAGGAAACAAAACAAGAGGCGCTAAGACCAACAACGACCAGTTCTGAGGATAGGTCGAAACATGTAAACCAGGTTCGATAGAATTTAACACAAGGAAGTCATATAATACATATTCCGAAATAAATAACTAAATAGATAAATAAACGGACAGGCAGTGAGAGACGGAGAGACAGACTGACTGACAGACGGACAGGCGAGCGAGCAGACAGGGAGACAGATGGATGAGTAGCGACAGGTCGCTAGATCTGGCGGTTTTGAGGGGGCGTCTAACGACAAAAATTACGAAATAGCGGCCAACGACTTTTCTGGAGTCTTTGTTAATCATTTGGCAACAAATTTTGCGATTTTTACGTTTTATTATTTTAACTATTTTTAATAAGATGTATTTGGAAACATACGATTTCGTATTTAATTTGACTATTACACTTTTACTACGTCTTACTACTTTTGACTAATAAAACTGTACGAAAGGATGTCTTTCAATCAATCAGGGCTGCTTATCGCACAATTTTATCACTTCCCTAGCATTTATTTAATTTTATCGCTTCCATAGCATTTGTTTGTTTTTATCACTACCCTAGCATTTCAAACTGCAATTTTTTACGGTACTATAAAACATGCTTTGCGATCGAATTTGTTTCCCGCATAGATAGTCGACTGAAAATGGCGGCTCCGTTCAAACATTTTTGTAAAGGTATCATTAGTGAAATATAATTTAATAAGTAAATTAATATATATTTTATTGTATTAGAGTACTTTATTTTTTCTAATCTGTATATACTTTCTTCTGTTTTTATCACCTCCCTATCATTTATTTGCCAACATTTCAAACTGGAAATTCTTTATGGTACTATAAAACATGCTTTGCGATTGTCATTTGTTTACAGCATAGACAGTCAACTGAAAATGGCGGCTCCGTTCAAACGTTTTGGTGAAACATTAGTGAAATAGAATTTTAGCAAGTCAATTAATATTTTATTATATTAGAGTTCTTTATTTCTTCTAATCTTTATATACTTTCTCCTAATCGTGTAATTGTAATTGTATTCTTAATATAATAGTTGTAATCCCCTGATGGCCTTATCTCTACCAGGTTAAATAAATAAAATAATAGCCAATTAAATCCCACTCGAGTTTTGATTTTGTCTAGATAAATCAGAACCTCTAGTGTCATTACTGTTGACAGTATTTTGATATGTTTATATTATTATAGAGAAAATATTTTCCTTCGTACAATTTCAAACTTTACAAGAACAACACTGCACAACGTATTATGACATGTTGGGTAATCCCTGAATTATCTTTCTTTTGGCGAAATCTTGGCGCTGTTAAATGGTGCAATATACATTTTTGGTTTGAGGTGTATCAGTACAAATATTCTGTCGGGGCTATCTCTAATAATTTTCTGTTTGCTATAGTCGTGCTTCCTCTTTTCTATTCGAATGCTAAGGTAGAACACCTGTTCAGCCAGTCTGACTTAGCGAAACTAAAACTACGCAACATAATTCATATCAGAACAGCTATTGCTATACCTCACGCCAGGAACACCTTGAGGATTTCGAGAAAAACGGGTTACAAATACAAAATATCTTGAAAGTGTTCTGCGGAACATTGGAAATACTGATGCGTATTTACGTTCCACTTCCGGCCTTGTCTCCCACGTCAGCATCTAGCTTACAGTAAAAGAGGAGGAGGAGAATATGGATGATTTACAGTTACGATAAAAGTTGCGATACTGTTTTTCTATTGTTAATCTTACCCGTTTCTTTAGATACGCCTTTTTTTACTTGTAAATTTAATTTAGTGACGTTTTAGCGACATTGGACATCTTATTTGGCGACTTTGAGGTGACGATTTTTGTCAACACTGGATGAGTAGGCAGGCAGATGGATTGGTAGGCGGTCGAGTGGTGCATGGAGAAACTTGTGGCTTACGATGTAGCGGTTGGTGTTTTTCTCGGGGTTCTCACGTTGTTTCATATTAGGCATCTACATCATTCAGTCCGATCTCAATCGGTCATCATTCCATAACGTTTTTTCCTAAACGCCGATTGGCGTCTTACAGAGGGGACTGATCTGGGGACGAATGGAATTGCCTGCTGAAAACATGGATACGCAGCAAACCTTAGTGTAGTCAGCCGATGTGGATTGGAAATTCGCCTAGCTTGCGGCTTTTAACGCAATAGATCTTCTAGGTCGCAGTACTGAGTCGTAGTGCCCTCCCTCCGAAATTCAATTCAAGTAACTCTCACAGAAGTCCACCACTGTGGAGTAACGGTTAGCACGCCTGACCGTGAAACGAGCGAGTCCGGGTTCAAATCCTGATTGGGAAAAGTTACGTGATTAGGTTTTTCCGGGGTTTTTCCTGAACCATTTGAAGCAGAATTGATAGATATCATCATCCATACCATAGCCCGGGTTAAGTTCATGGTGCTGTGTGCTGTAGCCATGCACACTTTTTTCAGTTCACTTCAAATGTTTCAATTATTGCGTTCAAACAGAAATTATCCATAAATATTACCAAGCAGAAATTATTATACGAAATTAACAGTGTATTCGACTGTATTTTTACCTAGTATAAGTTAACAAATTATTAATGTTCAACATTTTTATAAACAATTAAATTTGTTTCGAAATTTAAAAGTAACCGTTATCAGCATGCAGTTTCAGTGATTGTTTTTTGTGATGATTGTCGTCGCGGGTCTGGGCTTGTTAAGCGGTCAGCGATTGCGATGTAACTATTATTATTGTTAATGGACAATTTCTTAGTAAAGAAAACTGTCCGAAATAAAACTGCAATGAACGAAAACAGAATAATAAACTTGGTTGTAGTAGTGACAGTAAAACTAATAGCTCATGTTTATCATTGCTATAAGGATTAACGAAGAATGAGTAAAGCAGTGAAAAGAAAAAGATAGTGCATAAGGGACGTAGTTTTCAACCATCTCGGGTTAAACAATTTGCAAAGATGTGTATGAAAAATGAGACGTTATTATTTTATGAAAAATACATAATTAAATTTTGGAGAAATAGCAATTTAAAGTTTTCTCAGACTGTTTTAAATTTATTTATTTTACGACGCTTTATCAACTGCAATGGTTATCTAGCGTCTGGATGAAATGAAGATGATAATGTCAGTGAAATGAGCCCAGGGTTCAACGCCGAAAAATTACCCAGCTCTTTATGGTCTGAGAAAAAACCCCGAAAAACCTCAGCCAGATAACTTGTCCCAACCAGGATTTGAACCCAGCCCGCTCGTTTCATGATCAGACTCCACAGCGGTGGACTCTCAGACTTTTGTGTATTTCAAAAAAGTCGGCGCCTATGGTGGGGTTGTCTGTATGGAAGGAGATTATACAGTTCATCCCAAATAAGGAGACTAGTGGAAACAGACAACACGGCATGCCACAAGGTTGTTAATGTTAACCTTTTCCGTGAACACGGTTCGTCCCGAAGTTGATAATGTTCAGCTTTTCCATGTTTTAATTGATGTGCGTCTCAAAGTATGGGTCATAGTTAGCCAGCGTGGCTGAATCGTTTTTTCTTCGTTTAAAAATTTTAAATTAAATGAATATCGCAATTTTTGAGTGGTCAAAGTGGCGGTATATGTGACAGGAAGTGTGGAATATGTATATTTAAAACACAATGGGTGAGTTTTCTTCTTGGATTATTTCTTGTGTTGAATTCTTGATATCAACTTGGTGTCTAAGACTCGTGCATTTGAAGGGTACAGGGGAAAAACCTATTGACACGTTTTATTGTTTTTACAGGAGGGGAAAGTTAAAAGTTTTAAGACCAATTATTTATATTCTATTGTCTTTGGGTTATCATTCTGCAAGTTTCTTTGGACTAATGAGGTTGTATTCTGTAGAGTTAAACTACACATATCTACACTAGTAGAGCCATTATATGGCATCTAAATAGAAAATCGATAATTTTGGACTTACAATTTTCCCCTGTGCTCTTCATTTGTTATGTTGTAGACGAGTTTGATGTTGCGATAAAACAGACAGCAACGACCGTCACAGTGACGAGGTTTGTAACGATCGAGAACGACAAAAAATAAATGCTGCTGCCATACGGAAAGCACAGAAAATATCAATTTACAGCCACTGACAATTATTTGGTTGTGTGTTGATGGAACTTCGGAACTCCGGAACTGCGTTTGAACAATGTAAAAAACTTCAGGAAATGTATGTATGACGTGAGTAGGAAGGTTATGTCAAAACTTCCGACAAGCTCAGTGTTGCCAACTCTTGTCAGATAGGGTCCGGCAAACTAGCTCCTACAATCTGGTAAATTAGTGAGAAAATTTGCCAGAAAAATATTTTATATATAATTTTGTATTTCTGTTTACTGTAAATAATTAATTTTTTGAATCAATATTATATACAGGATGAACCCTAAGTAATGCCATTAATTTCAGGAGTTGTTCTTTGAGATATTAAAAAAAAAGTTTAGTACAGTTTTGCTCGTTTTTGCTTCCTTTTCGAGATAAAAATTGTTTTATATGAAACATTTCATAACGTGTTTTGGGAAAACCATTGATTGAATTCGCAATATGCTTATCAATTTCAGAGGGTGGGCCATCCTGTCTCAGCCCCTTATAGAGCCCGGTCCCGCTTCGTGGACGAGTAGCCTGATGAGTCCCAGGGGCCCAGAGCCTCAGCCCTTCCTATATCAGCATCGGAAATCCGTACTATTCCAAGACTTCACCATAGCCTATTTTTACTATTGCGGATGATAGATGAAATGAGGGGAAGGTGAGAGTGTTGATGGAATAATGAAGGAAAACGGGAGTGCCCTGAGAAAATCTCTCTGCAAGTTCTGCCTTGTCCACCACAAATTTCATCACGATCCAGCCAGGGATCGAACCCGGGTCGCCTGGATGGAAGGCCAGCGCCTAGCACTGTAGCCACAGACGCGGCAATAGACCTCCCTACCGATCCAGCAAATATAATAAAGAAAGTGTTTTTCATGAAAATTGGTTGTCTTTATATAGGCCTACGAGTGCAAAATGTTCCCGCCTTCAATTTATCGAGACAATGTCAGGATACTTTCAAGATAAGAGAATGTGACATTTCCTTTAATTTTACATTGCCGACAAATTTGTCTGCTACTTTACACTTTCGTTAATAAATTCTGTGTTGTAGAGACCCAGAAACAAAATTTGGACTGAGTATGCGCAGTATGTTACAACTGGAACTTGAAAAATTCAGGTGGCCCAAATTTTATTTCTGAGTCTATACATACACTCGAGTGCAGCCCTGGACACAAAGGGGAAGTGAAAGGGGACAGAAACTCCCGCCAATGTCCTTTTCGCTTACACCGTCTTACAAACAAATGCATCGCAAGGAACTGTGTCTACATCAGTGATGGATTTCAGAGCCGAAATTTCGTAAGAGCTATGATAATATCATGCAGTCGCAATGATATACTTAATAATAAATATTTCCGTATCTGTTTTGTACTTTGTATCAGCAATAAAACATCAGTATAGCTTGAAAGATATTTCCTTCATCTTATTAATTTTTAGCATAGTCTCTCTCTTGAACAACAAGCCGAGAAGGGAAGTAAGTTTCTTCTTTTTTTTACGACGAAAAGTAACTTACTGTCACGTAATCGTAGTTGGATCAGTGGCGGAATTGATATCTTCAATAAATCACAATTTATGTTCATATTTCATGGAAGACAACAGTGACTACAAAATAAGAGGTTTTCAAGTTTTTTTAACAAGGAGAACTCCATTCTGTTTTAACAAAATAAAAAGTTGCTCTCTTAAACTAGAGATGACAACTTGGGGGAATTGAAACTGAAAATACTTACTTGTTCAGCACTATTTAGATTCAATACAAGCTCACAAGAAAATGGGCGGCATTTTTTGCTTGTTAATATAATTTTTGTGTTTGATTCACAAGATGTCAGTGAAAATCTGAGAAGACACAATAGATGAAAATCTGTCAGGCTTAAATGAATATCCTCCAATAAGTACGATTAATTGTGAAGTGTTGCTAACGTCAGTGCTTTCATCTAAGGCAAACAATAACCACAAATACTTACTTACTGGCTTTTAAGGAACCCGGAGGTTCATTGCCGCCCTCACATAACTCTGAATAACCACAAATATAATTATTATTTTAATTTCTGACTTTCAATATCAAAACCTATCTCTTCTATTCTTCTTGTCACTATTATGTCGAGAAATACTTAACATTTAAGTAGATTGAGTTTCTCAGGGCGTATTTCGTCGACTGCTACAATGGAGCACTTTTTAACATAATTAACTTGCATGTTGTTTAGTCCAGTGGTTCCCAACCTTTTTTGACTGACGACACACTTTACTGAACACCTATGATACCGCTACACACTTATTTGTTTTTATTAATAATAATAATAATAATAATAATAATAATAATAATAATAATAATAACCAATGCTTTTCTTCTCGAAAAGAAAATGGTGGAACTTAGTGTAGAATATTAAATAGCGGACGGGGGATTACTGTTCACTGCACGGGAATTTTGTCGTTTTTAATCTTCTCCTCGTCCAACTGAGTCTTTGAAAGTCTAAGCGGAATTCAAAGAAAAAGTAGGCTATATTAAAAACATAATTATTCACACATATTTCGGTTACATCACAAAAAATGCCACAAAAAGGTGCCGGAACGCCGTTCCAGCGCGTTCCGCCAGTAAAAAAAACACTGCTAATTTCTTTAAAATATCGGACATCTAGTGTTGTAGATAGGTCGATGTTAACACGCAATCGAAAATTCTAAGAAACAAGCAGAAACTTGAGTGGCATTAGGAAAAACAAAGGTATGTGTCAAAAATTCCAACCTACTATCTATATTAGATGTCCAATAAAAGATTTTATTGTCGTTTTTTAAAACTCGTCTATTTAAATTAATGTGAAATCTGAGCTTGGTGGGTTACACAAAGTTTCTCTGTACGTGGCGTGGCCTTATGGTTGACAGGTCAACACGTAAATAATCTTCAAGATGCAGCAGTCTATTCCTTTGTTTAGACTACTATTTTCATGGTAGAAAATGATGATTCACACAAGTATGACATTGAAAACGGCAGTTTTAAATGTCTTTTTAGTTTATTCGGCACCATCGACGGATTTGACAAAACGTTTCCGCATATAAGACACTTTTGTTTATATTCATCACCACGCCACAATAAACCATATTGCAAGTATTCATCACTATATTTACGAAACGCAGTACGTTTTTGTGAACCGTGAAGGGAATTTTCGCTCACGTTATTTGAATTAGCACTGCTGTCATCTAACCCAGAACTTGATTCTGATTGTCTTTTCGGTTTAAAAATTTGTCCACGATAAAATATAAATAAACCACTTTTGATAAAGATAGTCGCACTATCACCCGGTCATAAGTGTATAGGCCCTACTGAAACTGATCAATATATTCTGACGATTCTAATGTATGTTTATTACTAAAAGGGAGCAGTAAATGAATTACTAAGCATTGTTGCAGGTATTCACTTTCATTCGAATTATCACCACGAAGGAAAATTAAACTGATCATTGTTGCAGATGTTCACGTTTCATTGGTAAAGTTTGTCTCAAAATAAAATGTACCATATCAAAGACTTCTTGTGGATGAATGAATGAATGAATGAATGAATGAATGAATGAATGAATGAATGAATGAAGCCACTATGTCCCATGAAGAGCTAGGGCCTCCTACAGGAGGGGAAGCTCGGTTGGTGTGGTTCACATGATGAGCTATTTCACGTGAACAATATTTACATTCACATTCACTATGTGAGATACACTAGAGTTTGTCAAATTTTAGTTCTACATCTGCCTGCACTCGTTCCTGTTGCGGGCTATGGTTGACCAGTTCCCTCCCAGCTGCTGCTTGAATGTATCTGCCCATCTTCTTCTTGGCCTGCCTTGTGTTCTCCTTCCTATGTACGGGTTCCACATGGTGGTTTCTCGCGCCCATCTGCCTTGTTGCTGCCTTGCTACATGGCCACCCCACTTCCACTTCGTTATGAGGGCTTTTTGTGTGATGTTCTCAGAAGCTGTAATTTTCTGCAGTGCCGTGTTGGAGACCTTGTCTTTCAGTGAAACGCCAACTATCTTCCTCTCCATTTTCCTTTGCATATTTCGATGTTCGTCTTTTGCCTCTCTGTGAGGGCCCAGGTTTGGCAACCGTATGTTAGCACCGGGAATACACAGGAGTTAAGAGCCTCTAGTCTGAGTTTGCGGTTTATGAACCTGTCGAGGAGTATAAACTTTAGCGCCCAGAAGGCTTTCCATGATTGTGTTATTCTCCTTTGTATTTCTTTCTCCATCCCTTGGTTAAGTGAGGAAGTCTGCCCTAGGTAGATGTAATCGTCCACATGTTCTATCTCTGTTCCTAGTACTGAGATTGGTATTGGCGTTCTATTTGACATTATTTTTGTTTTACTGTAATTGATTGAGAGCCCAACACAGTTGCTGAGCTCGTTCAGTTCGATAATCATTTGCTGTAGTTCGTTTGGCGACCTGGCAAACAGTACAACATCATCCGCGAATCTTAGGTTGGTTAATCTTCTGCCAGACTTCTTGTAAATAAAAAAAATACGTCGCAAAGAGACTTTCTGGATAGCATAAAATTTATTTTTCAATTCCAAAATTTTGCGACACACACTGCGGGGCTGCGCGACACACTGGTTGTCAACCGCTGGTTTAGTCAACTGTCCGAAGACAGGTTGAACCTCACAAATGATACCAAGAAGGCACCACTTATGAAGCAACTAGGCCAGGTGATAATGGGGTAGGGTTGCCAGTTCCTTTCCCCCTCCAGGGCATACATCGCCGATTAGCTACATATTCCACTAATCAGACTTCAGATGCATACAATGTTCTTCCTCTGACACATATTGTCAAGTGAGCTATCATCATCATCATCATCATCCTCCTCCTCCTCCTCCTCCTCCTCCTCCTCCTCCTCCTATAGCTCTATGGCTTTTTGAGTTTAGCCTCGGCTTCCTTTGTGATAGATGTCCATATGTCTCGATCCAAAGCTTTGTTTCTCCACCTTCTTACTCCCAGCTGTCTCAAGCCTGATAATAATAGATGTACATTTCAGCCAGAACCTCAATCAGAGCATACATAACTACATTAGTTACTTATTGCTTTATGCAAAAGCAAATTATCGAACATAGTATTTTTAATCAAAATATGGATCCTTGGAATTATTTAATTATTGAGATAAATATAGTATTTTGTGGTTTAATTTCTTTCTGCAGAATGCAGTCCAATTATAATGATTTTCTTTAGGAAGACACAAATAACGAAGATAGAAGAGCCGAAAAAAGTAAATGATGATAAACTTTCCAACGTAAATATTGTAAACATTGTAAGAGTTAATTATCGAATTTCACAGCAAATTCTAACTAAGCTCTCATGTGAGCGATGATGCATCAACAGTTCAAACCTCTAGTATTATCCTGAAATACATAGGCTTATATAATGATATTTTAATTTCATTTATTTTTCCAATAATGATATATTGTGGGTTGCTTAGGCTCGCTGCGTCTAAGAAATAATGATATACGGGTTGTATCAGCGTGCTCCCGCTAAGAAGCAAGATGCGCGCAGAGTATTACAGAAATAAAAATAGTAGCGGACATTATTCCCCCCCCCCCCATTAGGTTCCTACTTAAACATTCCACGTTAAAATAATTCAACAGCAATAGTAACAACCGAGCGAGTTGGATGAGACGGTAGCATGTGAGAGTCATATTCGGGAGGTCCCGGGTTCAAACCCCATGACCGACCAAACTGATTGGTGTTTTTCATGGTTTCCCTCAATCACAAAGACAAATGACGGATTGGAAATTTACGTACCATGATTCATCACCGCCTCAATCAACAGTATCATAAATATTAATTAAAATCTGTAATCAGTCACTTGAACACAAAGTCATTTATAACACACAATAGAAACAGAAACTCAACAATAATGAAAATGCGTATGGTATACCCACAGATTCTAAACACGCGATATGACCACAGATGTTAAAGCGTGTATAAATAAATTTAACGAAAAAAACAATAGTAACAATAATAAATGAAACGTCACTTTCTACTTTTTATTTAATAAATTACCATCGTACGAGCGAAATAAATAAGATTCCCTAAAATATAATACAAATTATTTTTGAATATAAGTAATGATGTAATTTAACTAGGAATTTGAGTGGAAAATAAACAGCAGAGGATGCGGACTAAACATGTTTAATATAGGCATTTCTTTCGTTTCTTTACCGAAGTTCACATGGGACCATAAAGATTTACTGGAATTTCTAATGAACGTCAGTGTACACGGATTTTTTGCCTTAGGTATGTGAATTTTATCAGGCTAATACGCGAAATTCGTTGCTACTCCTTGGAATATATAAATGTGAAACCATCATTCGCTTTGGTAAGAGGGGAACAGTTAGGCTATTACAGCTCATGTTGCTGGGATATTGTCAGGATAACAGGAGAATTTTTCAGATAAATCTTTGCCAATGCTGCTATTACTGTCGAGTGTGTTAGTAATGTAGAAGAGGCAATCGATATTTCACAGAAATTTAGCAAATTCATTAGGATTATTCCATCGCCTCGTCTGGTATAGTCGTCGTCGTTGATCATTAGCGGATTGGCTGAAACACGCTTGGCACTTGCCTATTGAAATCTGCAACAACAGTCTTTGCCATCAGCTCTTGTAAAAGGAAAATTGGGTTGTATAAAGGGACATTGTCAGGTTATCAAATCCTGGATCTTCGTATTGGTCTTTGTATACGTTGTGAGGCGAACTCCTTATTGAGTTCAATAACAGCATAATTATGTAGGCCATACTTTCGTAAACGTAACATTGACGTGCAGGCGCCTAGACCAGCCTGATGGCAGGTGTGCAGGCCAAGTGGCCGAGTGATGGAGGCGTTAGATTGCCTCTTCTCACGCTATTTGTTGACATGACATGAAAACCGTATCGTAGCATCAGGCTTGTTAAATAAACTCGCATTCTACGTTGAATGTTAATAGTTGTGTGCACGTGAAATTGTGTAAAAGTGTCTATACGAATATTTTAATTACGGCAAATTGTAATCCAGTCTGATTTAGACTGATATTCCAACTTCAAATTGTATGAAGATAATTGTATTTACATTATTGCATTTTATGACTTGAAACAGAACAGATATTTATATGGATAATGTTGTTTTTATAGTCAACTGTCCGAAGACAGGTCTGAACCTCACAAGTGATAGGCTACCAAGAAGGTACCACTTATGAGGCAACTAGGCCAGGAAATAATGGGGTAGGTTGGCCAGTTCCTTTCCCTCCCCATTGCATATATCGCCAACTAGCTACTTATTACACTAGTCTCTTCCAGTGCTGTAGTTGGAAACAACTTTTAGAGGGTATGTTAAAATGTCCTTGATCAGACGAGACTGTATGGACTCGTACTGCACTTCTTTTCCAAAGTTACTTCTTCGTCATGCAGTCGGCTCTGCAGACTCCCTTCCAGATCGCAGCCACAATAATTGCACATAAGGCAGGAAATTAAACACGGACATTGATGACTCAATACTTTTCAGGAACAAAAGTCTAGGAACCCTTTTATACTGGAAAAGTAGGCCTATTCCTTTTCTTAGTGCAGATATCTTTCATTACATTAATGCTCATTCACATTCTTTAGTTGATATTGGAATAGAATCTATAACATGTAACTGGACTCAAGATTTATGAACGCACGAAAATTCCCTCCTCCAGCAATCTGCTAGCATTACGCCTGAGCGAGATTTAAAATTAGCGAATCAGTGCAGGAGAATTCTTGAGGCGCTACATTATAAAATTAGTGTTATGCGAAGGCATCTACGCAAGTTTTGAAATTAGCGAATCAGTGTAGCAGATTTCTTGAGGCGCCATGGCATAAAGTTAGTGTTAATTACTTATAGAAACACCACGGCGGTATGCAAGCTTGAAATTAACAATCACAACTACTCTTGAAGTGCCAGACCATGGTTTTCGATAAAACAATGAATGGACAAGCGTTTAAGCAAAAAATATGAGATGCCAGCCGCTAAATTTATGCCAGATTTCAAAATCAAAATGTTTTTCAAATAGCTAACATCCTCCATTTCAAAATATATTAAAGACTATTTATACATAATTAAATATTTTCGAGTACGGTAACAGCGAGTTTTTATTTTAGACGGTATGGCGTACCGTACCGGCCCAACTACAGCACTGAAATTACAGTTTACTGTACAAGCTGAAGCGAAGTATTAAACATGAATAAACTCTAAATTAAGTCTGAAACTTACTTGTGTACGTATGTACAAATAATCCCCCCCCCCCCAAAGGCAGGGTTTTCAACTTGCCGTTATTCCCCACGACTCTACGAGCAGGCTCATAGATATCGCTATTGTCGAGAAGCGTAGATTATTTAGTTCGTTAGAGACTATCCATAGTGTACCACAGCGGTTGATCTACATTATATTTACATTACACTCGTAATGAATGATGATGATGATAATGATGGAGAATTGTTGGGATGTCAACGGAAATCGGAGTACCCGGAGAAAACCTCTGTGTTTCCTGGACCACGGGCTTGCCCAACACAAGTTATAAATTCAAGGTGGAGCGGGATTTGAATTGGGGGCCCTTTGCTTGTAAGCCCACTGTGTCCTGTGGCGGTGTAGTGTAAAGCAGCCCTGCGTATGAAGGGGAAGAAACCTCTTTAGAAACGAACACATAGTAATACACTGTGCATCAGTGGTGGATTTTAGGCTACCAGCGAGAGCCGAAAGCTATGATGCATGCCTTATACGATACGTCATCCAGCAATGTTTGCCTACAGGTGTACTCGTATCGGTCCGATACATTACTGTCTCTGCCGGGAAATGTCGAGTGAGGAGTTGCGGGGTAGTCTGCAGTACCTCAATTATTGAGGTATTAACGCCCAAGCCTGGTGTAAAATATAATATAATAGATAGAATTTAAGTATATTTCGATGAATAAGTTCTTATAGTAAATAATCTGGTTATGAAGCGAAATTTGTGTTCATATGCATGTTAATTAGACATTACAAATTTGCCCAACACTTTATTTGTGAGCAAATTAGCCTACATAACGCTTAAAAATTCAACTCTTGATTATTTTCAAAATGGTATCACACAATATCAATACACTTCTGCCTTCGATAGGGGGCCTTTTTTTATCCCTCTTGAAAGAACATCTTTGGTTGGGTCGGACTGGGTGGCGCAGTCGGTAGAGTGCTGCTGACCTTCAGTTGAGTGTTACATCCCGGCCTAGCTCGATGGAATTTCGTCGCCCTTGGTAGCGTAGTTGGTATAGCGCTGACTTTCTATGCTCGAGGTTGCAGGTTCGATCCCGGCCGAGGTCGATGGCATTTAAGTGTCTTTAAATGCGACAGGCTTATGTCAGTAGATTTACTGGCATGTAAAAGAACTTCTGCGGGACAAAATTCCGGCGCACCGGCGACGCTGATATAACTTCTGCAATTGCGAGCGTCGTTAAGTAAACCATAATTAAAAAATTTTCGGTGGCGTTTATGTGTGCTTAAATGCTACAGGCTTATGTTAATGCATTTACTGGCGTGTAAAAGAACTCCAGCGGAACAAAATTCCGGCACACTGGTGACGCTTATATAACCTCGGTAGCTGCGAGCGTCGCTAAATAAAACATAATTTACAATTTTCTTTAGTTGGTTGTGCAGCTTTTTCCGTACTTCTTTCATTACCGGGTCATTTGTTGCAAATTCACTTCGTAAGATTTTCTTCAACAGTCCAAACAGATGACAGTATATCAACGAACACAATCCGGATTCTCGTTGACCTATTTTTCTCCATATATGTTTTGATTTTTTTAAGTTTGACTGGTGGCCTGGGTAGCATTCATGAATCCGATGTTGACAGACTGGCCATCCTGTCTTAGTCCTAATAGAGCAGAGCAGATACCATCCCCAGGCAAGTATTTAATGAACCCCAGGATCCGGAGCTCCAAGTTCTTAAGTCTTATACCATGTCGGACACCCGTATTAACCCCCTCCCTCAAGATTTTCACTTGAGCCTATTTCTAATTATTGCAGATGATAAATAAAATGAGAGCAGGGTGAAGACTGTTGGAGGAATGGAAGAAAGAAGAGGGAGTATCTCAGAGAAAAACCCTCTGTTCAACACAAATTGCATCACGGCCATAACGAGGGTGGAACCCTGACCGCCAGTGCTAGTAGTGGGCGAAGTTTCAGGGTTTATTTGAAGAAATTCGTGTAAAGCTTGTCGTTAAATTTTTTATTGTGTTATTTTACGACTCTGTATCAGCATCTAGGTTATTTAGCGTCTGAATGAACTGAAGGTGATAATGTCGGTGAAATGAGTCCGGGCTCCAGCACCGAAAGTTACCCAGTATTTGCTCGTATTGGGGAAAGCTCCGGAAAAAACCTCAACCAGGTAACTTGCCCCGACCGGGATTCGAACCCGGGCCACCTGGATTCGCGGCCAGATGCGCTGAGCGTTACTCCACAGGTGTGGACTTGTCGTTAAAGAGACAGAGGAAGAATAGAGTAAGTGCTGAAGTGTAGCTACTATCATTCCCACTTCACTAATATGAAACACAGTTTGAAACTATTTTCCATTCATTGTAGATTGTTAGCCACAAAGACTAATTTTATGGTAGGTAAATAATATTTGGTTGGTTCAAATGAATGTCAGCCGAATCTTACTCTGTGCAGCAGGAAAAATCGGCAGAATTCGCTTTAGGGATATTGTTAAGAACGGTTATAAGCCTTTTATTGGAAGGTGTGGTTGGCATACCAATCATTGTTTCTCCAAACTGAAAAAGAAAAGCGTATGATGCAAGTTGGAAGCGTCCAAAAGTGAACGGCATGCTGTAATTCGTTTTTTGACTGTGAAAGAGCGTACACCTGCTGCAGTCTATCGCAGAATAGTTGCAGTATAGGAAGAGACATGCTAGGAAAAGAAACTGTGAAGGATTGATGTGCATGGTTTCATTTCGACTGAACATCTCTAGAGGACACTCCAAAACCAAGGCAAGCGCTCAAGGTTATCATGCCAAATTCAGTTAAAAATGTTGATGCTCTTGTTGGAGAGAATTGGAGAATAACAATAAGTGAACTTAGTTTATTATTGATTCTCAGCGAGATAACTATCGATAATTTCGATTACCGAAGTCCATTGCTAGTGAAATTTCCATAAACACCTGCAGTATCGCTAAGTTTGCACGCAGTAAATGTCACACTCTTTAACTGCTGAGCAGAAAGTCGAAAGTGTGAAAATCTGCGAATAGAACCTCAGACAATATCAAAAAGAAGGTGATCAGTTCTTGCATTGAGGCAATTGACGAGTATGGTGTGGCACCAGACCATTTTGAGTCACACTCGCGTCGATCTAGCGTGCAATAGAAGCACACCGGATCTCCTTGGCCAAAGAAGCTCAAGTTTCAGAGAGAGTCATGTCATCGTTTTTTTTTTTTTTTTTCGATTACCGAGGTCCATTGCTAGTGAAATTTCTGGAACGTGGGCAAATGATCATTATTGAATAGTGTTACCTTTCGAAAAGGGATGTTTGTTGAGTCTTCGGATAGTATCTATGAAATCATTATGCTGCATTGGTACTGTCTGCTGGACTTCCTGTTCGTGTTCAAGGTTCGTAGCTGTGTGCAATTTGTGACCGTTGTCATAGGAAGAAAAGACGATGATATGACTTTCTCTGCAACTTGAGGTTCTTTGACCAAGGAGATCCAGTGAAACGTTTGCAGTTCGTCCCGTGTTGATCCAGCAATGTGAACTCAAGCATTGTAATGGAGTAAAATGACTCTTCTTGTCTAAGGGCCTGGATGTTTATTCTTGAACAAACAATGTATTGAAATTATAGATTTGTTTATTTAGCAACAGTATCGTATTATATTTATCTACAAATATGAAGTCAAGGCATTTATATTACACTTAATGCCGGTTGCACACGATTACACACAAAAGCTGTTTACACTTGAACTTCACGAAACGCTCACAAATGGGAGTGAGAAGGCACATTTAGAAATGAAAATCACATCGACTTCTGCGTACATTTACAGTGAAACTTTGTACATTTAAATGTAGGCCACATAATAGTAACTTCAATTAATAAAATGTTCACATTAACATACATAACTGGTGTTTACAAGGAGATTATTGATTCTTGTCAGGCATTTTTGTTTTATATCCATACATCATGCTATATAAGGTTAGTATTTTTATAAATTCAAGCGGCTCATAAAAACTTCATTATTTTTCGGTCCCGTTATATAACAACGTAGTCAATATTCATAGTGGAAAAATTTTCTGCAGTTGTCTAATCAACTCTGATTTGAATATGTCTATCGTACTAGCAGTTGCTGCTGTGAAAATACTGTCCATTTAGGTTGGAATATATAAATTTTCTGTGCTTTTATGACTACTTTTTACCACTTTCTTTATGTTTATCATTAGTTTTTGAACAAAATATCATTCTTACGATACCGTCTTTCGATTATCTTAAAGTTCTGCTAAGAAATGTAAGTTTACAAAATGTTTTCAAGCACCAAATTTGTTAAAATCGTAAATGGATCAATGGCTTGGATACATATCTGAGAACTTAGCATTTTTGTTTTATTTACTGTAGTTCTACACAATATGTTTGTATGTAGATATATTACTTATTTCTTTACTTTCTCTGTATTTTATTTATTGAAAATAATCTTTCTTAAACGCAGACAACTATAGTTTGCGGAATACTGATTCAAAAGAATGCGCTTATATCTTTAACCATGTAGAAAATATTGAAGGAGGTGGTGTCCCGAAGCCCTTCCCCACCATTCCTCGGACAGCAGGGACTGTTCTACAGATGGAGTACACAAGGATTACGATTGAGGGGCCCTCAGTCATGGTTTTATAAGGAATTTACATACTTTGGCTTACAAGACAAGTAAGATTTTTTTGCGTAGTAAGGGATACTGAAGGAAAACTTTACCTCCCTTAAATTTCGAGTACGTACAGTGTAATAGTAATATACGTTACAAGAGCGGTATGTTGACGTTTTCATGGTCGTGGAAAAAATTTAAAAAGCGAAACGTAGTTGAGCTTTTTTAATTTCCGAGAACATGAAAACAAACATACCGCTTGTGTATCGTACATTATTTTGTGCGAAGATCGTTTATTACATACCTGAAAGACCAATTTCTAATTAGTTGCAATGTTGGTTTCTGTTTAATGACGGCAACTTCGGAAAACCAAAATATCTTTCTTCAACATTGTTGCTATAAAATGTTTTCTGTGTTTACTATACTCCAGCAGGCCGTGATATACGTCTGTCTTTTTCCCCCCAGTCTATAAATGCGAACTTAAAACAAACGGTAAGGTTATGTAATGATTTATTTTTCATTTTAATATTTTAACAATATTATTTATATAACATATTGCAGTAATAACATCCGCATCTGGAATCTTGTTGATTTTTTCACGGCTTCCTTAATGTTACTTGTATCAGGAATGCAATAAGTTTCGTGGAGTAGTAGACTTTACTTAATTTTTGCAAATATTTAAAAACAATAATTAACATTGCAATTTAGGTGAAATTGCAGTGGTAAGTTTCGAATTTGTAATTATTACTATGTTAAACGTCTCTAAAAATAATATGTTAAAAGCCTAAAGCAGTAAAATGAATGTCGCGCTTAAGCGGTAAGAAGAGGGAAATTGTTATGTGTGTTACGTTGGGAATACTAAATGTGGTATTTCACACTTACCGCGTATTGGTTCTGTGCGGAAAACAAGCAAATACGCACGATCTCGCACAAATATTTTTACACATCGGTACGATTTTGTACTTTGTTTTCGTTCGTTAGTAATTAACAACATTTGATTGTTTACGATCTTATGTTGCACAAGAATTTTGTCTCGCTGGTTAAATTTTATAGCAAAGAAGTTATGTTTTATGCCTACTAAGAGAGAGAGAGAAATTATAATTAAGCAATTTATTGATTTCTGACCTCTATTGTAGAACTATTTTGAAAACACATAATCAGTTTAGTAAGTGTATTGAATTTTGTGAAATTTGCTTACTTCGTCATTAACACGATTATTTTTGTGTAATTTCTACTTCACCTGCAAAAATTTATTACGTTTCATGTTTTTTTTTTTCGGTTGTATAGGATATTAAAAAATCTACTCTTTATGTCTCGTATGAAACCAGCTGTTATTGGAAATATTATATGTATGGTCATTAGAACATGAATAAGACCATGTTGGGTCATGACATGGCATTCTATGTATAACCTTATCTGTTTAAACATATCTTACAAAAATAGCGAGGTAATACTTAAGATATATTTCATGTCAAACTTTACAAAATAAGAAAAATTGGCGATTGACATGATATACGCCGCATAAAAAATAAATATTTAAATTTCTGCATTTTTAACTTACGGAAAATTTCAGATAATTACCAAATTAATTGTAATTTTATGACTTCATATTATTAATATGTTATTCAAACGGAACTCATAATATTGAAATTAAGTTGCAGAATAATTTTTGTTATCAAATATAGTATAAATACATTTTGTACGTTATCTGTGGTCTATTATGTTCCTGATGTCTTAAATATTATGTAACCCATTTTACTTATTAATGCACCAGCTTATCACGAAGTATGCATTTGAAAGTATGTATCACATAGAAAAGGCTTTGTATGGGAATGTCATCCCCGTGAACTCGTCTGGTCTGATGATGGCTTTAAGACTGCAGTTTCTTGCGTACTCTACATTAGTGTTTCCCAAACATCTTTTTTATTATAAAATACCCTCTTTCAAAAATTTCTTTAAGTACATCTAATGTTACACGAATACTAAAATTAAAAAATTACCAAACTGTAAAAGTTGTGATAGAGAAATTTGTCAAATTGACCCACTTTAGATGTTAAAAGACTAATAAAATTAAAAATTTACGAAATACTGTAAAAGTTTTAATACAAAAATATGCCAAATAATTGGACAAATTATGAAAGTATCTATATTACAGTAATTAAACAATTTCTTTCTCATAAAAATTTGAGTTGATGTTCTCGTTACATTTTCTCGCATATCTGTAACGACTGACAGTTTGAGAAACACTATACCCAATTCTACCATTAGGCATATATTACTATTACACTTAACATAGAATATATATGTTACAATCTCAGATGTAATATATATGATATTATATCGTATCCATTGGAATCACAAGAATTTATAGAATTTCATAGTAACAGAAGTGTTACGTTTGTGACTGTTACCTTTGCAAGAACTGGGTTTTATTTCATGTAATCAAGAACTCAGGTGTTCAGAACTAATGAACATGACGTAACATCTCGATAAACTAATAGCAATGAATAACTGACGAAACATGTTTAATATTTCAGGTGTGTTAGCAATAATTGTCTATAACCATTCAAGATTCGAATGTGATTGGAATACTGGAATACAGTTTGGGAAACATAAAACCACAAAATTTGAAGTAGCGACCTACATTTTTTAGTGAGACGTCTGAAGCTACAGTATCACCGCTAGATGGCAGTATTATCCCATGTCAAGACGAAACAAAGAAGCAGCATTTGCAAAATGGCGGCACATCTGCACGAGTGTACCATTGTCGACCAGCGCTCCTTTATGCGATTTGCTGGGCAAAAGGTCTGGCAGCAAAAGATATTCATAAAGAAATGCTGCCCATATATATTGAGCAATTGTCTGTAGAGTCAAGCTGCCTGAAATTGGGTGCAGAAATTCTCTGAAAGGCGGACAAGTATCGAACACCGAGTCGGTCGGTCAGTAGAGATTGTTACGGAGGCAAATATGCAACTCTTGACGACTTGATTCGAGGAAATAGGATGAAGGGAACAATATTATAGTCCGGATAGTTACATGTGATGGGCCTTGAGCGTATCATTACCAGCCCGAGACAAGCGTGCATAAACGCTCGTCTCAAGTTGCCAGTGGTACGGTCGTGCAGAGGTACCGTCATCTTGCAATTGGTGCTTCTTTGTTTCTCTTGTTCGCATATTGATAAGCGGTGATACGCTTCATGCTCCTTATTAAAATTTTTGGTCGCTACTTCAATTTGTAACTTACTGATTCTGATTTGTTTTGTAATTCTTTTTTCTTATTAGCTATGTGATTATGAAAAATTACAATTTCTTGCATGACTGTTTCTCATGTTACAGAATTTTGACGAACACAGTGTTTTATATAGTAATGGAAGGAAGGCCTTCTTTCTTGGTTAGGATTTCTTCAGTTTGTGCTTAAATGTATTTCCTGAGAAGTTATGTGATTCCAAGTGGAAGGATTACAATGTATAATGAAAATGCATACACTCATAAAATTAGTGAATTTGATTTCATAAGCTGAAGCACACTTGAAACTTGCTTTTAAATATTCAACTTTTTTTCTTTATAAGCATTAAAAAAATCGAACGTCTCGGCATGACGTTTGGTGTAGAAGTATTTGCACTCTTGTTTTCTGCTCGCTAATATTGGATGCTCGACATTTCGTAATATCTGATAGTCACATTCAAAATCACCATAACATATCACGTCGATGTTTTCTTGATCATTCAGTTTTGAATTTTGTCACAGTACAACGTTGTTGATTTTCAGTGAATGTATAAATCGCACGAAAACTTGATCTAATATTGTATTTCATGTTTGCAACTATGAAAAATATCGCACTGTTGGTTATATGTATCACATTTCCTTTCTAATGAAGGGAGAATTTGAAATATTTTTTAAAGGTCACTCATCCGTTCTGGTTCAATTATCACTTAATTTAGCACACAATTCTGACCATCTCGGCTATGAGATTTTGTAACTTTCTTACTAGTAACATTCCTTGCTGCAAATTCAACGCCGAGTCTGAATAAGTACACTTGTTGTAACGTATGTTCTGTTCATACACCGCAAATTTCGTAGTACATTCGTGCACATAATCTTGCATACATAGCAGTTAAAGTAGTAATAGATTTGTATCACATTGCATATTTTTACCACATAAGCGTCGAATATAGTTTTCATAGATACCAAAGATTAAAGTGGACCATTGATATCAAGTAGCGATACATGACATACATTCAAGTTTTATACATTTGTAGAAAATGTAGGAAAAACATAAACATAATGAAAATAATTTAAAACAGAAGACAAAAAATGAATCTGATACAGAGTGTAACAAAATTGGTGTAATTTCTTTCATGCTCATATTTTGCGGCAAAGATGAACTAGAATGTTTTATGGTTTCTTATTACACATAAGCTTACGGAAATAAACACATTTTCAGTCATAAACAGCAGAAGCATTGACTTTTTTGTACACTGACCTTCAAAGTTACCTGACCTCACTAATCAATAGTATTTGATAATTTGCTCTTGTAAGTGTTGCTTCTTTAGTTATTCTGTGGATAGATAGCAAAGGTAACAGCCAGTGTCGCCAATAGCGTATAATGATTGTGAAAAAATACTAGACTTACAAGCAAACATTTTCATGAGGCCAGATACAAAAGTTATTTTTTTCTTCTTCCACTATGGTTAATAATGTCAAAACAAGTGCTTATACAAATTTTGGCCACTCGAGCGCCATTACGAGGGCCGTAAAAATAACTTTCCCTGAGGCCGTTTACAGAAAAAAACACAATTTAATGGAAAGATTTATTGGAAAAGATACAGCAATTGTTGAGCTATTTTCCAGCATAGTCCCCACCGGAATTTAGATCTTTGTCATACCGTGGTATCAACTTTTGTATCCCTGTGTTGTAGAAATCTGTCGCCTGGTATCGGAATCAGTGTGTGACGGACGTCTGCACCTCTCTGTCGATCCCATGATATGACAAATCTGTTCCAATAAATCTTTCCATGAAATTGTGTTTTTTCTGTAAACGGCTGCAGGGAAACTTGTTTTTTACGACCCTCGTAGTTGCTCTCGAGTGGCCAAAATTTGTATAAACACTTGTTTTGACATTATTAACATGGTGGAAGAAAAAAAAATAACTTTTTTAACTGCCCCCATGAGAATGTTTGCTTGTTAGCGGGAAACCGCTGATACTGTCAATTATGAGAATAATTTATACTTGATCTACATAAACATTTTCACAAATCCTTTTTTACTCGTCCCAATAATATGGTCACCTATTGAGAACTAGCGGAACTATTTCAGTCTTTGGTTCGGACTTTTCCCGTGGCTAGAAAGTTCGCTTACACGATCAGAAAATTTGAGGTCAGATATCTTTAAACGCCAATGTACCTGATAAGGGCGTAAGATTGTAAGAAATGTTTTCTGATCCGTTCAGAAATCTCTTTTCGCTTAGATTTTCGTATCCTAGCGTTGAACTTCTACTGTTAAAAAATCGGCGGTTTATTTTCATACCTTGGTGTGCAGTAGACCCTCACACAATAAGATCAAGTTGCCTTGTTCGAATATATTGCTATATTACAATAATATGCTTTTCTTGGCAGTCTGCATTTTCAAGATAATTTCTCATTCGTAAAAGATATTTACATAACTGTGGGATTCTCTGGAAAACGGATAAACATATTAGCTCCTAAAGAGAAATACACCAATTATCCTCCACTCTGTATATTTAGTAATTATTGACACCAATGCGGAAAATTTTCAGCGAGAATGACAACAGCGGCAGTGTCGGATGCTGCAGTCACATAAAATGATACAGACGGGACAAAACTCTTAATATCGATGACCTCGCTTAGTCCGCGTTACGTTTGAATACCTAAAATAAGCGAAAGGCACCAGAATGTGTCAGTTGTACACGGATAGTGTAAAAAGCCGGTAAATTTTGATAATATGAATGGTCCCAGCTATATTAAGGCATGGTACATACTGTGTGTTAAATGTATTAAACACATCGAGAGCGTATGTTGTTTACTAAAATAAGGAGATTCTCGAGTCAATGTTAGTCCAAAAATAAATATATATGTTATATGTGTTCAGATTTTTAACTTTCTGGTTTCTCTCGGAGCTGTCAACAATATTCGTCTCTAAATTATTCGAAGTCATGTTTTGGAGTTGAATACATCGACAACTAATTAGAAAAACACACACGCAGCAAATGTCTTAGATACATCTTGATTACACGATTTTAACACTTGTATCACTAATGGCTTGTTAAATTTGTTAAACAACTTTTCAACTTTTCTGTGCTAATATTGAAATTTTACCTTAATTAGTGACTAGTTTTGGTTTGTTTCCGTCATATTCAGGTTTCTATTGAGGTCTTTTGCTTGTTTCCGATTTCTTATTGTTGTGGGAGTATTTTTATAATTGGTAATGTTGTGTCAAGAAGAGTGTCTTGAGGATGTATTGTGCATATATTTTTGTACGTCTGTATATTTCGTATTGTTTTAGTGTGTTTAGTTTCAGGCTTTTCGGTTCAATGTGTATTATTTCAATATCTGTTTCTTATTTTGCTTTAGTTGTGGTTGGTCTTGATAGTATGATCTGAGTAAGTGGAAGTATTGTGTGATTTGATTGTTGCTGTAATGTATTACTTGTGTCGTGTTTGAAGAGATCTCCCAGTTTATCCAATTAATCAACATACTTATGAACCAATAAAACTACAATGAAGAAATACACATTATTATATACATAGTACAAGAGAATGGATACGTACCCAACACAACAGACAGGATGAAAAAGACAAAACGTAATCACAAGAAACAAAGAAACACAACCACAACCAGAAGAGCACAATAAAAATGCCACGCTAACATATGGAAATGAAAACGCTCTGGAAATTAAAATTCAGATACAGAACACAAAACACGCTACAAAAACATCTCAACACACAAACTGATACTTCCTAACAGGACTTTACAAATTAACATTTTTTTTATAACGACTCCTATATCGGACACACTGGGAGATCTTTTCAAACACGATACAAGGAACACATCATAGCAGTAATGAACTCACACAACATTTCCACCCACGCAGAACACATGACCAACTCCAACCAAGCAATTTAGAATCAGATATGGAAATTCTACATATTGAACAAAAAAAAAAAAAAAAAGAGAGAAACAAACACACTAGAACAATACGAAATATACAGGCACACAAGAACACATACACACCACATCCTCAATACTCGATTAAATTTCAGAACGCGCACCCTTCTTGACAAAACACTAACCATCATAAACACATACTCACCAAGATAACAGCAAGAACTCGCTAGAAATTTGAAGACGGCGGAACCAAGTCAATAATAATAAAATTAAGGTAACGTTTCAATATTAATACGGAAAAATAAGTTGTTTGCTTAACAAATTTAAGAAATCATTGAATGTTGTGGAGATAACAAAATTACTTTTTGAACTTGAATTGAAGAGGACTTCAATATTATCGATATTTTTCGCCCCTGAAAGTCTGTAGCCCACTGCATAACTGCAGGATGTAGTTTTCGCTATGTTTGTACTGTACTATTAACCACAACAAAGTTGTTCAGAATCGGAAGTTCATTGACCTACACTTGTACTGCGTGTAGTCTCAAGAATTCATTGTCGCATTTGTGCTGGAGCTACGTCACTTACAACACTTCAATAACACGCACATCGTGTCGCTGGGAAGTACTAGAAAAGTTTCATATTGTGACAAATTCATCAGAAAATCATTAACTGTCGGGTTTGCTGAACTAATCAGTTCAACACATTAATATGCGCACACGATTTCGGCTCCACCAGCTGACTCGATGTATTGCTGCCACAATATGTATATTATTTGCAACATCGGATTTTAATGTGTTCTAAATTGTTGTCAACCTGTTCTGCATTTCAACATAAAATTTATCGTTTCCAGTGGAAATTGATGACATCTCTGTAGTAACTTAGTGCATTAACGGCTAATTTAGAAACATCCATGCATAATGGAATGGATTAGGTACTATAAAAGGCTGAATTACATTATTAAATAGTCTGTCACAGATTGAGATATCATTAAAATACGGTAATATAAAATGTTAAATTCACCAAATATTGGAATGTCTTTGACCCTAATCACACAGAATACATTTTAATTGTGAACATATATATATATATATATATATATCATTTTATCGCGAGTTTTCGTTTAACTTAAAACAGAATCTTGTATAATTCTGTTGCTTGCAAAAACACCTTTCTTTCCGATATTGAAGCACTTTTTTCCGTTTTTTCAAAACCAAGAACGGGAGAGATACGATGTGTTCTTGAGACAGCAGTTGGTGGTGGTACGTTCTGTCGGTGAGCGATGTCTGCGTTAAGTTTCTGTTGTACTCCTTGTTTTTATCAGGTGGCCTAGAAAGAAAGAAATACGGAATTACAATACTTTCCCGAATTTATGCATTCTTGGTTGAGTTGTTGTGTCTTACAGTATAATTCCGAGGTATATTCAAACTCGTGAGGGTTAGTGTACATGGCAACATGTACAGGTATGCTATTTTTACCTTCAAGCAAGAACGCGGGAAAGTTTGACGAGGCGCATATACTGTACGAGTAAATTATTTCCGTCCCGGAAAGCGGAAACTTAGGTTATCAGCAGAGGCGCTCTCACACGCTGGTTACGGAGACAGCGCAGTATCGGTGATTCAACAAACCACAAACTATGTAAATGTTATTAAAATTTATTTATTATTTATTTAATCTGACAGGATTAAGGCCATAAGGCCTTCTCTTCCATCCTACCAGATAGCACATACAAATACAAAAAAGAAATACAAACACTGATGAAAATAATACAAATTAAGTTAAAGCCCTATAGAGGGTCAACAGAGTCAAAAAGAACACTATAGAGCTCTCATCGAGCTAATACAAGAAAAAAAGAAAGAAAACAGAGATAGCAATGATGATAGTAATAACTGATAACTGAAAATCAGCAGTTTAAACGCCTATTCGCCCGAATTAAAAAAGGAGGGTTCGAAACTTTTCTGTTCTAATTATTTATGGCACCTCAGAAATTGAGACGATGTTTTTTTCGGATCTTATTTTTCAGACTTTTCTAGTTATGTATGTTATTTTTATACAATTTACCTTTTAAAGTTTCCCGGAAGTAAAAGTCACTAATAGATTGGAGGATCGAATAGCCACACATTCCTACTAGTCTACTGATTCTATCCTGGAACACTATGAAGTTTGTCATTTTTTAAGAAGGTGCCAAAAATGTTTGGAACAAGGAAGCACATATTTCCAACATCTTCTTTAGTTATTATTTGTTTGTGAAATCACCGATATTGCACTGTCTCCGTAACCGGTGTGTTGGACTGCGCCCACCGGTACCAAAGTTTTTTACGAGCGGCAGATAAATTACCCAGTAGCTTAGAGTTGTATGTAACTACATAAGTACAAGTGCGGTAAAGAACGTAGGATGTTTTTATGTAATGTGCATAGAGGTAATGTTCAGTGTATGATGTGTGGAAGAACATTAGGTATTTTGAAGAAAGACAGTTTTGAACGACATTTTCATGTGTTGCACTAGGAAAACTATAAAAGTTATGAAGGTGCTAATTTGTTTAAACTTACGGCTCAGTTAACTGGAAACGTAAATTAAAAAATTTACTGAATTTATAAAAAAATGATAAAACAATTTAGTAAACAAAAATGGAAAACCAATTCTATAGTATTTCCACATTTGTCAATTTCAAGAAACGAAGATTTGTATTAAATTTTGTACTCACTTTAAGAATTTGTCAATAATATTATTAGTGATGATAATGATAATAATAACGATACTACTCGTACTACTACTACTACTACTACTACTACTACTACTACTACTACTACTACTAATAATAATAATAATAATACTAATAATAATAATAATAATAATAATAATAATCATCATCATCATCATTATCATCATTCTGGGTGAGACGATCAATGACCAAGGCCGACTAGCTGACTGCTGCCCTTACGTCCACTTGGCTCAGCGGAGGTGAACGATTATCCAACCAGTACGGGGTATCGTGTGGTTGGCATGATGATCCCCTCCCAGCCGTTATAGCTGATTTGCGGAACCGGATTTCGCTATCTATCGAAGCTCCCAAAATTCATCACTACTAATTTTATTTATCTAAACCATTTTAGCGTATCACAGCACGTCAATATGTCAACAGAGGTGTAACTTTATAGGATTGAAGGAAATTCACACCATCCTTTTCTAATTCGATTATTAATACCGTCAGTGATATTATAGTACATCTTTCATAACCAATTAAAGAATCAACACTTACACTCCAAAGAAAGGAATCTGATGTCTATATTTCTGATCGTAACAGAGATAGTTAATCCAAACAAGCACTTCATTTGTAATTATTTCTTAAATAAATTTTGAGCCTTTTTAGTCTAATTTAATTTCAAGATTCCAACTGAATTATTTATTTTCGTTAATGAAATTCAAAGGCTGAATGTGATACATAATAAGATAAACCTTACCAATGGGAAAAAATGTTGCACAATGCGCGGAATCATAGTTGCCGGAAGTGAAGAACTGACGAGAATAGAATGGAAGGCGATAACCATCTTGTTCTATGCAAATATGTGGCTTCCGGTCACTGTGATCGTGAAATTATTCGAAAAAAAAATACAAATTCTAACACATTCGAAGCTGGCAGAGCGTTGTAATGAGAAACCTACCTTTGTTATCTAATTGCTGGCATATTAATATTTAACCGTAATAGACTACCTTTGCTAGTTTTCATATCGTATGTATGTGGCATGTGATGCTTGGTAAATAAAATTTTGCTAAGTATAACCTTAAGAGTGCATTCTCGATTACTCTTCTTGAAGCTTATAGCGCGTGAAAATCCTACTACTACTACTACTACTACTACTACTACTACTACTACTACTACTACTACTACTACTACTACTGCTGCTACTACTGTTGATGTTGATACTGCTGCTACTACTACAAGTACTGCTGCTACTATTACAAGTACTACTGCTACTACTACTACTACTACTACTACTACTACTATTGTTGCTGTTACTATTACATGTGGGTCTGTGCAAAAAAGCTACTAAATTATTTCAAACAGTATAAAATAACTGTGACACATGCTCTTCAGCCAGCTGACCCCGTACGTGGGCGCACATTTTGTGAGTGAATTCTGGGAAATGTGTACAATGGACAAATAGATCCACATTTAATATTCTTCTCGGACGATGCCTGTTTCCATCTGCATGATTGTGTGTGTGTACTCAAAACAGTCGTTACTGGAGTACTGATAAACCTGACTTCGTACATGAAGTGCCCCTCCATTACGACAAAACCGGTGTATAGTGCGGCATCGTGGGTGAAAGAATCATAGTACCATTTTTTTTTTAGAATACAGTTGATTCTGTTACTTATGTGCATAGCATACTAACCTTTTTTTTTCAGAGAATTAACCGACAGGGAGCGTGATCATGCATTTTTTAAAAGGACTCTGCTACTGCTCACACTGCGAATATTTGCGTAAGAGAAATTCACAATGTGTTTCCACAAGAGAGAGTTATTAGTAGGAATTTGTGGTCTCCTCAGTCTCCTGATCTAACAGCCTGCGATTATTATCTCTGGGGTAAATTAAAAACTGCCGTGTACAAGATGAACCCGCACGTTTGGGTATTGTTGTATGGTTGGATTGTTTTATTGTTTAACCCCCCGGCTAATCACCGAGACCCAGCTTAGGCCCGTAACACACTTGCAGAGTTTTCGCCAGCGAGAAATGTATTGCGATAAAATTAAAAAATTGATAACATGGATTAAAATGGACGTCCACACACTGGAAGAGATTCTCGCTCAAGGCGAAAACCTCGCGCGAGTTTCTCGCTGGAATCGGTAGCTCAACGAATTTTCTTGACACATTTATCAAAGATATTTGACATTTATACTCTTTATGACGATTGAATGTAAAAAATATACCACAGATGGCGATGAATTGTATTGTTTTTATTTGAAAATGAGGAAAGATGGCTGATAATTGCAGTCAGAAACTTATCGAACTTGTACGATGTCACCCGTAGGCCTATTTATATGATACACGGGATGAAAACTATAAAAACACGAAACTTAAAGAAGAAATCTGGAGACAAATATCAGATTATCTGAAAATAAATAGGGTTATATTTTATTTTGATGAGATTTAATAGTATTGATTAAACATTTGAAATAATGTATCTATATGTCGTAACAGTTTACGTAATTTTAATCAGAATATAGCAAAGAATTCTCTATCATATCATGAATGACAAAAAAAAATTGTGGTCCATTGAACCTGAAATAACGCCTAAACGTAAAATCATTCAAATCGAGACCAGTGTCCAAAACTCGCCCTTATTTTCGTAAGATACAATGTGATTTTCAGATATTTCTGGTTTTAATTTTAGGCGTACTTCTTCTTTTCATGGACAAAATATGTTCATGTAACTCCATTTCCTCATCATCTGAATACTCAGATTCAACATAGCGTTCGTACGTAATTTGTAAAGTACGACAATGTACTTATAGGTAATATATTTCAGTACGACAATATACGTAAATACATAACCTATAATATTTCCCCCAACGAGTCATTACTAATAATCAGATAAATGCTTTCTGCATGAAGGCAGTGCATAGATGATCATAGCGAGGTGTGATATGTGATAGCGAGAACTCGCCAAGTATGTGGAGGAAGGCTCTTCGCCTCTTTCTCGCAAAACATTTCTCGCTAGCGAAAACTCTTCAAGTGTGTTACGGGCCTAAGGAGCGACGCGCTCGCACATAGGCAAAACACTCCGCCGGAAAGCAAAACTGATCGCATTGCATAAAGAAAAGCTAAATTATGAAAATCCTAGCCCTAGTAATGAGGGTTGAGCAAGAGTGCTTGCTTACACTGTCAGGCAGCAGGCACTCGTTGGTGTTGTTGCGTGTGGCACCGCGGCTGAGCGCCATGTCCTCTTCGTCGTCGCCGTTGCCGCTCCCGCAGTACTTGCAGCGCATCTTGGCGTCGTCTCCCACGTTGACGGAGCGCGTGATGATGCACAGCGTGGCCGACGAGATGAGGAACATGACGGTGGGCAGCACCACTGCTATCACCAGCTCCCGCCACGTCTTCTGCAGATCGAAGCGCGCCACCACAAACGCGCCATCGTTCTACAACATCAACCAGTTAGCTGACATCAGAGGTCTTATATTACGAATGTTAAATTAATGATCTTCAACTACCTTTATCGTCCACGCCTGTGGAGTAACGGTCAGCGCGTCTGGCTGCGAAACCAGGTGGCCCGGGTTCGAATCCCGGTCGGGACAAGTTACCTGGTTGAGGTTTTTTCCGGGGTTTTCCCTCAACCCAATACGAGCAAATGCTGGGTAACTTTCGGTGCTAGACCTCGGACTCATTTCACCAGCATTATCACCTTCATATCATTCAGACGCTAAATAACCTAGATGTTGATACAGCGTCGTAAAATAACCCAATTAAAAAACTACCTTTATTTGTTATCGTAACTGCGATGAGTTGTTGTTTAGAAGCTGTACTTTATGAAAATAATAAGTTGTGATTTCCTTTATAACCTACAATTTTTTAAGGAAAAAAAATTAAATTACAGTAATATTCATGCACAAAAAGTTTTTTTCACAAATGGCCTAAAACTATAGCTAAAGTATCAATTTAATAATATAGATAAACTGTAAACTTATCTTTTTTTTTAATTTGTTATTTTGCGGCATTGTATCAACTGTTATTGTTATCTAGCGTTTGAGTGAGATGATAGTGATAATTCTTGCTCTTAATGGGTTGAGAGAAAACCCCGGAAAAATCTCAACCCTGTAATTGTGCCAACCAGGATTTGAACCCGGGTACGCTCTTTCCACGGTCAGCCATGCTAATCGGTACTCCACAGCGGTGGACATATTTTCATTCTCATAGCTGTCTTAGTTTATGAGAAGAAGGTTAGATATATATTTTAATATGTTGAGAATTTTTAACTTCTGAGAAAATAAGCGACAATGGAAACATAAGCGAAATTTACATTTTCAAGAACATATAACGCTAAATTTGTTTTGAAAATTCACAAACAAAGTCTGCCATTAAATTCATAAACAAGACCATCAACTTATAGAAACAAACATTCAGCTACAAAACACGGTAAACCACAGCATTTTATACCATAGTTTCATAGATATTTATATTTTATGCAATAGTGCAAGATGAGGAGAAAAACAATTGATATATAAAACGTATTAAGTAATTAGAAACACTCTCAAATTAGAATTTTTGAATAAATTAGACTATATAACAAATTACGCAGAGATTTGAATTTTTCAAAATTTGACCTCTGATTTCACCTTAACACGTGTTCCACGTTTCTATTATGCGAGGTGCTAAGGAATATTTCATAATATCCTTTTTTAAACACGAATGTGTACCAATTTCAGTAATTTTTTATTTGTTTTGGAGGTGTAGCTCGAACCCCACAGAGTGATTGTAGAGTGTTGGTGGAATGATAATGATAATGGTGAGAGAAGACGGGAGAACCCCGAAGAAAACTCCTTACGTTCTACAACAAATTCCTTCATGATCCAGACGGGGATCGAGCCCGGGTCATCACATGGAAGGCAGAGAGAGTAATCACTCGACCACGGGCGAGTGATTGTACTAAGGGATATTGATAGGCCTGTGTAGTTAGCTGTGGACTTTCGTTGATATAAACAAAAACGAAAATGGTTAGTCTACCATGGAAAAGAGTATGTTGTTTGATAGCACGAGTAGTTACTCCATGCTTGGTTATAAGAAGTTTAGTCGGTTCTATATTGAAGATTTTAAAGAAATTAAAGTTAGATAAAGAATTCAGTTTAAATGAAATTGATTTATCGGTCGGTGTTAAAGTATCTCTTTTCCAAAGGATTGTACGACAGAGATAAAATATAAAAGTGTAGAAAAATAACTTTAAAATGTCAATTTTCCATCACGAAAACCTGTTTGTAATTGTGAAGTATAACTAGAGCATACATTTTGAGAACGATTATGTTGATACAATTTGGCACAAATATAAATGAAAACTCACTGTTTATCTTTATCTTTTTTCTCGAAGAATGGCCAAAGTTTTACCCACTTCCTCCCTTAAGGGGTTAGGTACAGCTTACATCAGTAAAATTTTTGGAAATATTAAACATTTTTTCCTCCATTACTGTATCTTATACAATAATGAAAATTGGTATGTGTAAAACACTGTCCTTCTCTATATGAAAAAAGAAATGATTTAAAGAAAATTATATATATACATTTTTTTTTCAAAATTAAAAATGGTGGCAGTTCACTGTGCAGTGATGAAATGTTTCCCTCATAATTCAAACGTGTTAATATTTCATTCTCTCTCTCTTTTATTTTATTGCTGGAACTCATTTTCACAATATCATGCTTTTTCAACTACATTCCTTAATAAATAATATTGTTTTTATTTTGTGTTAGAAGAAAATACAGATATTTTACCATTTTTTCAAATGAATTAATTTTTTTATAATCTATCAAAGGCAGAGAAGTGATCTTGCATCATATTGTAGATATGATATGCATACATACAACACATTTAATCAGAGCATGTTGGATAGTTTTTGAGTTATGTGGGAAACGCTTCATCACTGCACAGTGTAAATATTTTTTTTAAATAGTAAAATATTTTTTCGTATAGCAGAAGGAAGTTTTTACACATGCTAATTTTCATTATTGTACAATATACAGTAATGGAGGAAAAAAATGTTGAATATTTTCAAAATTTTACTGCTGTAAGCTGTACCTAACCCCTTACGTTAGGACAGTTAGGGTATAGTTAACGAAATGTGCATGTTGGCATTTTAAAACTGTTAAACATAATATCTGGCTGATTGGATTTTATATGAACATGTACCCGTCTTGAAGACACAGCTACGCAGCGCGTCTGACTAAGAAATTAGTTGCCTCTTTTCAAATGTAAAAAATAACGCAAGTTGTCTTCGTAAAGATTAATAACTATTGCAAGTTGTCTTGAAGTTTTAGGCGTTTTCCTCGACCAAAATGATCAAGGAAAATTGTCTGGAAACTATAGGAAATTATTTATTGCGTTCATTTCACCGTCATTGTGACCTTTTCATTCAGATCAAAGGAACATGTGGGTGGTTAGTACGCTACCTTGTCGTAGTAGCAGGGGAAGCGTGACTGCGCCGATTTGTTTCTGCCGTCTCTGCCGTGAGTCGCCTCGAACTCCTTGCATTCGCCTTTGAGCGTATTGACGCAGGCGTCCAGGTTGATGTAGAGGCGAGTCGAGTTATAAATGGTGAGCTCGGACTGCATGGGCAGGAAGCGCTTGGTGATGTCTACCAGCTCCGTCGTTTTGGCGTATAACTCCCAAAGCGTCGTAAAATTCATGGACGGCGTCGGAATTATCTCCTCGTCCATTAGCGTTCCATTCAGACAGTCCGTCGCCCTGTGCCGTAAACGAGAAGGCAATTATTAGTTAACAATACAGTGAGAAAATTACGGAGACTGGACTTGTTGAGTAAATAACACAAGAAAACTAATTATGTCACTGACAAAGACAAAAATGATGAGCGAGTAGCAAGAATTACGCTCTTGTTTCGCGTTGTTACTTACTTTAAACTAGTGCTGTTTCCTCGTATAACGGCGAACTACAAGACATTGATAGAATTTGGCCGGCGTTTGTTACTTTCAATTATTACTTTAAACTGGTAGTGTTCCCTCTCAACCTTTGGGGAGGCCGAGACGTAGGTGGGAAGATAATATTAAAATGGATTTGAGGGAGGTTGGGTATGATGGTATAAACTGGATTAATCTTGCTCAGGATAGGGACCAATGGCGGGCTTATGTGAGGGCGGCAATGAACCTCCGGGTTCCTTAAAAGCCAGTAAGTAAGTAAGTGTTCCCTCTTATGACAGAACTGGCAGGACGTGAAAGAATTTTGTTGGCGTTGTTTCTTCTGATACCGTTCACTATTTTGATGGCGAACTAACAGCACATGATAAGCACTTAGTTAATAATCAGCGTATTCCGAATCTCACCGGACCGGTGGACAACGATGACATCACGCTGCAGCGAAATAGGAACAAAACTGCTGGAAGGATCGATGGCTGTCATGGCGACTGTATAAGTTGTCTGTGCTACGCTAGCAAAATTTTGCGAAATTTCCGTACTGCCATCTCGTTCAAAGAAAAGCGAGCATAAACAATTTATTTCTTGAACCGGTAGTAATAACTGGTCCGTTGACATGTTCGCTCATAAACCATTAATATATTGTTTTTACGTTGTGCTCATTACAAACAATACAGCAGAACTAAAGCAGAACACACCGCCATGACACAACAGTGCACGATGTCATTCGTCTGCTAATTCCCGCCCTATACAAGAACCAATCAGATTCACTGATGGCGGCTGATGGAGATGCCACCACCTCTGCAAGCTGATGGCACCGGTGCGACACCGGTGGAGCATCAGTGACGCCATCGGTGAAATTCGGAGCACCGTGATGCCATCAGATTGCTCAGCACTGAGATTCGGAATGCGCTCAATGTTACTTTCTCCAAACTGGTGCCGTTCCGTACCATGATGGAGGCTTGAAAGGTTGTGATGATCATTTCCTTAGTTTTGTTACTTACTTCAAATTGGTACCGTTCCTTCTCATGATGGCGATCTGACGGCTTAATTAGCACTTTGTTAGGAGCCTGTTGTTACTTATTTAAACTGTGCCATTTCCTGTCATTGTGTGATCTGGGGCCCGTTTTACAATCCTAACAAATTTACAAATAACAAGTAAAAGATTACAAATGCTTGTAAACTGTGTTTCACAGTGCTAGCTTATTAATTTGTAAAGTTTGACGAACTTTACAAAATCAGCTAAAGAAATTTACAAATAAGCATTATTGGTTATACAATACCGCCAACTACAGTTTACAAAAATCGCTAAGGAGCAGAGCTAAAGTCGCTGTATTTTGTACTAAAATAGATAATTCTAAGCTTGCTGATTCATATTTCACCAACATAAAATATAAAGTATTGTTAAAAAAATAAAAATATTTAGATTTTTATATATTGGCGACAATGGAGTTTCATGTAATGTGATTAGTCGAATATACCAATACGTCTATTACTTAAATGACCAAAGTTAGCGCCAAATTCAGTAAAATAAGTAAATAACAGATTTGGTCCACGTACAAATATGCAATTGATAAAATAATTACAATGTCTGCCACAAAATCAGGTTCATTTCGTGTGTTGATCGATCACTATTTATTAATGTTGCATCCATAACCTCACAAACATTAGTAATCTCTGCAGCAGCATAAAAATTCTGTGCTATAGTAAATAACTTTTGGTGATCAAAAGCCTGCCTCGAATTTAACTCTTTTAACAACATCAACTACCCTGTGGGCACTTTTGCACACTGATATCTTAGAAATTCCGTGCTTATCTGCTAACGCACGGAATTGACAGCTAGTATACAACCAATGCAAAAAAATACATTTCTCGCTTTGAAGTTAGGGTACCACTTTTCCATTTTGAATGTGATGTCCCATATCTTGTAGGAGGGATTCCAGCGAAACGGGACTCGAAACGACTTCAGAATACCGCGCAAGTAGTGTCGTTATTGCATTATTGAATTATTTATTTTTGGTGCAGGGAACTTCTTTTTTAAGTGCGAGAATTTATTAAATACAGTCTTCATATATACTGTAAATACTTACGCAGTATTCTGAAATATAGCGCAGGACTCATTCGAAACCTTTCATTAAATTCATACAATGATAAGAACATATTATTAATTCTTGGCCGGAAAATTTTACGTATACGTTTTTGTTTGATTAGGCCTAAATTCAATACCTTCGTCTGAGTCATTAGAACTACTTAATGACAACAAAACTGCTTCAGTTTAATTCTTAATGTTACCCAGTTACTCAAAAATTAATTTAATAAATATATATTTATTGTATTTATTCAGAATTTGTTGAAATATCAAACTTTACACATCTAAGAGCTATTGTAGAAAATGTGCTAACTTCACAAGATAGTATATTTACACATGTGTAAAATTACCCGTCATTGTGAAATAGAATACTTGTAAAGTGCGCAAAATTTAATTTGTAAAGATTTGATTTCCTTTGTAAAGTTCAACATTACAAACAAAGATTGTAAACATTGTGAAACAGGTCCCTGGTAGGACGTGATAATCACTTTGTTAGTATTATTACTTCAGATTGTTGCCGTTCGTTCTCATGATGGCGACTAACACGACGTCATGAGCACTTTATTAGCATTGTTACTTATTCAAACTGATGCCATTCCCTGTCATTATAATGATCTGATAGCACTTGATGAGCAATTTTTTAGTATTGTTACTTTCAAAATGTTACAATTCCGTGTCATGGTAGAGGTCTGACAGAACGTAATTGAGCATTTGGTAGTATTGTTACTTATTATAACTGGTGCCTTTCCTTGCCATTATGATCAACTGATAGCACGTGATGAACACTGTGTTAGTATTTTTTTTTCAAAATGGCACAATTCTATGTCTTGATAGAGGTCTGACAGAACGTGATTGAGCAGTTAGTATTGTTACTTATTTCGAATTGATGCCATGAGCTCCTAGTCAGTATTATTTACTTCAACGTAGTACCATGAGTAGGTACTGTACCTTGTTAGTATTGTTACTTACACCAATTTGGTGCCATGAACACATTGTTAGAATTGTTACCTACTTCAAATTGGTGCCTTTCCTCTCATGATGTCTGACACTTATTCAAACTGGTGTCATTTCTCTGTCATTATGATAATCTGATGGAACGTGATGGTCACTTTATTAATATTGTTACATACTGGAACTGGTGCCTTTACCTGTCACGATACAAATTCGACAGGACGTGATTGGACTCTTTGTTAGTATTGGTGCCATTCCTCGTCATTATGATTTGGTAGAACGTGATGAGCATTTTGTTAGTGTTGTTACATACTTCAAACTGGTACCGTTCTCTGTCGTGACGGCGCACAGTGGTTCCAAACTCAAATCTGACTGGACAAAAGGTATAAATGTTTGAGCTTCAAATCAATATAAATACTGCAGTTCTATAATCCTAAGTAGTCGTGTATCTACGATTCGTATTCAGTTTTCCATAAAAATAATTGTGGTCTGCGCAGGAGCAGGTAGAAATCAAGTGTTCAGCACACACATACTCTTCTCGTTAGCATCGCCCGGCAAGTTTCCTTCGGAACATCGATGTGTGAAGATATAATATATTGCCAATCCCCTTCGAATTTCGATGAATAAAACTACAGGTATTTCCCTACATGTTTAGTGCATTTTCGAACTTTATCATTGTGTTATTTAGTTATAATACTCAATAATACACAGAGAAGTGTTTCATGAAAATTTTTAAAATTGTATTTGCTGTAGCAGGCCCGCAAAAGCAAAGGCCACAAAAGGCCATTGTCAAAGCAGGTTCAGCATTTACATTAGTCATTTAGGTATGTAATTATAAAGGTTTTATAACCAACTTCAACCACCTTCTCCTTTTATTTATATTTTAGTGATGGTGGACGGAATTCTAAGAAGAGAACTAGTTGACATTTCGTGAAAAGAAATTAATATTTTAAGAAGATTAGCCTGTGTGTTTGAGTATGTATTAATTAAAAATAATGGTTTAGGAGATTCTGAGGGACATGATCGTAAATTAGTGCAGAAAAAAGTGCTGAATTCTGAATGGAACTTAAAGAGCAATGAACTAATTGCCTCTATGTATTATAAAATTTTCTTAAGGAAATACAAGGATTAGTTAAGTGTTAAAATGACTTTTTTAAAAAATAGACTGTGTCTAGCAACGAAAAAACAAAGATCGTCCACAAAAGCCGTTTCATGAATGTGCTGAGAAAAGTCAGAAGAGGAAGCTGAAGCCTTTGGTGGAAACACACTTGGTTGATGAGATTGCTCTTGTCGCAGAAATGGATTTGAGATCAACATACAGGCCTGATGCAGCAGAAATGGTAAAGCAAGTGTTAAGTTTTCACTCAGAAAGGGCCACGAAAATGAATGAAAGAAAAGAAAACAAGATCGATTACGTAAAGAAATGGGACTTCTTGTCGACATTTCCAAAGCAGAATTTGGTACGACTAATGACGGGATTAGCGCGCGGAGGTTCTTCAGGTGTGGCATCAGAAACTACTGGCGTAGATGAAGGCTTAATTCGGTGATTTGGAACCATCTTTAAAACCAGTGGTCGTAATTTCGTAACTCGCGAATCAACCCCTTAATATACAAGCAGGGCGGAGGGGTAAGGCATGATTTCCCTCCCCTTAGCCAACACTTGTTCATTCAACGTTAAGCAATATGGATATCCTCTGTGTTTTGCGGGCTGCATTTTATATGACGTAATCTTTGCCGACCACTGCTTAAAACAATCACCAGTGAGTACAGCATTAATATTGGAGAGTTTGAAAAAATACTGTTTGGGCACTGTAGAATTATACATCCAGAAATATAAGTGGTATTATATGCCGCAAAGTGTGCATAAAATACTTATCCATGTTGCGCAGTTGATAAAGGAAGCCGTACTTCTGTTGGGATGATATCCGAGGAACCCCAAGAAGTCCGATATAAAGATTACAAGAATTTCAGGAAATAAGCTTATCACGCGCGCAAGTTTCGTAGAGCCGATACGACGATGGATTTGATGGAAGTTCCTCTGGCCCGATGGTAAGCAGTCTTCGTATCTAACGCCAAAAGAGTAGAAAAAGTATATCTTTTGTTGTAGACCTACTGAAAATGCTCCAGGATCACGATGGTGATGATGATGATTATGTTTGAAAATGAATAGAGTTACAACTCTCTAAAATATCTGTAAATATTTCAAATGTAGGTTTATTTAACCAGAGTTAGCGGTTTTGTTGAAATTGTATTAATATGTAGGCTATTTTATTAACAAATTAAATGATATTTGACTCAATATGCAAGATTGTTGTGTATTTTTTTAGCATCTTTCACACATTAAAATTAAATAGAAGTATATAATGTATTTATGCTTTCTTTCCAATCCCTGCGAAAATCAGTTTTGTAAAATTATTATAATTCTTTCAAATCCAACCCCTGTGAAAGGGTGGTTTATTTTATCCAATCGTAATCAGAGTTTACATGCAAATGCAAAATGCCATTTGTAACCTGTATACAAAATTTTATGAAAATCTGTTAGAAACGAGGAGAGTTATTAATTTTGTCCTGCTAGATTTGTATTTGGAACCACTGTGCGGCTGATTGACAGGACGTAATGACCATTTTGTTGGTACTTTTACCCCTACTTCCAACTTGTGCTGTTTCCTGTTCTTGACAGCGGATTGACAAGACGTAACGACCAATTTGTTGGTGTTGTTACCTACTGCAAAATGGTACCGTTGTCTGTCCTGATGGCGGATTGACAGGACGTAATGACCATTTCGTTGGTGTTTTTACCTACTTCAAACTTGTGCTGTTTCCTGTCTTGACAGCGGATTGACAAGATGTAACGACCAATTTGTTGGTTTTGTTACCTACTGCAAAATGGTACTGTTCTCTGTCTTGTCTGTGGACAGACAAGTCCCGATGAGCATTTTGCTAACATTGCTACTTATTTTAACCCTTAAATTCACAAAGTATCCTATAGGATACAACAGGTTAATATATGCTATAATTTTAATAGAACAAATTGGCAGGAAAATTAAATAACCAAAATTACACAATACTATAATACTACTAAGATTTATTTAAAATCATCCGTCCTCAAGTGAGGTTGACCACTGGGATCCGGAATTAACAAACATAAAAAGATAAAGGGAAATGAAACGAGTAAAATAATTATTCGATTTGTACATTGTATAACATATAAAATTTGGACATTGCGATAGTTTGACTATAATTATGTGTGTGTGTTCCGCCTTTGCTTATCACACAATTAAATGAAGAAACTAGTAACTAGAATATGACTTACTAGTTTCTTCATTTAATTGTATGATAAGCAAAGGCGGAACACACACACATAATTATAGTCAAATTGTGATAGCTTATCGGTATACCTTCAATATGAAATTCATTGCGATAGTTGTTTTCTTTACAGTCAGACACTGTTTAATAAACTAGTGTGAGAAATGAATTTTTGCCAATTTAAGGGTTTAATTCCAATTAAAGGTAGCCTATAATAATAATAATAATAATAATAATAATAATAATAATAATAATAATAATAATAATAATAATAATAAATTTAGCTTCCCTTATGAAAAGGTTGCCAGATTTGACAAAGCGTATTGTAAATTGGAAACACACCTAAAAGGTAAAATGATATACATTTGAAACGGTTAGGGAATCGAATATGCAAAATGTCAGAAAAATTTACACCTAAGTAGCGTTTGTGTTCATTTACAGTTAAGAAAGGGGGGGATATCATCAGATAGGTTAGAATGATTTGAATGCCATAAACAGCGAGAAAAATAATAGTACGGATTGATTGGCATTGATATCTAAACCAATCAACAGCCATCGGTTAAGATAACTTGAAATTTCCATTATCACTCCCATATAAATAATTTCTCAATATCTGAACCGATCCTTTGAGGGCACTATTTCCTTCACAATGCTGTGTGTTAAGATCTAAACCTAGCTCATCAGGTTGATCAGGAAAAGAGAGCCATTTATGAACCTTGTATTCCCTACCTTAGTGCCAAGTATAACATCCCTCTCTTAAATTGGTCAGTGACAGGTTTATTTTTTGGTGCTCAGAGTTCTTTACCAAAATTTACATATACTTTTTTAAAAAATTATCAATATCATCTTTTGAAATTCAAAAAATCATCTCGCAAATTCTTAAAGATTCCCTGCAGATTATACAGTTTCATTTATACCACTCAGAAGGCCTTAATTAAGGATATGCTAATTTTAAATAAAATCTTTTATTTTTAAGTATAATTTTATAGTCTCTCTTAAGATTTTATTTTATAATTGATAATAAATGGTGCTTAATTATTACATTTTATTTTTATAACAATATTCATATTTAAATTATATTTATTTGCTATTAATTTCCGGTTCCTCGTGGTCATCCTTAATTAAGGCCGGACGAGTTACTTCTGTCTCTCTCTCTCTCTCTCTCTCTCTCTCTCTATATATATATATATATATATATATATATTATGTACACATTTTACTAAGTACTCAATAAGTACTAATAATGGGACTTCAAGATATAGCGATTAATGTTTTAAGACATTCCTTGTTAATTGTAAGTAACCATGTGTACAGTTCTATATATGAAAAATACATTATTCATGTCGAGGAGAGCTGCCCCCAAAAAATAATTTAAATAAAATAAAATTTAAATTTAAAATAGAATATTGTTGATCTACAATGAATTTAGGTGCTGTTACCGCTCGGTACCCCTTTTTTCAAGGGCAGCTATCCTTTTTTGGATTCTTCTCTCAGTCAACATATTGCCTAATACTAGTATAAATCATATTAATTAACTGATTACATAAATTTTCAGGGTTAACCTGATGTCGTTCTCTGTATTGATGGCAGACTGAGAGGATTCGGTGAATATTTTGTTAAAATTTCTAATTAATCTTACCTGAAACTGCTGCTGTTACCTGTCTTGATGGCGCACTGACAGAATGCGCCGAGCATTTTGTTAACATTGCTACTTACTTTAAACTGTACGAATCCCTGTCTTGATGGCGGACTGACAGAATGCGCCGAACATTTTGTTAACATTGCTACTTTAAACTGGTACCGATCTCTGTGTTGATGATGGACTGACAGGACGCAATGGACATTTCGTTAACATTGCTACTTACTTTGAACTGGCGTCGTTCCCTGTCTTTATGAAGAACTGGTAGGATATGATGAGTTATTTGTTGGTGTTACGAGTATTATTACTTATAGGTAGTGCCGTTCCCTGCCTTGATAGCAAACTCAGGTCACGATGAGCATGACAATAGACTGACAGGTTGCTGTGAACATCTTGTTAACGTTTTTATTTTCAACAGATGTCGTTTCATGTCCTGACGGACTTGCACGAAATGATGTATATTTTGTTGGTGTTATTACCTACTTCAAAATAGTACCCTTCCCTGTCTTGGCGGCAATCTGACGTATTGCGATTAGCATTTTAACATTGTTACTTTAAATTGGCGTCGTTGCCTGTCTTTACGGAAAACTGACAGGATATGATGAATTGATGAGCACTTGTTGGTCTGCTTTTATTTGATTATTTAACGACGTTGTATCAACTACTAAGTTATTTAGCGTTGATAGCGAGATGGTATTTGTTGTGATGAGGCCGAGGATTCGCCATTGATTACCTGGCATTTGCCTTATGGTTGGGGAAAACATCGAAAAAACCCAACCAGGTAATCAGGCCAAGCGGGAACTGAGTGCAACTCGCGATCGGCAGGCAATCGCCTTAGCAGACTGATCTACGCCGGTGGCTTTCTTGGCCTTATTACTTACTTCAAAGTAGTAATGTTTCCTGTCTTGACGACAAAGTAATAGGTCGCGATGAGATTTTTGTTAAAATTTTTACTTGAAACTGATATCTTTTCCCTGTATTGACGGGTTGCTATGTGCATTTTAACATTGCTACTTAGCCTATTTTAAACAGATGTTTCATAAGAAAACGGAGGATTTGAGAGATATGAGTCGGTTAGAGTCATAAACCACGTGCAACAAAAAATAAACAATTGAGATATCATTATATTCCCATGCTGTTATCTGCGTAGAACATGATTCCGAGGTTAATTTTTCACATTTATTACATGTTGCTTGTGTAAATAGGCGACAAACTTCTCGGTTTCTGTCAAAAGTCTCATGATCCACTGGATCTTGTGAGTTCTGTTGCTTAGCGCTTCTCGACCAATCATCGATCAGTATTTTCCTCCCGCTTCTCCACTTCTTGTTGTGCAGAATAGGGTTGTGGATGAGTATCTTGCATGTGTCTTGTTATTTTTATAAATATCAGTGAATTTAGCGGCCGTAATTGAGCATTTTGTAAGCGTAATATTACGGAAGTGCACGTATTACCAGTTGGAGCGAGAAAGAGGACGAACACGGAAATGTATAACAGCTCCAGAAATAACGAAAAGAAACCAGGCCAAATTAGCAAGGTTAATATTCTTTTCTGATTCTGCTTGGCTCCTACTGATGTATTGGTAAATTAAGCAGGATCGAGTGTTTTATCACAATTATAATATATTCAAGTTCTCCATGTACATATGTCATTGACAGTGCCGTGAATAATAATCAATTGGACAATACTGAATATATGTGCGAATTGATGGAAGCAGATATTAATTTTGTGATATAAAGGAACGTAGTAACGAAAATTTCAGTTTTGATAAAATTTATAATCAGTATTTCTTTTGTAGGTTGTAAATTGAGGGTTCGACTCAAATAAGGGAAGAATCCGCTTTTCTAAGAAAATTTAGTTTTTTTTTTTCTCGTCTCTAGAATGTTGTGTCATAATTGAAATAACTTTGGCAATAGCTTAGCCCACTGGAATTTAAATTTCCACCATAAATTGTCAGACTGTTCTGAGAATACCTAATTTCCCTATTCCAAGATTTGTGACTTATTCTTCTCTCTGACTGGACCCCTCAATTTATACTGTACTATATTATTTTGTAAAATGTACTCATATGAAGAATTTAATAATTAGAAACCTATTCTTTTACATTGAATTTAAAAATATCCTTGAGGTAATGTTTTTGTGTAATATTTTAATTTGTTACTGTCAAATCCCACATGATCCCAACTGGTCACTTTCTAAACTGACATGTTTCAAACGGAGCACTGTCAGAACACTCATGATCCAAAGGTCATTGTCAAAACTCGTATGATCCATAATTTAAAGCTAAATAACTTTTACTCCTGTATAAATAAATACGGTTACAAATCTGAATAGCAGTTTTAAATCATTGCTCTTTCATTTAATTAACCTTTACTGTGAAGAAAATGGGCTCCAAGTATTACAAATATGTTTTCCCTCATTTGTGAAAATTTTCATTTTTGGAACAAGTGAGTTATGACTCTAACCGACTCATATTATGAACACTTTGTTGAGATTATTTACTTACTTCAGAGTGGTACCGTTCCCTGTTTTGACGGCGGACTGACAAGATGTGATGAGCACTTTATTGGTGTTGTTCCATATCTCGAAGGGCTCGATCGCGTATCCCGGATCGGTGCCGTTAGCACTGTTCAGGGCCACTACACTCCCACAGTCGCCACTGTACACGAAGTCATCGTAGAGGACGAATACGTTGGCGTTGGCCGTGGCGATGTTGCTGCAGAAGCGGTCGCAGCGCGGTTGTGTCTTGATGGCCGTGCAGCGCGACTTGTTGCATTCGAAGAAGCCCGTCATCTTCATGTTGTCTTTCTCGCTGTCCAGCGTGTTACCGTCGGCTTTGTACTCGCACTGGAAGGCGTCGCTCCAGTTGGCGCAGTGCCCTAGCGAGCAGTTGAACAGACCCGTCAGGGAGCCGCACTCGGAGCCGTTGTTGCAGTTGAACTTCTTTAGAGCTCCTGACTCCACCTGTCAGCAAAAAAAGGTCCAGATAATTCTTGCAACTGAGAGAGTGCAATATACAGGGTAATTCTAATTGATTGGTACAAAAAGAAGACATTAATATGACTGCTGTAATGAATTTATTTCATAAAATAAATATAACATGAAAGGTTAACTCTTCAAGTTCCGATTGACAACAGTGAAAACATTGAAAACTTGCCACTCGAGGCGCTGTTAATAAAATGGCGGCGTCAGCGATAGAAAAAGCTTATTGTGTCCTAGAATAAGCAAAAATGTCATGGATTAATCGTTGTTCAGAGACATTTCCGGACAAAGTTTGCTAAAGAAGCACCTCACCGCCATACCATCATAAGGTGGTAAAATAGTTTGAGGAGATGGACTGTTTATGCAGGAAGCCATCCGTCAACAACGAAGTGGTGCAAAACATTCGTGCGACCTACATACGAAGCCGCAGAAAATCAACGGTATCGTACCAATAGAGAACTTGGCATAACCTCGCACGCAATCACCTCGCCCAGCATCTTCCAGAACGTTGGATTGGATGATGTGTCATTGATGTTGTGGCTCCCTAACTCACCAGACCTAACGCTTTATGATTTTTTCTTTTGGGGGTTATGTGAAGAACAAGGTGTTCGTACTCCCATTTACATAGGACTTACAACAGTTAAGACAACGGACAGGCGACACGATTGACTCAATTGATCACTGCTGGCACGGGTGTGGCATGAAATGGAGTATTCTGCCGTGTCACAAATGGCGCCCGCATCGAAAATCTTTGAATATCAATGGAAACTTAGAGAAGTAACCTTTCATGTTGTATTTGTATTTGTGAAGTGAATTCATTACTGCAGTCATAGAAATATTTTATTTTTGCACCAATCATTTAGAAATTACCCCGTAAAGTTAAGTTGTGCTATATAAGTTTCCTCACAGTGTTAGCAATTTTGAGTCACCTTACAACGAACTCAACACAAAGAGCTACCCTTTCTGAATTGGCTTACAACAGTGAATGTTATGCACGTGTTGCACTTCACCTAACTATGATTCCAGTTATGAGAAGTTGCAGACAATTTCATTTAAATGTATGGTTTAAATTCCTCACAAGTAGCCTACATCACAGTACTTTACAAATTATTATATTGAACAATAATAATGATTTTTAACGCCGTTTTAGTTCTTAGTTCCTTGATAGATAATTAATATTAGATTATATTATATAATTTCATTGTATGTTATTTTAATTTTAGCTTCTATTTTATTTTATTTTCTATATTCCTCTTATATTAATAATATATTATATTATATAATTTCATTGTAGCTCTAATTTTAATTTTAGTTCCTATTTTATTTTATTTTCTATATTCCTCTTATGTTAATAATACATTATATAATTTAATTGTAGCTGTCATTTTAATTTCAGTTCCTATTTTATATCATTTTCTGTATTCCTCTTATTACTTACTTACAAATGGCTTTTAAGGAACCCGGAGGTTCATTGCCGCCCTCACATAAGTCCGCCATCGGTCCCTACCCTGTGCAAGATTAATCCAGTCTCTAGCATCATATTCCTCTTATACCTATTAATAATATATCTGAACTGCTACCAAACACGAGCGCTGCTCATTCGCTCCTCGAATTTTGTGAATATTATTGTATCCCCTTTTTATATAGATTGTATTATTATTTTATTTCTTTTTCTTTTGTTGTAATTTAGTCTGATGTATTATTCTGTATTATATATTCTGTTCTGAATTATTATATAAATTTGTATTTGACAATGTTATAGCATCTTCCAGTGCATTTGAAAATTGAAATAAACATTTGAATTCCAGATTAGCCAAGGGATTAGACTAACAGTATTAGAACTGGCACACACTGCTACAAACAAAAGCCGCAAAACTGTTCGTAATTAATGAAATTGTTTTTGCTGTTATTCAGTATTAAACATTAACTTGATTAATACATGAACTGTTTGACGTTATTTATGACCACTTTATCCCCGATAGTTTGTCATTTCTTATTTCGCCTACCTCGATATTTTGTCTCCGACTTTTGTGAAAAAAGTGAGAAAATTACGCGGGTAATTATAGTGTAAGTGTATCTGAAGTAGTCTGAGAATGATATTCTCCTTTTCTATCGTATCAGCTTTTAAATTCAAGGAAACTTGCCCACTCCGACTTTATATTTCCATGTAATTCGTTCGGAATCGTTCACTTTTACTTCTTTACAACTTATAGCGCATTGCTGCTTTAATGTCTGTATCTCCTTCAATTCTTGATAGACGAACAATTCATTCTTGTCAGTAATTCAATATGTTCTTGCTTAATGATTGTGTATTTAGTTCAGTCATAATCCTATCTATTCTTAGGAAACCTCCCATACTCCCAAAGAATTTTATTCGTACCGATTGTGTTCAACTCAATTTAGTGTGAGTATTCGACTCGGGAGGAAATTAAACGCAGAATAAATATGGGAAATACCTGTTATTATTCGGTTGAGAAGCTTTTATCATCCAGTCTGCCGTCAAAAAATCTGAAAGTTAGAATTTATAAAATAGTTATATTACCGGTTGTTCTGTATGGTTGTGGAACTTGGACTCTCACTTTGAGAGAGGAACAGATATTAAGGGTGTTTGAGAATAAGGTTCTTAGGAAAATATTTGGGGCTAAGAGGGATGAAGTTATAGGAGAATGGAGAAAGTTACACAACACAGAACTGCACGCATTGTATTCTTCACCTGACATAATTAGGAACATTAAATCCAGATGTTTGAGATGGGCAGGGCATGTAGCACGTATGGGCGAATCCAGAAATGCATATAGAGTGTTCGTTGGGAGGCCGGAGGGAACAAGACCTTTTGGGAGACCGAGACGTAGATGGGAAGATAATATTAAAATGGATTTGAGGAAGGTGGGATATAATGGTAAAGACTGGATTAATTTTGCTCAGGATAGGGACCAGTGGCGGGCTTATGTGAGGGCGGCAATGAACCTCCGGGTTTCTTAAAAGCCAGTAAGTAAGTAAGTAAGTAAGTAAGTAAGTAAGTAAGTAAGTAAGTAAGTAAGTAAGTAAGTATTCGTCTTTACTTCTCAAGTCTCCAAAGCATAAAATGAACGTGTTGTGAGGCTGCAAAATAATATCGATTTACACAATTTCGAATACATATTCTTTTTCAGCATCCATTGTATCAAGAAATTCATTTCCTTCAGTCAGTCTTATCCTCTGATTGAGGTTCTGGCTGATATGTACATCTATCAGACAGTACTGTACGTCTCACTTGACGACATGTATCAGAGGAAGAGAAGTCTAACTAGTGTAATATGAAGGTAATCGACGATGTATGCAGTGGAAGAGGAAAGGAACTGGCCACCCTACCCCATTATCTCCTGGCCTAGTTGCCTCATAAGTGATGCCTTCTTGATATCATTTTTGAGGTTCAGACCTGTCTTCGGACAGTTGACTAAACAACAACAACAACAAGCAGTCTGTTTTTCTGTAGCTACTGTGCTACACAATTTGCGTAAAATGCATGGAACACTGCTTGTAGTTCTCCTGTTTTTAATTTTATGAATGAAACCTTAAGTTACAGGAGGTTAAAGAAGGAATATTTTGAACATCTTAAAAAAACAAAACAAAAATAAAGTTTTTCATTGATAAAACTGTGACAGGGACTCTGTTTTTAAATGACACTGTGTGCTTATTTTTCCATTTTAGGTTTCTGCCGTTCTCAAAACGTTCAAAGTCATATAAGTATGTAAATATTACCTCAAATCTATGATTCAAAGGCATTCATAACAAAGAGAAATGCTTCAGTATATCAATTAATCACTATGGAGAATAAGGGAACCATGAATTAAATAAACATAGACAAAAGCTAATTAAAAACAATAATTTTCCAGGACGATGGATATGCAGAAGAGGAAGTATTGAATGTTCCTCAAGATCCCCTGATCCGAACCCATTACATTTTTTTTTCTTTCGGGGCTATTTGAAGTGGAGGGTCTTCCAGGAACGACCACGAGACCTCGAGGAGTTAAAACGATGAATTAGAGATGAGATACAACGTATCAATCGAACGGTGTTGCTGAAAACATTAAACAATTTCCAAGACAGACTTACGCATTCTTTGGCAATGAATGAGAACCATTTTGAACACTTTATATATACTGATGTCAACACTTGACACAATTAGGACACTATTAAATTGTTCTTAATTGTTCTTCTTTCTTTAAATTCCATGTCTTATATTACTATTATAGTTAAATATCCATTTTCTAAGTCGGCAATGCCTTTTTTTATATATATTTTTTGTATTTTGTACATTTTAAGTCCTGAAGAATTCAAACATGAAAAAAATAATGACCTGCACTATATACCAGATGTCTTTGGAGCAGACCATAACAAAGACCTCGATGCATCTCATGTTATCGCTGCGCTCCCATTGGTTGGGGAGTCATTACTTAGCTGAGAGCGTTGTAGACACTAGCGCGTGCATATTCTGGTTACGAGACGCGTCCACTACTATAGTTCTATTGCGTCTAGCATCTGTGCGGTGTATAAGCAGACGACAGCAGTACAGCTAGTGACTGATGCAAGAAGGTATGTTCAAAGACACATTACTTTAATTTTCACCTTTCGTTATATGAACGTAGATGGTCACTTAATTCATACACAGACATTTAGTATCGTGTGAACCGCGCTCTCGTGCATTCCGTTCCGTTGTTTATATTTGCTCCAAAGACATCTGGTATAGAGTGTAGTGTCTTTAAAAAAATAAAACCTCCTTGATACACCACTTATTGATGGAAAACATTTTTTGAAAGTGTGCTCAAAATATATTCATTTTTAACTTTTGCACATAGACTTTCTTCACAAAATTAAAAATAGAAATGCTACAAGCAGTCTTTCATACTTTTTACTCAACTTGTAGCCTGGTAGTACTTATTTTGTATTATTTAATGCAACAATGTGTATCCAGGGCAACTGAATTTGTAAGCAAATTTTAACGTTACAGTATCGGTATTTATTTTACGTCCTTGTAACAGCAGGAAGGCAATTAGGATAGCCATTCCAATTAACGACCCCCGACAGTGTTGAAAATATTACAGTGGAAAATTTCCGACTGCTATAAAGACGCTTAACGGCAGAAAGATAATTAATCAGCTGTCAAATGAAGGTCAAAGTATTAAGGGTGTTGCATATCATGTAGGAGTACTTACTTACTTACTGGCTTTTAAGGAACCCGGAGGTTCATTGCCGCCCTCACATAAGCCCGCCATTGGTCCCTATCCTGAACAAGATTAATCCATTCTCTATCATCATATCCCACCTTCCTCAAATCCATTTTAATATTATCCTCCCACCTACGTCTCGGTCTCCCTAAAGGTCTTTTTCCCTCCGGCCTCCCAACTAACACTCTATATGCATTTCTGGATTCGCCCATACGTGCTATCTTGTAGGAGTATCTAAACTTAAAGATCCTTTTGCTAAAAATTGAGATTTAGCCTTCTACACAATATATTATACTTGGAAGTACTTGTGCAGGTCTAATGCGAGTCTACATATACGAGTCTACGTGTTTAAGTAAAATATTTCATTCTTACATTGGCAAATTCATGACTATGTTTGGAGGACAACTGTCGCATACAGTTTTCGAAATTTCAAACCACAGCACCGGATCGAATCCCCCGGTGCTGTGGATTGAACTTCGGCGTAGCTCAGTGGTTAGAGCGCTTGGTACGTAGAAACAAAGACTCGGGTTCGATCTTCGGCGCCGGAGCGAATTTTTTTCTTCTAATCCATTGTTACCATAACAGATAAATTCTGTAGGACCAACAAAATTAATCTTTACGTAGTCACTTACCATGTTTTACTCCCGAACCCTCATTTGTATTTCATAGAAAAGTTAAAAAGATGCATGGGTACCGTAATAACAAAAATGAGCGTGAGAGCATTAGCATTTGAACTTGTTATTGGTGACGAAAAATGACGCCGTGCCTTTACATCAACATGAATAATAGAAAGGAATGTCCATTCACGTGAGCTAATTTTGTATATCTGGTGGATCAAAGAATGCTTAATCTACTATGAATTACTTACAAGGAATGTAACTATGAGTGCTGCGATTTATTGCCAACATTGAGACAGCAATATAAGAAAACCGACAGGGAACACTGTATCAAGTGATTTTTCAACATCATTATGTTCGTCCGCATACTGTTAACATTAGAGAAACTGTTATCCAACAGTTTAGTTGGGAGGTTATATCACATCCACCATATTCTCCTGATTGTGCTCCATCGGATTTTCATCGTTTTCACTTCCGTCCAGCAATCGCCGGGAAATTTTCAACAACGAGCTACTCTTTAAAATTGGGTTGACGATTTCTTCAACTCCATACCACCGAATATCTTCTGGCGTGGAATCGAAGAACTGCCAGAACATTGGGGTTCAGTAATAGACATTGCGGAAGAATAGATTATTGACTACACCTTTTCCAGTTGTATTTCAGAAAATATCAATTTAATTTCAGAACTTACCAAAGGTATTTCAGATTAGTTAATTTAATTTCAGATATTATCAATTTTATTTCATATTTGTCAATTCAATTTGAGATAGTATCAATTGCATTTAAGATTAGTCAATTGTATTTCAGACGATATCAAATGCATTTCAGATTTGTCAATTGTATTTCAGATGGTATCAAATGTATTTCAGATTTGTATCTTAAATTTTTTGTTTTATTTTTATTCTTATAAATTATATTGGGTTTCATATAAGGATTTTCACGTAAAAATGTACTGTACTGTAATGACTTCCAAAGTTATTTATCGAATTATTACATACATACATACGAACAGTATAATTTGACAGATGTATTTTGTACAGTACAGTACAGTACTGTACATAGTCAATTTAATTTAAAAAAATAAGCAATGCATTTAAGATTACATATAGGTAGTCACTTTTATTTCACAAAATACCAAATATAGGCCTACTTGAGATTTTAACATATATTTAAAAAAATGGAAAATGGGTTAAAAAATTCTCAACTTTATTGCATTTTAGCGTCCGACAGACATATTCTCCATAGCTATAAAGTTGCAGCATGATGAATTGTACTGTGTTGTACTGCACAAGCGCAATAATCGCCAACTTCCGAAATACAAATGATAGTTTCTGAATACAATTGACAAATCTGAAATACATTTGATGTTTTCTGAAATACAATTGATACTGTTTGAAATTGAATTGGCTAATCTGAAATATAAATGATACTATCTGAAATTAAATTGACAAATTGAAATACAATTGACTAATCTGAAATATAAATGATACTATCTGAAATTAAATTGACAAATCTGAAATACAATTCATAATTTCTGAAATTAAATTGCCATTTTCTGAAATACAACTGGAAAAGGTGCAGTTTATTTTTTATTTAAAATAAATAATAGTGGATATATTCTAAAAACGGTACTAATCTATGCAGCTACATAATATTTTAAGTATGCCTCTCTTGAAGTATTTTAATTATTATAACAGCGGTTCAGTGTCTTGCGTGATGAATTCTGTTGAAGTGTATCTGGATTCGATCGCAGATAAGTGCTGTACAATTTGTAGTGCTTAATAGGGCAGTAGGGCAGATTTCCATAACGATTCTTGCAAGTCTCCTGGTTTTTAAGTGTTTAAATAAGGAGTTACCTGCTGAATTTTGTACGTGTAGCAGCGAAATTAGTTGTGTAATCCGAGCTGAATAGTGTATGCTTGTGAGTGGCTATTGATTGCATTTGCAATGTAGTGGAGAAATGCGTAAGACCTCGACGTGAAGCGGCGAGCGCACACGCGACGTAGTACCGGGATCAATTATTCAGAGGTAAGGGAGCCAGAAAAGTAAACGAATTACCTCGTGTTTTGCGCTCCATAACGGTCAAAGGTTTCACGCTCAATTTTCCGTGAGGAAAATAAGCTTGCGAGTTTCTACTCTTATGCTCGTAATAGCGGTGCATCAGTTTGAGTAAACAACCATGGCATACAATGTCTAAATTGTGGTACTCACTATACACTGGTGGCCATAATTCTGGAAACTTTTTGTTTTTGTAATGAATTATTATAACATATCAAAGCAACGGAAATGAAATTTTTCAGGAGAACAGCAGGATATACTCTTTTAGACCGAAAAAGGAATGAAGAAATTTTAGAACAATTAGAAGTACAGTAGAGTCAGTAGAAGAAAAAATCACCAGATACAAATTCAATTGGCTAGATCATGTAAGAAGAATGGAAAATTCAAGAATCCCAAAAATTGTGATGCAATATAAACCTAGAGGACATCGTCGACCAGGAAGACCGTTAAGAAGACTGCTAGATGGGGCCGAAACAGGTCTACAGAGGCCTAATTCGTGAAGGATGATGATGATGATGATTATTATTATTATAACATCTGTATTTATTCTCAGATTTATACATTTTAAAATATTACTCATGACAGATTCGTCAATTATGTAGTTTTAATAAAGGTATTTTATTAAATTATTAATATTTTAACAATAAATAGTCATTTTGTGGGGAATTATGTTCTTATCGTAAATATTAATTTCAGATTTCATTATAATTTCTCATTATTTACTGTAATAAAAATTGGTCCACTGTTGATTTTAAGATTATTTTTGTTCATTAGGAGCATTGTTGAGCACTGTTAGCATAAAATATGGACATTATTAGTGTATTTCTATCATTAGTCTGACAAACGTTCGTGTGGATATCACCTGATTGCTTTACCACAAACTTTATTGATAATAATTTTATCACAATGGCTCCACGAAAGGATTGAACACCTTCTAATCGAAGTAGGGCAGTCACACTTCGAGAAGAAGGCTACACAATCAAGGAAATTGCAAGGAAGCTTGGTAATGGTGCTACAGTGTCTGGCGTCCAGAAAGTATGACAGAGGTTGAAATCCACAAAATCTTGTAAAACAGCACCTAGGACTGGTATAAAACCTAAAGTAAGTCCATGATATGTGAGGCAGATTTGTCGATTGGCATTGGAAGATGGAAATAAATATTCTAAATAGGTACAGGAAGTTCTACACAGCAGTGGATGTAATATTTCTTTGAGAATCCTTCGAAGGAAATTATTCCACAATGAACTGAAAGCAAGAGCACTCAGAAAAAAGCCATTTCTCAACAAAAGACAACGATAAAATCGTGTAAAATGGTGCAAAATCATCAATCATGGACCAGTGATGACTGTGCGAAAGTGATATGGAGCGATGAAACAAGGATTTCTATATTTGGAAGTGAAGGAACCAAATACATTCGTCGACGAAATGGAGAAGCTTTGAATCCTGAGTGCCTCATCGCAACCATGTAACATCCTGTTGCTGTCATGATCTGGGGATGCATGTCCAGGAATGGAGTAGGAAGACTTCAGATTTTTCAAGGGAACTTGAAACAGGAAAAATGCAGAAAAGATATGCTGGAAATGAAATTGATATTATCCATTGCTGTCCTACACCCAAATTGTGATGACTTTGTATTTCAACAAGATGGTGATCCATGTCATACTGCCAAGAGTGTTATGCAATGGTTTCAACAGAAAAACATCAAGGTGATAAAGTGGCCTGGGAATAGTCCTTACCTTAATCCAATTGAAAACTTGTGGTCAAGGTTAAAAAATTTGGTGTCTAAAAAATTCTAGCAGCAAAACTCAATTCATTGAAGCCACTATCCACAGCTGGTTTCGGATCATCAGCAAGGAAGAACTGAAACGTCTTGTGGACTCAATGTCCCGCAGAATTGTTGCTGTCACTAAAAATAAAGGTTATCCCACAAAGTACCAACTGTTTACAGATTGAATGAAAAAATAACACGAAAGTGTTTCTAAATGTTAATGTATAAATATATGTTTTCTCATACATATTATGATATAAAGTCACGTATTTTCTATAAAAATAGATTAGACAGTGTTTGTTTGATGCTTTCAGTCATGAGTAACATTTTAAATTATATTAATGTGTGAATAAAAACAGATGTAATAACAATTCAATACTAACACAAAAAGTTTCCAGAATTATGGCCACCAGTGTAAATGAAGGAGAGCCAAAAGTGAGAAATAGTAATTTGCCGAGAGCCACAATGCAATTCACAGTATTGAAGCTTAACAGAATGCATAGATTTTTAATATTGAATAATAATAATAATAATAATAATAATAATAATAATAATAATAATAATAATAATAATTACTTATATCAGAATATCAATAATATATTATAAATGTTAGTTCTATTACTTTATATTGAAATAATAGTAATAATAATAATAACTTATAATAATAATAATAATAATAATAATAATAATAATAATAATAATAATAATAATAATTATTATTATTATTATTATTATTATTATTATTATTATTATTATTTCAATATAAAGTAACAGAACTAACATTTATAATATATTACTGATATTCTGAAGTTTAAGGGCGGACTCCGCTATTCTTCTGTAAAATCATATTAACAAGAGAAGGTTGATTTGTTATTTTATTTCACCTACTCATGTATTACGTTTGGTTTATTTCCCTATAGTTGAATCTGTTATCCAATATAGTATAACTGGACGGGGAGGGATTACAAAAACTGCTCTTCTTCCTCTAATTATGTTACAAAAACGTATAATCAAAATTTGTTTGAAAAGGCGATTGGATTAACCAACAAATTTGATCCATTCCGAATTGAATGTTTTTAGAATTGACCAAATTTATAAATACCCTTTAATGAAATTTTATCATAAAAATAGAATGAAATGTGTAGCTCTGCTACATGATCATAATACAAGACGAAAATAAATTCTTAATTTAGTTGAACTTAAATGCTTGACATCTGCTGCTTTACTACATAGTACAAATTATGGTCCACGTCTGTATAATTCGATAATAAAATTTCATCCAGAATTAAACAATTTATATGACAGACTCTCCTGTTTTATATGTACCATGTATTCTAAACAAGTTTATTTCTATCCTAAGCATATTTTTTCTATCTTATCTTTTGTTACTATATCAACATGACCTGTACTAATTATACTACTAATATACTACTATACTACTATGTTAACCCATCACCAATCACATCATCGTCTCTTTTTCACTCATTTATTACTAGTATTATTATTGTTAACTTTATTATTATCATCTTTATAAGACCTTTTTCTTAAGTATTTTGTCTACAAAGTATGTGTATTTATGTATGTTTCTATCTACTCTTCTTAAGAATGTGATCTTAGTGCAAGAATTTTAAATTTTATTTTAGAAACAGTAGACATTTCTATTTTTGTGAATTACCGGTATGTATAATCAGAATCTTAAATTTTAATTCAGAAAAAAATAGGTATGTTTGGTGAACAATGTAAAATTGTATGTCTTTTTCAAGTCTTTCTATCAAAACGGAACTGTCCCCGAACACGAGCTTTGCTCTTTCGGGGTACTTTCATGTAGCGTTTTATATATATATATATATATATATATATATATATATATATATATATATATGTTATTATTAAATAAATCTAAATCTAAATCTATACTCTCTCTTGAATTCCGAAATTGATCAAATAAAGTGTCACACAGAGCTAGATGGCACTCCTTTACAATCTCCTCCTCTGTAAATGGCTCAATTTCTCCTACGTGGTACGATGCTTTGTTGTCAGTTCGTTTCTATGTCCAGTTGAACACATAACTTTCTACTCAGATATTACGGACATTTTTAACATTTTCAGTTTGTCTGTCCTTATTGAGAATGTTTTGGATACCTGTTATCGAAACTTGAATGCACAGTATTGTGATGTCTTACCTCTTTTTTTTTTTAAAGAAAACAAAGACGTGTCGTTGTTGAACACCTTCACTGCCAGTAATGATGCAGAGTAACCAAACTATTCTCCAGTTCCACATTATTACAGAAATTTAAAAAAAAAATATATATATATATATATATATATATATTTCGCAGAAAAAGAATAGTAATAACCGTAAGTTGAAGAGTCACAATAAATATCTTTGAGAGCAGCATGTGACCCGCGAGCTACGTAATGAATACCACTGGTCTAAATACTTAGACGCAGGCCTCGAAATTGACGTTTTCACGAACTGAAGCGCTCTATTATTTTCGTAGACACGGTGATGTTCATGACGAAGGATTTAATGACGTATGAAATGACGCCAAGTATTACCATGAAACATTTGGGCTAGAATAGGCATTAATTAACATAACAATTTCGGAGACACAGCTTTGGAAATTTTCATTCCTTTATCACATTAACACAGACGGAAACCATGAAGATAATCACTAGAGATGAACAACGATCGAGAAAGCAAGACTAAAAGCGCCCGCAAAGCCGAAAATCCGCACTACAATATTCTATACATCGCATCAATGACGTAAAGACTGCTTGTGAGTGTTTCGAGACGTCGAGATTGATCACTCCCGAAGTCCCGAACGTCAAGCAGCCATGAATCGCCACAATTGTTTAAACCTGACTGAACTTTTATCTACTTTGGCAACTGTTATATATATATACATACAATCACCCCTATCTTCCAATATTTATTTCATTACTAGGCCCTTATTAAAAGGGTAGAAAATTTCTTTTCTTATGTTTGAGATCAAGTGTGCAATCTCAAGTAAAGAGATATTAACGTTATGTTTTGTGTTTCTTAGAAATGCAAGTTTATTTGAGAATTTTTTTTTCTATTTATATAACCATACGTAATATCATATAATAGAGCCAGAACATTTTGATAACTAAGATACTGTTGTGTTTTGTCTTTTTGTCTCGTTTAAACAATTATAATGCTATTTGTTTCAATGATGTATGTTATTCAAAGCTATGAAATCTTTCCACGCCGACCAAATGCTATTTCGAGAACGATGAGCGAGACTCGAAGCGCACGAGAATGACGAGACGAGACTCTAGAGACAAATACAACGAACACAGCGAACGAGAGCGGCAGTTAGTTTTGTTCATCTCTAATAATCACTTTATTCAGCCGAAAAAATATATATTGAATAAAATGGACACATTCTTTAATAACAATTCACTTTGACGCGTAATTATTACTAGCGAAAGAGAATGATTTCCGGCCCTATATTTATGACTGGAAGTTTTATTTCTAAAGGTCTTTTAAAATGAGTACTCAAGTCGCAGTTTAAACAGTAAGAAATTCGACTCGCTGCCTAGAAGCGGCCTATGACATCTGATAATTAGCTCGATATGGAGTGATAAAGTGTTGCTGAATTTCGACCTTTTTAATTTCTTTAACTTCGAGTTATTATTCAGAACTTCGACAATACTCAATGCAGAATCAAACATATCAAAGGTATGCCGCAAGGGTATCAGTAATTTACCAATGTGGAACTTATGTAGCGCCTATACATATGTACTCGTAGATTATAATGGAAAATTAAGTTCACTTATTGATTAGGTTACTATTTTAAGTATTATTATTAATTTTAATTATTGTGTATTGTATGTGTATTAATTGTAATTATTGTGTGTAACTAAGTTACCACTGCCACCTGGTGTTTACCCACTTGCAGTGCAAATAAATACAAACATACAAACAACTGGAACAATACGTGGGAGAACAGCAACAACTTACTGTTAACTCACAAGAGAACTTTATTTATAAACAGTCCTTAACTGCATATTAAACATTTTATACTAACGCACTTTTCAACCGAGTATGGCAAATTAAAATGTTATTTTGAGAGATGTACAGATTCGCCCAACGGCTAATGCCGTGTGCGTGTGTGTGTATGTGTGTGTAAAAGAATCCAGAGAGACAGTGAAACATCTACTGTTAGAGTGTTCTTTATATTACCGGAAAAGATATGCTTTTACATCTCATCTCATTCACTGTAACATGAACTACATGCATTCAATGTAATGTCCAATAGACATTGATGCATAACAGAATTCCCGCGGTTCATGGACACCATATTTAAACTATTGTGAAGAACTACAGAGTGAGTCTGTCAGGGCTAGACCGGCGTCAGCGGAAAGTCGTATACGTAGTAATTACTGCGCCATCGCAGTGTTCAGACCTCTTGCTCGCGTACGTTTCGTGTTTAGTTACGTAAACACATTCACACAGTGAGGATGCAGCTGTATACCGTACATTTAGAGAGCAGTAGGCCTATAGTCTTGAACGAGTGTTTATTTACAACAATGTTGTGAAATACGAATCTTGGAGAACAGTTGTAACAAACTTTTGCCAGTCATTCCCTGATTCGCCAGAGTTTTCTGAAGCAAGATTTACAATTTAATGAAGAAATTTCGTACAACTGGATCAGTATTGGATAAGAAACGAACATGTGTAAAGCGTGTTCTCACTGAGGAGATGTTAGATGAAATTGGCCACTGACTAAAGAGAAGTGCTACCATATCATCCCACCGTGTACCTCAGCAGGTAGGAGTGTCAGAGCCTTCAGTGATAACAGATACGAAACAATTAAAATGAAAACCTTACAAAATTCGTGTAGCTCGGAGGTTAACGAAACCCGATTATCATCAGAGCAGACTTAGGTTTTGCATGTGGTTCCAACAGCCAGTGCATGATGGACTACTTGACCCCACCTTAATTTTTTTATAGTGACGAAGCATGGTTCCACCTCAGTGGTTACGTGAACACTCAAAACAATCATTACTGGGACAGTGAAAATCCACACCGTTTTCACGAAGAACCGCTGCATGACAAAAATAGGGGTATAGTGTGCCAGACATCACAAGGAGTCATTTCGAACAAGAATTGTGAATTCGGTAAGTACATCATTACGCACCACTAACCGCAAAAGCGCGGAACGAATCCTCCGCATTATGGTAGCGTCATTACGTATGAATAAGCCGCCGTGAGTGCGGTTAGGAGTCTAGCCCTGGCTGATTCAGTCTCTACTTATAGAACGGAACAATGAAGCGCACTTAATGTCATTATACGTACATTATTAAGAAATAACAATAGCACTCCGCCAACAATTGAAAAAAAACACACAATAAAGATGCGTATTCCATTGAAGAACATGTGCTTATTGCGCGTTTTTATTAGGCCATAGAGTCTTTCCTTAAAACCAAACGACAGTTCAGGACGAAACTTGGAGGGCGGCAATGTGAAATACACGAATCCCAATTAACATAGTGAAAGTGGGAGTATAGTGTGCCATATCTGGTTTAAGGATTGTCTGGCCAATTTTTCTCCGGGATATAGTTTACACTAATGCATATAAGAAGATATTCACCGAGTTTGTGGAGGAACTTGATGACGTGGAAGTAACGCAACGATATTTCCAGTAAGACCGGGCAACCTGCCATACATTAAAAACTCATTTTGATAACCGAATCATCTCTCCGCTGGTCTGTGACCACCACGTTCGCCGGATCTTACCAGCCCTGATTTTTTCTTATAGGGCTACAATACAGGTAGGGTTTTCCATAACAGACCCCAAACCCTAGAACAGCTGGAGGACAGCATCTCTAGAGAAATCAGAAACATTGATGGTGTGATGTTGCACGCGTAAAAGATAACATGAAGTGCTATGTCGAAATGTGCCTAGCGGTAGGGTGCGAATTAAGATTTCTGATGAGGGGGGGATAGAATCCTAGACAGAGAATACCATACGTAAAATGATTATTATCCTCATTCGATACGGCTCAACGCTTCGTCGCACAGAGTTGCTTGTCTTGCATCTTGATAATAATAATAATAATAATAATAATAATAATAATAATAATAATAATAATAATAATAATAATAATAATAATAATAATAATTATTATTATTATTATTATATCCATGAGCATGCTTAAGATAAGATGTGTAATTCCTAAGTTATTGATTGTTGTCAGCTTGCCGGTGATGATAATACATCAATATTATTTTTTTTGCTTACTTTATACTGTACTTTATAAAGTATACTTGTATTAAAACAGTTATACTTTGTGAGAGGGGATAGAAGTTATCCCTGGCAGGGATGTTAATATGAATTGATGAGAGGGGGATAACGTTCCAACAGGTGGGAAATTCCCCCCCCCCCTTTAATTCGCACCCTGCCTAGCGGAGAACGACGGTCACTTGCAGCTTCTGATCTAATGTGAATGTATTTAATTTGGACAAGGGAAGACTCCTGCGAATTTTACCATTTTGCCAAATTTTTTTTTGTGAATTGGAAGGAAGACATTGAATTTGGTTTGATAAAAATCATTCTATATGTTGTTAACACTGTGTGTCATGTTATAATCCTAGCATACTCTATGTAAAGTAGAATCAATAATAATCTGTTACAGCCACTCCACAAGGATGCGACTGACCCGTCGACCTACATTACAACATTCTCCTTCATGGTATATTAGGGGATTTGTTTGGCCAGCTACTTAAGCTAAATAGAGATCAAGAGAAAATGAAATACTTATGCTGGAAGGTGTTAAGTGACAGTAATTTTAAGGAATATCCTTAGATAGAGTGAATGAAAAAGTCCTGTACCATTTTGTTCCTTTGCGCTTAGATTTCCCAGAAATAATTACTTTATATGATAAACTATGGTCACATTATCTTCTAAACGCATTTAGAAATACTCATTTTATAAACGTCTGTACATTAGAGTTTTCAGTTTCAACATATATTTTGCATGATGTTTCTGTCATCTTTATGGTTTAAAAGTATTTTAATATTTTAATTATTAATGAATTACTGTACGTAATGGGTGTTTGGCAACGCTGTTATCGAAATGTAGACGCGTGCTTTATCAAGGTCTCAGTATCACAGGACGTAGGTCGTCAAGCGTCTTGCAGAGCGGAGCGTGCAGCGGACAGTGTTCGTTACGACTTTTTCCCTCATTTATGCGGAGATGGGGTGCAACTGATACTGAATTGACTGCCATATTGAATTTTTTTCTATAGAAAAATCGATTTCCCACTAAATGAAAAGAAATTACTCAATATGGCAAAGGAAAAATTATTGCGAACTTTCAGGGTTACTAGCGGGCCAAACGTTTTAGAAATGGCTAGTTATTAATTTACAGAGCCTTTAAATCACCGCGGTAATTTGATTGCATAAAAATAAGAGTAAATAAAGATACCAATTCGTCTAATGTTCTATGGGAAAGTCCGTACTCAAGGCCTTTTCTTCCTAACAAATAGGTTCGTAACGTTTACTGTTCCTTTAAAGTGGTGTCATTCATTGACTGAGCAGCGGATGAGGAAGTTTACAAAATAATTTTGTTTTTATTGTTTTGCTATGGAACAAAGAAGCTTGTCGTTCTTGTGTTTTATTGTGTTTTAATTTTTATGGACAATTTTATGTCAACATTGAAAATTCAGTCTGATAAGATTCAATTTCCACGCGCAACGTCAGTATTTAAATAAGCAGAAAATCATGTGTGTAGAACGTGGATAATAATATGGAATTATACTTCATGTAATCACAGCAGGTTGAGATGGGCAGGGCATGTAGCACGTATGGGCGAATCCAGAAATGCATATAGAGTGTTAGTTGGGAGGCCGGAGGGAAAAAGACCTTTAGGAAGGCCGAGACGTAGATGGGAAGATAATATTAAAATGGATTTGAGGGAGGTGGGATATGATGATAGAGAATGGATTAATCTTGCCCAGGATAGGGACCAATGGCGGGCTTATGTGAGGGCGGCAATGAACCTCCGGGTTCCTTAAAAGCCAGTAAGTAAGTAAATAAGTAAGTAAGTAAGTAATCACAGTAGGAGAGATGTAGGCTACTGCCCACGAATTTACCTTATCTGCTATCTGTAATGAAAATCGCTTTGAAACTTTGTGCGGCGAAACTTTTCCGTCTGTCATTAAGCTTTTTATATAGTATAATTAAGAAAAACGTAATTGTAGCACGCGTGTCAGAGCCTCTTGTATTGTCACTTTTTCATCGGACAGTCTTTTTTTACTTACGTCACAGTATCTTTTTTTAAACTAATGCCTTTGTAGCTTTATCGAACGCCATTTTAGCCGCACTAAGAGTTTCTATAGACAGTGACAGTGAGATAGTGACATATATTACGTAATATTGAGGTGAATGTTGCAAAGAATTATTTTGGGCTTCCAGTTTCATAATAATGAGATGTAGTTACAGATGTTTATGTTTAGTCTTGGAATGAAATATTTGGTAAAACGCATTTTGTAAAATATTTCAATGCATGCCGCATCTTTAGAGTTGAAGAGATCTATTTTCACTTCATTAAGATGCTTTGCGTAATATGACGCTGCTTGTAACTATGAATATCAACCGGTCGAAATTGGTTGAAGTAGAAGTGGCATATGTGAAGGTAATTTTCGAAATTTTAGATTTTGTAGCTGTCATTTCACAAAAGTTTTCTTCAGAGCCAATACATAGGGCAAACTCGGCTAATTTCGTGACACGGATAATTTCGTGATAATTCTTTTTAAATTTTCCATGAAATTATAGCAGCGACAAATGTAATTCTGATGGTATAAGGTACACGTACCAAATAACGCCACCTTAACATTTCAGTCACTTTTGCTCTGGAAATAAGTTATGTACAAACACGAAAATTATGGAATAGAAACTGTAATCTTATCTTTACAAAATAGCACAATGAAAATGGATATATTATATACCGAACAAGAATTAGAACTCAAATAGGAAAACTTTGTAAACTGGCGTTATTAGGAACAGGTTGTGCAATTAACGCCACCTATTTTCTAGTAACCTATACACTTATAATTGCTAATGAATTATTTTTCCTAAGCAACACAAATTGAACTAAGCGACTAAATTTGAGTTTCTGTTAATAAAAGATACAAAATCAGTCAATACTAATGAAAGATTCTTGATCTGAAACTGAAACATCAGATGGATTAGGAAAATATGTTTTCCAGTGACTCCTTACTTTAAAAAAAGAGACAATGTGACACAGTAGAAAGTTATTAAACACAAAAGCATTTACCTTAGTTTAATATGAATGTTTTCCAGTAAGTAAAACAAAAAAATTAAGTTACGTAAAATAAAAAAAAATAAGAGTTCGATAAGCAATTGAACCAATATCATCACTGCACATTCTGAACATTTGTAAGTTGAAAGCTTAGTGATTTTCCTGATGTTTTCACACTGATGCTGTACTGTCAGCCTTAGTACTAACATAACCTAAAATTTTGTCTGTAGACCTTTAACGCCACATGGCGTTAAAGCGCTACTGAGTACTTGATAACATGACATGCCTGTTTCTCTAACATTTTCAAATTTTATAGATAGCAAATACTTTCTATACATAGAAGAATGTTTAAGGATCACGAAAATATATAGTTTAATATAGTTATTATTTGCTCAACACACAAAATAAAATATTCCCTTTTACCTTGACATAAGAACAGCCATTCACTATCAACGCACAACAGGAAAATGATGGAATATAATGTCACTTGTAAATGTCAGCGGACAGCTAGTAACTCATTTCATCACTAGATTGCAAGCGAATGCAGGCTACAGTAGTGCACTACCGAAAACTTGTGTCGTTAACAAATTTTAATAGGATGGCGTTACAGGTATACATGGCGTTATTTGGCTCCTCAGGGATCTTAGTATAAATGGCAGAATATGTACTATAACATAGATTTTGTTCATTGCGCTCCTGCAATGACGCGAGCGGAATTTTTGGAAATAGCTTTGAATTTGTGAATGAATACACCATCCGATTTCCTTTGTTAAATGAAGAGTTTTTTGCTGTGTTTTGTGGTCCAAATTGTTTTCAATGTTCAGTACTGACATTGTATACTTCTTGGTGAAAAATATATGCTTAAGAATGCACTGATTATGCAGCACAGTCTTATCTTGAGTGGTTATTTTCTCAGCGTTTCCTCATTCCACGAGGCCATTTTTTCCCTTTTAATTTTCTGTGTGCTATAATAACACTCTATAGTGGAAGAAATAACAAATGCATGAAACGTACAATATATGTGTGTGTATTAATAGCATCTGTGATATATTGTGCATGTCGTGCATGTTGCAGATAATCAGGGTCAAATGTGGGAAGAAATAGAATATAAAATATAAATGGTATGAAAGAAACTTTGTGTCTTAAAGGAAAACTGCTGCAGAGAAACCTCGTCTTTTTCTTGGTAAGTTTGACGAGGACCTTACGGGACCAAAGCATCAGTCAAGGAGAATGATATTTCTAATCTTTCAAGTGAGTTAAAAAAGGTAGACAACGAAACAGCATCATCGTCAGGGCCCTAACAAAAACGATCTGTGCTTAAAGAAAAGCCAAATGACAAGCCTAATCATTTGTTGCGATCTTGCTCAGAAAATTTCGAGGACGACAATCATGATGAAAGTTGGATTTAGTGCGTCCTAGGTCTAGGTCCTATGAAAATATTTGAGAATAATTTTCATTTTTTAGAGTCCTGATGTGCTTGAAAAGTAAATTTGCTTTGAATACTGCTTTTATTCTTAATCTTAAACCTTCTTTATGTCGCGCTATATTTATGTTCTATGTTACTGTGAACTTTTTCTTAACGAGGTACTTATTCTTTTCATACGTCTTACAGAACAGTAAATTATCATTTTCAGAAAGCATCAATTCCTGACATATTTGAAATTTTTGTAAAAGTGTATAACTTAACGGTGAAGTTTGTAAGAGCATGTAAATGAACACTTTTACAAGTCCTTCAGAAAGTAATTTACGGGAAAGTGGCCAGTATTTTTGCCATAATATACTGTATTATTGAAATTTAAAATGACACCTTTATTGTCGTCAGCTAAAAAATTGCAAATCGTAATACGCTACCGGGTCCTTAGGGCATGTTGAGCTTTGTGTAATGTAATGCAATTTTTTATCATCATCATCATCATCATCATCATCGTCATCATCATCATCATCCTTAAGTATCCTAGACCAAGTGGTCCGTTTCCAAACCAAAATGAAAGAAATTGCCCGTCTGACTTTTTGAAGGTTTTCATAGTCTCATTTTTCCTCCGGGTCAGTAATTAAAAATTTATAAAGTGATTCTTTTGTGTCCAATTCCTATTATATGTTTTATATACTGTAGTTTTCCTTGTAATTTCTGATTCTCTCTAAAATATATACATATAATTTCTAATTCTTGTAAATTTCTTTATTTCATTTATGGCCTAATAAAGTATATCTAGCTGTTTTCCTTAAAAATTTCAAATCTGTAGTATTTAATCTAGTTAAATCTTCTCTCCTAAGTATTCGAATTTCACTATCGTACAGCAATGCTGTAACTACTGAGGTGGTTTATATATTAGGTCCTGTTCATTTTTTTAACTTAAGTATAAATTACAAAAATTATTACAATTTTTTTCTAATGGATCTATCATAAAACTAGCACTTTCCCGACATACATCAGGAACATTCATGAAGAGCTTACTTCACAGTAGTAAGATTTCATCTCATGCTCTAAGAATGACATGTGAATAGAGAAACTACAACTGAAATGATGCCTTACCAGTGGACAGGCGAAGCTCTGGAGCCTGGAGCAGTTTTCAACCTGTATGTCAGTCCCGTTGCGCCGCGCCGTCACCATGATCTGCGGACAGAATCCGGATGTCTTTGTGAGACACCACTCGCCGCACGACGCCCACTGACAGTTCTTGGGTTTGTCGTTCCTGACGGTCTGGCAGGTGATGGGCACCGGTTCTATGCCGGACTTGAAGGCCTTGTGCGACGGGATGTAGATGGCCACCGTCAAGTACACGAGGGCCACGCAGCTCGTAACCACTGTTAGCTGACAGAAACAGATACTGCCACAAATGCGGCGATCTTGCTCAGGGATGATTCGCGGCTTGTATTTCTGCCCCATTTTATATATACGTCATATCGCACCATACATGAAGTAGTTAGCTGTCATAAAATTGCGTAGGTTGCACTCAACAGTCTGCCGTTGTTCGTGAAGATTAATTTGAGTTTTAATAATGTGTAATCAGACGTTCCAGATATCGTAAAGAGGTTTGAAGTTTCATGCATTAATTTTAAATATGTAATCTTCTTAAATGGTCAATTCTATGATCAGAAAACTCATTGGGACGCTGATCAAAGCACGTACAAGTTTAACTGTGTAATTTTCCTTGAAGTTCAGGGTCTTGTTACTGCTGGTTTTAATGTTGAAACATCTGGAAGTGTTTGGCTTCATCAATGGAAGATAGTTACTTTTGAAGAACTAGTTATACTTTGTCATTTTGACAATTTTTAGTGTGTCCATACTTTGAGACAGATAAAAAAAAAACAGTTACTACTGAGTAAAGTATTCCGTCAACAATTATTTGAACTTGTACGATTTTAATATTTATCACTCTTTGAAAATAACCTCAATGCAGCGTTGATCGTTTCTTTGCCAGTGAAAGAAGTCTTAAGGCTCAGTTTCAGTTGCAGGGCAACATTTGTATTTTATAGTCGGTTTGGTAACAGATTTATAGACAGTTTTTATGTAAACTAGTGGAATAAAGATATAGTTACATGGTAAACTGTTCAGTAATTGTTGTTTTCTTGAGAAAGGGAAAGATCAATCCCTACTGATTAAATAATTTCGTCAACAATTTTATGAACTTGTACGCTGTTCAAATTTCTCACACTTTGAAAATAACCACAATGAGTCATTGATCGTTTCTGTGCCAGTGAATTTCAATGTTAAGGCTCAGTTTTCACTTACAGTACATTTATATTTTGTAGTCTGTTTGGTAACAGATTGATAGTTTTTATATGAACTAGTAGAACCCAGCGAAAGTTTTATATTACGAGGTAAACTATTCGTAGTTGTTTTTGACAGTTTCCATCCACTCCACTGAAGCGTGATGCCGTTTGCATGCGAAGCCGTATTGGAGCTATACTTGTTGCTCCACCAATTACTGTTCGCGCGAACACGAGGCACAGGTGTTTACTATACACTTAGAAAATTACATGTTACGATCAGCCCAGTATTTATGTTAGTATAGAAAATACACTGCTTACTATGCTGGGTATCATATTAGAAAACTTTTGAAAAAATATACTGAAGTTTTGACATATTCTTCAAGTGGTGTTAGAATTCTTGAGCGCAGATGTCTTCCAAGGCACGCCGTGGGTAGCAGGAACCACCTACGATTAAAGAAAGAAAATATGCTTCAGAATAATTTTAAATTTCCAGACTATTGCCTAAGTTATTCAGAATATGTAATATAATCGTGCAATAAATTAAACAATGAAATTACATAAATAAGAGTCTAATTCCAATTCTATTACCATCGTGTTTGAGGTGGAATTTTTAAGTAAAACTAAACACATTAGAGAACTAAACAAATTAACTTTCTAATAGAGAAGTGATGAAACAAAAGTGGAAGGAGTGCCTGTCAAGTTACAAATCTGACCCACATCGACTTTGATCATTATAAATTTCAGACGATTAGGTATGACTTGCCCGTTCACTTGGATGAGAAATCACTACTCGACAAAGTAGCGTGCGTACATTTAAGTATGCTTGCGTATCGTGACTATGCGATATATTAAGAGTAGTTTTTCATTTAATTCTGCACTGGAATTGCAGATAATAATAACTAATTAGTGATAAAGATTCAATTGAAAACTTTTTATAGTAATGATGGTGCGTAGGTTTGGATAAAAAAGAAAGAAAAAAAAAGAAACTGAACATTAAGTCGAAGAGAGAAATCGAGATGTGGGCTATATATTTTTTTCTCTGTTCTACTCATCCTTCATCATATGATAACGCTGAATTCCTGCACGGAAATATCATATGTACTTCGGTACATCATAATAATATATGATTTGCGAAAAATAATCACTTAGTGATTTAAGATGGCGCTTACTCCGTCGGATCCCGGCCACTTAGTCACTCATAACGAGTGCACCTCTGCACATGTATGGACATTGTGCCACTGTCATACATCTATGACACAGTGCATGAGGGTAGGCCACTAGAGGGAACCCAACTGAGAGGATTCAATCCGACATCGGGATAGGAATCCGGTGTGGCTTAGTGGATAGAGCGTCAGTACGTAGAGCTGAATACCCGGGTTGAAATCCCGGTGCCGGGGAGAATTTTTCTCTGTTCCACTCATCCTTCACTATATTTTTAGATTAAAATACGTTAAGATATGTGAATAGAATTAATTGGATATATCTTGGACAACTAAATATAGTACCAAAAGTAAAAACTCTTGGATTATATCCCTAGAAGCTAAAGGAGCAGAGAATTGAAAACGTTTAACATCCTCATTAGAAGCATTTTTCTAATATATAATCAAATATACATTAATGGGCGCACGAGCTAGAGACCTTCCAGCACTACCAAGAAACGTTTATAGTTAGTATGGAATGCCATCGTCGTCTATTATATACGCAGTATTGTATCGGTCAATTTTGACGTTTTATATGAAATTCATTCTCAGAAACTTGCGGACTTTCGTCTCTTATATGTATGCTTTATTACAATTCTTGATGTAACTGTTTCTTTAAATGTTAATGACAGCGACAAACAAAAATTTTGACAATCAATGAAGTGTTTGATCAAAGAAGAGCTTTACGAATTATTTTAATGTGATTATTTTTACTTCGACAGTGTTTCCGAAACGATTCTGCAAAAAAATTGTTTTGGACTTCATGTTGAAATTTATTTTCTTCACTTAAGTGTAAACAGTGTCCCCCAGAATTTGACCTGCATTTCATTACTGTCTGTATTAAACGTAATAGAAATAATAAAAATAAACTAAAAAAAAGATTAGTACGCACACATATTAGTATGCTAACAGACTTCCGACAATAATACTAAATTATGAACCCAAAAGATACCGAAATATCGGACGCATTGTGACATGAATTCTCTTGAAATTGAGACTAACAGGCCTAAACCTACGAAGTGGATGATGGTGGTGGTCGTCATGAAAATGTGACTAAGTAAGAAAACATGGTTCTTGCATACTATAAATTCATAGTTGTTATTTCTGGGATTTCAGTGAAGTGAGAAGAAAGTTCATAGTTAATTTGACCGACGAAGTAAATAAGGAATGTACGTAAAGATACTAAATGTTTGCCAATGGACAGTAGAGAAGATGACATAGCAATGATGGTGCAAGGGAAAAGAAATCTCAATAATAATAATAATAATAATAATAATAATAATAATAATAATGATGATGATGATGATGATAATGACAATGATAATGATAATGATAATGATAATGATAATGTTAATGATAATGATAATATTAAAGATGGAGGTTAATCCCTAGCTAAACATCCGTCATAGTAAACGATTACGCTAATCGCCAGATAGGCATATTCTCACTTACACCAGTGGACTGTGATAAAGTTCGCTTCGTATTAAAGTGTCATGCAGACATTCTCTCTGTACCTAGACAAGATCGTCCGCACGTCGTGGACCTGTGATAGGAGAATATAGTAATGGATTGGAGTTCGGTGGGAATTATGTTAAGCGGTTGTATACGCTTTCGAGAGTAATTTTTTAATATAGGCCCTAATTTTTCTTATATTAATTTGATGAGAAATCTTAGCTTTATATCTGCGAAGTAAAATTTAAAGATGTCCGTAAAATTGACCAAGTTATGCGTTAAAATATCCTGTCATGCAAACTGAATACCAGTGAACAATCTATATCGCTCATTTCTCAAACATACACCTTCGAGTGTAATTATTTTTTAAATTTTTCTTGAAGTAATTTAATGTGAACTTTAGCTTTATTTATATGAAATAAATTTCAACATTATCTTCAAAATTGTCCACGTTATGCATTAAAATGTCCTGCCATGCAAACACAATACCACTCAGCAATATATAATTAGTTCTATCGCTCATTTTCTCAGAAATAAATTTTTAAAAACTGTTTAAATCGTATTTTCTATAATTTTTCTTTTATATAATTGCATGAAATTTTGCATTACCTTTTTTCTTAGTAAGATCAACAGACTGTAGCTCAATCTTTAATAGAAATTTAAAAAAAAATCAATGAAAATGTAAAATTGTAAAAATATTAATAAAAATTTTGTCCTCTTTTGCAATGCAGTTGTTCTAATCACTGAGCTAGTGGTTTTAATATGCATGCTGCCTTTGAGGTGAAACAAATCAGTAAAAATATTGGAATTAATTTTATAAGTAACGGTTTGGAACAAATCGCAAAATCAAAATTTTGAAAATTTACAATTCCAAAAACTTTTTATGTAGACATTTTTTTATTTTAGGTCAAAGATAAATTTTGAGACAAAATTTCAACAAAATAATAGTAGGCCTAGTACTAGTAGCAGTAGCAGCAGCAACGTATTTTAGCTGGCATAGTTAAATCCGTAAGACCTTCTCTTCCACTCAATCAGCAAACGTATTCATATATGTAAATAAAGATTATAGGTATACAAGTTACATGGATTAGAGCAAATTGAGCTCGATAAAAGTTACGTGTAGAGCCTACACGAGTTATGAACTAAACAATAAAATATCATGAGTTATGAATTAAACAATGAAATTGTACAAACTGTGTAGCAAATTTGAACTAATATCCTACATAAAGTGTTAAAGTGGAGGAATGCCATTTTTGAAACATACAAATTGTTGAGGGTGGAAAGTGTGTGTAATCCCTTAAGCCTATCATGGGGAGATGTGAGAACCCCGAGAAAAACTCCCATTGCAACTTTGTCCGCCAAAAATGTCTCAATCCTAGGGACTCGAATTCGGTGGCAGGTTAATGTTCTAGACCACGCAGATAATCCAGGGTTTATCTCGGTAGTTAGGGAGATATTTTGCTGGATACCCAGCACCTAAATGACGTGTTGCAACATGTACTCGACCCTCGGACAAGTAGGAAATGTTATATTCTTCAGAATTCATGGCACCACCTGCCTGGGCTAGATTGTAGCGAGCGGGATTCAAATGTCGCTTAAGCTGATTTAGTGGTTGGTAGAGATGAACAATGATCGACAGCGCCCGCAAAGCCGAAAACCCGCACGACAATTTTCTATACGTTGCGTCGCGTTGTTGACGTAAAGACTGCTTGTGAGTGTTTCGAGACCCCGAGATTGATCACTCCCGAAATCCTGAACGTCAAGCAGCCTTGAATCGCCACAGTTGTTTGTACCTGACTGAACTTTTATCTACTTCGACAACTGTTATATATGTATAAACAATGAAATAGCCTATTTTAGTGTATAATAATCCGTTTCGCAATCTTTATTTAATTACTAAGCCCTTATTAAAAGGCTAGGAATTTTCTTTTCATATGTTTGAGATCAAGTGTGCAATCTCAAGTAAAAAGGTATTAACGTTATGTTTTATGTGTCTTAGAAATGCAAATTTATTTGAGAATTGTTTCTTTTTTCTATTTATATAACCATAGGTAATATACGAGTACAATAGAACCAGAACATTTTGATAACTAAGATAGTGTTCTGTTTTGTTTTTTTGTCTCATTTACATATTTATAATGCTATTTATTTCAATGATGTATGTTATTCAAAGTTACGAAATCTTTCCACGCCGATCAAATGCTATATCGAGAATGATGAGCGAGACTCGAAGCGCACGAGAATAACGAGACGAGACTCGAAAGACAAATGCAGCGAACACAGCGAGCGAGAGCGGCAGTTAGTTTTGTTCATCTCTAGTGGTTGGGGTTTTCCCCTATAATATGAATATCAGATAGTATCACAGCCAATCTTCTGATTATTTTCGCTATTACCAATTTCTCCGTTGCAGCTAGAAAACTGCCTAGTTGATACAGCGCCATTGAACCAATTAAAAAAATTAGGTAGTTAATGTAAACACTCTGTGGCAAATATCACACAGGACAAGCGATTCTGCGATGTGTGGCCATTTATTCGAAATGTTCAGAGTAACTGTCCTTCATTATCGGACACGCCGTAGTTCCATGAACGGTATTTCAGGGACGAAGAAGTAATTTTGGAGTGTGAAATGGTAAACGAGAATACTTGGGAAATGAGTGCCCGTGTTAGCGCAAATGCTTGTTTCATCACCTCCCGTTTCCTAAAGCTAATTTATTCTTTCTAATTTCTCCGGAAAGGTTGTCCTTGTTGAAACGGGTTACTCGCTTAAGTAGAAATTTACGCAATTGCTTGAGGGAAAATGTATAAGATTGAAAACAGGCGATCTATTTATGCTTTTGATGCGTATATTGACGTGTTCGCAGGCGACATTTAATATTCACCCTTTAATACATTTCTGCGCGTCTTACATTTGTAAAGTACCAAACATATTGTTTAAAGAATCATAGACTAAATAATAATTTTAGTTGTCGCTGCGTCCCAAAGTGAGTCGTTTACAATCGTTTCTTGAAGTTAGAGAGAAATACTTCTAGTATTTTTCATTGCGCTGTACGTATTCAGTGAGTATTTTTCTGTTATTTCAGATTTGATATTCCAAAGATACTTTAAAGGATAGTGAGGATTGTAACGGAGGTTGGGCTAGTACAAAGGAGACAGTTAAATCTTTCTTCTAATTTTCAGAGCATTATTTATGTATTAAAGTATATTTTTCAGTTGCTTCGTAAGTAACATTTTAAAATATATTTTAGAGGAAAATAAAAGATATAACGAGGTTTGATTTTAGTGTTATGTTGCGTTGTCTGTATTGAAACGTATTTTTTTTCTCAAAAACATTACTTTCTCAAACTTTTCCCACTCAGGAACATATCTACTTTTATGGCTGAAAATTGTAGCCTCATTTATGCTTCTGCATGGAGTTTGTTTCGGCATTTTATTTAATAATAATAATAATAATAATAATAATAATAATAATAATAATAATAATAATACTAATGATAGTAATAATAATAATAATAATGATAGTAATAATAATAATAATAATAATAATGACACAGGATCGCAGTATTAAACGTAAAATGCATTGAAAAAAATATTTTTCAATCTGGAGTGACAATAAAGTTAATGAACTTAAATTCAAAATTGCATAGGTAAAAAACTTCATTTCTTTTCATTTATTTCAGCATATAGGATTCTGATCAATATACTCTCAAAATAAATACAAAGAACATCAAATTAATTCTAACTCCATATGAAGAAGCTCTTTTTTCTGTGTATGTGTATATATTTTCAGTTGCCTGTAAACTCTCAACCCTTCTTTTACTTCATATTCCCTCTCACTCCTTTTCCGTACGTCGGCCGAGCGTTTTAAGCAATCTATTCCGCTCGCGAGTCTGCTCAGTGAGTACAAATCATGTACAGTCCTGCTGTAGAGGATACTGAAAAGTATAGTGAAAGTTGGGATAGCGCGAAGATCAATTATAATCAGCGGATGTTCCTTCTCCTAAGTTCAACACTTTTCTGTATATATCGTCTATTTTTCTTAAATCAACATTTTAAGTTCTTTTGAGGCCATAATTTGTAACAATGTCGATTTTGCCCATTCGCTGTTTTCTCTTTTGTGCTTATGACTTATCCGTTCTTATTGCGAAAATACAAAAAGAAAGTTATTTTTGGGGGGTTCTTTGTAAGATTTTTGGCATATTAATAATTGGAATATTCTACTAGTTACTTCATATTTCGGTATAACTTGACTTTTTTTAACGGATGTTATGAATTTTAAAAGTATTTTTGTTGCGCTAATTACATAATTAACGGTGTTACCGAGGTTTGCTTTTCTTGGGGAAATACTTTCAATTTTAATTTTGAACTTTCAGTTTTGGTATTGTTACCACATACAGGGAAATTCTGGCTTGACTCGTCTCTGATCGTATAATATTTGTGGTAAAATATTAGCAGTAATTTCGTCCATTTCGTATATCCAGTGCGTGAACTGTACTCACCTTGTTCGCTCCTTGCTCTCGTGAACTGCGACATCTCTCGCCCTAACACCTTGGCTCTCTTTTGTTGGCTGAGCAGCAAACTGAATAGAGCGGTGTCTCGTGGGTCGGGAAAATTGAAAGAAAATACTGCGCATGTCAACCCCTGAGTTAACACACCACCGGTAGAGTCCGCCACTTACTGACACGGGGGCTCCCTTAGCGCCACGTTGTGTAAGTTTTCTCTCCTAGGAAGTCATTCCCCGTTTTTACGATCAATACATCCCGAGGCAATAAATATACTACCGGGTTACAAGCTCTATTCAATATAAAACCACCCCTTTCATCTTAGAATTGCTGTCAGAGTTAGCTAAAACGACGACTAACCACTCCGAAGACTTTGGGTTAAAATCTGAGGAGTATCAACAGAATTTGTATTGGAAAAGGACTATATTTGAAGTAGGTTTTAGCGAGGCAATCCAGTTTCCCCTTCCAGAAATAAACCATTTATTTTTTAATTCTCATTTTTATGGAATAAAGGATTCAATTTCCCCGTCGCCTTAGTTAGTTTAAGTGTATTAGAGAGTTCCAGAACCGGGCTTAGAACCGGTTTATATTCGACCGGTCAAACAACATCCGTCAAGGTCGCTTAGGGCTTTGCAGGGTGGACAGAACACCATGCACACTTCGTAATACACGAACACTAACATTTTCTGAGTACACAACAGAGTAACAGTTCGAGAAAATTTACTTTGTCTAATGAAAAGTAATCTTTGAAATACGCATGTAATAAAATTATTGACTGAACAATTTAATACATTTATCTTTTTTATTATTTTAAACTTGTAGTAATTTCATAAATATTACATAAATGAATAATTTTAAAAATTCGTTGTTAACTGTTTAGCTTCTCTTAGTGCTTTCTGGTTGGGCTCACAGATGGGTTACTTTGTCAACAATGTGACATTAAAACATGTGTTTAGGTTTCTGCTCGGCGACATTCCTAATATTGTTTAGTCAGCTGTCCGAAGACAGGTCTGAACCTCACAAGTGATACAACATTGCACCACTTATGAGGCAACTGAACGAGGAGATAATGGGATAGGGTGGCTAGTTCCTTTCCCCCTCCTCTATTGCATACATCGCCGATTTGGTACATAATCAGACTTCAGATGTATACAAACAATAATCTCTGACACTTATCCTCAAGTGAGATGTACTGCCTGATAATAGATGTACACATCGGCCAGAACTTCAATCAGAGGCAAGTATAGGCACCGTGCATGTGTCACAAAATCGTACTGGTGGCGCCGCGCAGTGTCTCAATTCCTAATTAACTACAGGCTCGCAGTCATTCACTAGTCATGTGTGATATAGAAATTACATGCGGCTTTCTGCCGATAAAAAGTTGTAATATTAGTAAGAATGGGTTTATTGATTCATAGTGTTCTGCCCAATGGCAGATCTTTCACTGCAAACCCAGCAATCACCAATCTTTAATTATTTTATAGACTTAGTGGAAAGTTCAGTACTGCTAGAGGAGTGTAAAAATGTAACTACAAAATTCCTGAAATATCAGTGAAGTTGTTTGGCATTTAAATCAGATTTCAGACCATTGAATGAGGGCGAACAGTCATATTACGAAAACATTGATATACTTATATTTGATATCATGACGTACGTAATATTTGTGTGTATACTGTCTCTATAAATTACGTATTTTAATGTGATTTAATTCTAAAAGTAGTCTTAATTACACTTCCTGAATAATGGGCGACTGCAAATTCTCTAAAACACAACACATAATGAGCAATATCATCAACATACTACCTTTGATTGAGGTTCTGGCTGATATGTACATCTGTTATCAGGCTGTACATCTCACTTGACGATATGTGTCAGAGGAAGAACAATTGTTTGTATGCATATGAAGTCTGACTAGTGTAATTTGTAGCTAGTCGCGATATATGCAATGAAAAGGAAAAGGAACTGGCCACTCTACCCCATGATATTCTGGCCTAGTTGCCTCATAAGTGGTGCCTTGTTGGTATCACTTGTGAGGTTCAGACTTCTCTTTGGACAGTTGAATAAATAACAAGATCAACATGCGGAAGCAGTTCAATTGATAGTTTGTGTAAAATGTTATACTGTATATTTTAATTCGCTTGAATGCACCTTTCAACATGAATTCGAACACTGGCAACGCTGTAAGTAGTTTAGACTTCTTCAGCTGTTAATTTACCATCGTGCAGATACGGTGGAGTAACAACAATGATCCCTTTATCGGAGAGGTTTGTTATTATTCCGGGAAAACCTGACTTCATCACCACCTTCTAATAAAGTCAATAATCCGCAATCAGTTGTTATGAATGTGTAACTCGATTAGCCTCGGTAGCATTTAGATTTGAAGGCCACCATCTGATCCACATTGGGTGGCTGTTCCACTTCTGAACAATTAATTGTCACTCTACATTTTTCAATATTGCAGGCATTGTTTCCTGAATACTTTCTCTGCTAGGCCTAAACCCAAAATTACAGTAACCATTTTGGATGTCAACAACATTAAAGTGGCGATAAAATACATCATAATTATAATTGTACGATTAACTCCGAACATCACCCTCATAGCAGAATACGACAATCCAGTTTTCCTTTTAATTGCAAAATATGACTAGATGATTTTCTTTACTAATCTTACTCTTGGACACAATTTTTCGAAAGCTTTCGATGTGAAATTCACTAATAAAAATGGCAAAAATAATATGTGTGGTCTAGATGTTGGGGCGTTTCGACTATCTATGGAAGTCTATTTTTGGGTTTAATGATAGAATTGGAAATATTTCTTATTATGATTCTACGGGTATGATTCTGTTTCAATTGGCAGCAATTTTAACAATATATTCGAAACTACAAATGTCACTCCCATTAAGTCTGGTAGTTCTGTCTCATATTTTATTGCAGAATAATCTCGGAAACCTTGCATTTCATTAAACATATCATCTGTTCCTGAACGCTTGTCATAACATTTCTTATGTGACTTCAGTTCGGCATGTAATGGAATAGACACTTGAGTAGACAATTCACACAATTCAATTGTGAAAGAAAATACAAAATCACTAAGAATAGTTTCATTTACTTCTGCCTGTATGGCTACTTCATTTTTCGAAATAACACTTGTTGAGCATTCGCCTTCCATAAAACTTAAATTTTCATCTTTTCTTCTTCTTTATGCGTCTCTTTCGTACCTTTCCGGAACTAGTTGAGATGAGGCAGTCTTTTTCTAGTAATCTTTAATAAAAATACTGGGAACGGTATGCTAGTTTTGGGGGTGTTCTGATCTCGTTCCCAATAAAATGAATACCGCAAATTCTTGCTGCGGGTGTTGGTTTCCAAGGTGAACCATCAGCACTTGAAATCAAGAATTAAATATCGATACTAATACATTTAAAAATAAGTATATTATTTTTTATTGTTGCTAATATTATACATAATATATATGTAAAGAACTCAGTAATTATGTACTTTTTGAAATTTAAATGATAAATTCCTGTCGTTGTTAACTTAATGGTTATTTATAAACATAATACTATATATATATATATATATATATATATATATATATATATATATATATATTCTATTTTTTATATCAGGCCTAGTATGTAATAATGCTATGATTACAAGCAGTGTAGCCTTATTTACTTTCGTCTGCGTACTGCTTGGATCCACAATTAGCGTCGTTGCGCCTGAGTTTTCTGTTTTGGGAATGAATAAAAACAATACCGGTTGGTGTGTTCCTATAAGCATTACTACACTCAAGAACACAGCAATTTGCATTACCTTTCCGCTTTTTAGGATCATCCATATTTCTAATCATTTAACCTGAGATGTTAAGTATATTCATACGCTTCAAGCACAACTCTATCGCTGCTGTCCCGCAGTTTAATAACAACAATCGCCACCAGAGGAGCTTGCACGGTGCCTATATTGTATTTTATTTGAAGACTGGTTAATTAATAACCCCGCACACTCTCAATCACTCGAATTCATAGAAATTTACAGAATCTAGACACCAAGAAACGTTTCTTAAATGAACAAATGGACATCGATAATAACAAAGGACATAAGCATAATGCATAATGTGAAAATATATGTGAGAAAATGCAAAAACAGAATTAAAATTAATTACAAAACAAAAGAGCAAATAACATAAATTTATTGTAACGTTTATACTTTAAACTCAAAACGTAGCCTATAGCCTACCTCAAAAATTGCAGTTCATAATCCTTTAAATTCGTGAAATCCACTCTTCACGCCCTCAGCTTGACTTGTGAAGATGTAATAGTAATATACGTTACAAGAGCGGTATGTTGACGTTTTCATGTTCGAGGAAAAGATTGAAAAAGCGAAACGTAGTTGAGCTTTTTTAATTTCCGAGAACATGAAAACAAACATACCGCTCGTGTATCGTACATTATTTTGTGCGAAGATCGTTTATTACATACCTGAAAGACGAATTTCTAATTAGTTGCAATGAAATCTCCATGTTGGTTTCTGTTTAATGACGGCAACTTCGGAAAACCAAAATATCTTTCTTCAACATTGTTGCTATAAAATGTTTTCTGTGTTTACTATACTCCAGCAGGCCGTGATATACGTCTGTCTTTTTTTTCCCCAGTCTGTAAATGCGAACTTAAAACAAACGTTAAGGTTATGTAATGATTTATTTTTCATTTTAATATTTTAACAATATTATTTATATAACACATTGCAGTAATAACATCGGCATCTGGAATCTTGTTAATTTTTTCACGGCTTCCTTAATGTTACTTGTATCAGGAATGCAATAAGTTTCGTGGTGTAGTAGACTTTACTTAATTTTTGCAAATATTTAAAAACAATAATTAACATTGAAATTTAGGTGAAATTGTAGTGGTAAGTTTCCAATTTATAATTATTACTATGTTAAACGTCTCTAAAAATAATATGTTAAAAGCCTAAAGCAGTAAAATGAATATCGCGCTTAAGCGGTAAGAAGAGGGAAATTGTTATGTGTGTTACGTTGGGAATACTGAATGTGGTATTTCACACTTACCGCGTATTGGTTCTGTGCGGAAAACAAGCAAATACGCACGATCTCGCACAAAAATAATTTGTGTGATGATGCTGAAGGATTCGTTATCCATTTTGCCCAATCAATTATGTAGGACCTACATTACTTTCACATATTATAATTATCTAGGCAGTATATTGTTATTTCGTTTCCTGCAATAAATTGTTTATTGTAAACTTTTATGTGCTTATTACGTATCCTGGATCCTTGGGGTCAGCCGAAGGTATTTGTCAGATGTTCCTCGTTTTGGAAATTTGTTGTAATTATAATTATTTTTAATTATTCTAAGCAGATATCTAAGAAATTATTTTTACAAAGATGTAATGTTATTTTTCCACAAAAAAGTACTTTCAGGCTCCTGTTGGTTGTAGTTTTACGCTGCATGTTGTTGCTCTTGACGATACCCTATTGTAATATCTGGATGGTTGAATGTGATCTGCCTTTCATATCTCAGAGCCGTCCACTCACAAAGATAGCGAAAGAAATCGAACCTTCGTTGAAACGAATACTGAGACAAGAGCTTTGCATACTGTCTAATGCGCGATGCGTTCATTAGTCCATTAAATCGTTTCTATTTTCCCTAGAAGTCTCTAATATAGGCCTAGATGAGCAGAGAAGGCACTGGAGAGTCATAGTAGGTATTGGCAGTTTGAATTGTTCGCATACTTGGAAAATTGGTGCAACAATAATGTGCGTTTGGTTGATCAATAAAATTTTTGTTGGCAAAATATGTAGCAGTTGTAAATTACAGAGTAGAGGCAGTGGCGTAGCCAGCAGGTGGGCCAGGTGGGTCCAGGCCCATCCAAAAAAATATGCGAATTTTTGCGTTTTTTATGGAAAATACTAAACATTAAAAGTAAACCATTGTTTCAGAGCAATAGTTACAATCGGTAGCATTAAGGTAAGAAGTAAAAAATGCGTTCATTTCTTCAAGAGCCAATTTAACTGTGTTGGATTGGACTTAAAAAATTGTCTGGCAGCGATAAAAAGAAAGAAGCATTGGAGGCTACTGAATTGTTACATCAGCTAGAAAAAATTGACACCTTATTTTATTTGGTATGTTTAGACGATATTCTTGCTTTTGCAAATTCATTATCGAAAGCACCTCAGTCTCCAAAAATGGATATTAGTAAATGTTCGTCCTTCATTAAGGTAATGATATAAAACTTTTCAAAGGTCTGAAACGAAGAAAAATTCGACAATCACGTCAAGCACAAGGCTTTGTAAACTAGCAATTTATCCATCGAAAGGGAGAAAAGTTGGGATTTGTTGAAGGACCCATCATCAGCGATCGATAGATTCATTGCTAGGAAATCTCGAAAACTCCAGTTCACCTTATGAAGCGTTTGTATAGGTATGCCTTGCATGATTGTTTATTATAATTTTGCATGTTATTAAATAAGACTTCCGAGAATGAGTTTCAAGAGAGTTGACGGCAGCGGCATTGTCAGGAGATGGGTCAGGTACTTAATAAACCCTGCATATGTGGCCCACCCAAAACAATTAGTCTGGCTACGCCACTGAGTAGAGGTTAATGGCCTGGATATTGAGTGTTTGTAACATGTAGAACACCAACAATAACATATCAATACTCAAATTATATAGCATTTTCCATAGAACAAGGACCTCGCTCTGAGTAATTTCCATTGTTGCTCACTAAAGAAAATGCTGGTAGGAACACGATTTGTGTTGATTTGGAAACATTAACTTTGTGGCGCCATGTGCGTTATTATTGGAGCCAGATTTAGTACTATAACTGAACTGCATACGAGTACGAGCTTTGTTTCTTCGGGTGTACTAATTTCATACGTCATCTGTATCAAAACGAATTAAATTATTATTATTATTATTATTATTATTATTATTATTATTATTATTATTATTATTATTATTATATTTAGTAACGATATGAATAAATCATTAGGCCTACTACAATATACTAAAAGAAGTAGCCCTATGGATGATGTTATTTGTATCAGAAAGTTTTATTTTTGGCTTTATACGATCTTGATAATAATCGGAACGTTGTGAAATTATCTTGGAAATGGATTGAAATGCGAGCGTTTCTATCGTACGCCACTCAGGAGAGAAATTTGAGCAGGTTTACTGAAGCCAAGACTTCCAATCTCTTACACTTAGCGTCCTGTTTTTCACCTTATCTATAGCCAAATTGCGTCCAAGAATAGTACTTTCCTCTTTTGGAGCATTCCGGATTGTGTACAAGATATAATAGTCAGTCAGAATGTCTCTATCTTTATTAAATGTTATGTTTTTCGTTTATTAATTGTGTATGTTAAAATCGAAAGCTAGGTTGCAATAAATCACTTGCAGTGTTTGTGGACTTCGAAAATAACTACAGTAGAACTCCAATTATTCGGATTAATAGTGATCCGGATATTCAGGAATCCGGATAATTGGGTCGGAAATTAAAATAATCTAGAAACAACAGTAGTAAGCTACTGCATATATTAAAAGTGCAAAATGACTATTGGCCTACAGTTTATAATGAACAAAGTTACCCATATTCAAACAAAATAACTCAAAGGAGAGCCTTCGATAAGTTTTATGGCCGGAAATATTAACTGTAGACAATTCTTCAACCTATATTCACTTTGCTCTATATCTGCCGTTAGTTACGAAGGTGACTAGATTTAGACCGCTTTTCTGCATGCACAATCACGTGATGTCACAATCACATCTGCTTTGGTCAACTGCAAGACGGTGAAATATCTATGTCAATAGTAATTTGCGCTGTCACTCGGACTTGTGTGTGAAGAACGCCAGATTGGATTCACTTGAAAGAGGTAATTGTATTATATAATTAGAACTTCTGTTTACTTAACTAGTACTTAACTCAATAGCTAAACAGAATGCAGGAAATTTGACCATTGCTCTTGTCATCAACTGAATAAATATGATTGGTTTACGAAGTCACATGATTGTGTATGCGCAGAAGCGCCGCTTGTATATCTGACGGCTCTATAGTGTCAATTAGTCTTCCTAATATTGTGTGTTAATTTGGCGTTGCATGTCGTGCATAACATTGGCGGTGCCAACCAATGTTGATAAAATGCTTAGTGTGTAATTTCTTAAGGTAATTGGGTCAGAGGATCCTTCGCTGTAGCTTAGTGAATACTAATTCATTCGATCCGCAATTGATTCCTGACATGCAAAACTTACATTTCTTCCTAAATGCTGCGTATTCTAACGAGCTATCCAGAAATAGGCCTACAATGATAGGTACTCTAAAGGAAAGCTTAATTAGAGAATAATTATCTGCCGATACGAACAATACGACAGACAAAACACCTTAAAATAGGGTAAAACCTGCTTTTGAGTATAGCCCTTCTGCCAGGCTTCTGAAGCACGCATGCTTGATGTGGCTATTCATGGACCTTCCTTTCTCATCAGATACTGAAGAAAAACATCCCGTCTTCCACTTTCTTTATCGTACTGGATTACTATTGGCAGATAGTACACTCAGTTCATAGTAGACTTTGGTTTTGTCAAATGATGATTGATTGTCTTGCTTTCGAGGGCCGAACCAGTGACAAATGCATGGGCTTACATTGACCCATTGTGCGCCCTATACAGAGTAAATCGTAAGTAATGCAATTAATTTCAAGGGGTTATTCTTTGAGATATTTCAAACAAAAATTATAGGCCTAATACAATTTTGCACGTTTTTACTTCCTTTTCGAGAGAAAAAAATTATATGAAACATTTCATAGCATATTTTCGGAAAACTATTGAATTAATTCCCTATATGTTCAGTCAATTCAAGAGACCAGTTTATTATGATGATAAATTTTTGAAAGAATTTTAGTTTTGTCTTTCAAATGTGCAGAAATTTGATCCCAACAAATGTAACTTTTCGTTCTGCAAAGGAATTTCAAAACTTGATGCATTTTGACAAATTAATTGGATTTATGGGTCAAGTAAAGGACATATTTTTTCTTAGTTTTCTCAAAACTGGGTCCGATTGACTGAGACCCTTTTAGCATATGCTGATTCATATATCTTTGGTAGTTAATTATACTTACTAATGTTGGTAGGCCTATATTTTGGATAACATGCGTATCATGTCAGGTTGTAAAACTTGTTTTGTTGACGTATTAATCTTTACTGATTTCGCACTTTCATTCAAACATTGATAATGCTTTAAAATTGTAGAGCATTTAGTGTTGAAATTGTTTAATTATTTGTAACAATTTACCTTCAGTTTACTTTGATGTCTTACGAATCATCTATTGAACTGGTTAGTTTAGTAACATAATATTCTGTTAGTTAGTGTGTGAGATGATGAGTTTTGATCGTTGTAAAATTTGGCTTTACTCGATTTAGAAATAATTTTATTTGCTATTTAATATAGAAATACCTCCTTGACGAAGTCGTTGGCTTACCTGAGTATGAACCAGGAAGTTCCTGGTTTGATTCCCAGCTATATCCAAGGAGTGTTTGAAGTTTTTCTCTTGACCGAGATCCACCCAGTCTTGTGATCGACAAAAAATTGGAGAGCACGATAGTTGGCGAACTCCGCTTAAAGAAAAGTTGATTAGTAGTCTCACACTCGTATCTGTGGACAGTCGCAGCACTGACCATGCAGAATCTCTATCCGATCTAGTAGTTACGCATTTGGTAACTAGATGGCAGGTGCTCGACTCGGTTCTAACTCAGGGCCATGGAGAGGAGAATTTGATATAATGTCGAAAAGTTAAATTGTATTATGATGGTTAGACAATTTTGACCGATTTTAGCTAACACTAGATTTGAAAACATTACTAGACTTCACGGTTTTCAAATTTTCATTTCAACATTAATATATACTTTTGAAAGGGCATTAAGATTGGAAAATATTTAGTGCTGATAATGTTTCATTTTATGTACGAGTAAGAACTTACCTCCATTTTCCTTAGAGATCTCATGAACCGTGTATTGAACGAATTAGTTTTAGTGATTTTAAAAATAGACTGTTACAATTCAAATTGCTTTCATATGGTCGGTTTCTCGAAGCACGAGATAATGACTCATTAGAGTTCACCGTGATTTTACGTCTCGGTTTCTCAAAAGCTTTGTCGTTTTACTAATGGAGTGTTAACTGATAAAGGATTTAACCAATGAGGACGGAGCCTACTAGATTCACGTAGATGGAACTACTATTGCATGATATTACCACAGTCAAGTATATACAGTCACGAAGCTCAATACGTAGGGAATATGCATCCATAGATGCTAACCACTAGGATCGCTACTATCGCCTCATTACAGGCAAGGCGAAATAGTACCGGCACAGTCTATTGTTCCTAGTACCCTCACAACTCAAGCTTCGTGACTGTGATATTACTCGTAATTCAGGAATCTAGGTATTAACACAATCTTATTCGCGAAATAAATGATGAATAAAATCGAAAAACTGTTAGTATTTAGTGAGCTGTCCCAAATGATAACATTTTTTTTTTGTGTGTAATACATGATAAGCTAGTTATTGCATCTTTGTTACCAAATCAGTAACTGCTACTTTATTCAGGCGTAAATTAATGTTCCTAAAACTCTTCTTCACTATATTTGGTAAAGAAATGAGCCCGGTTTCTCTACACTTTTGATCTATTAATGTTGGATAAAATATCAAATATTTCATCATCTGAAGACGATAAACTTATTTTGAATACTTATAATTTTGATATGCTGCAATAATAATAATCATAGTCGCCGTCTCTAATAAAGTAAATATTTGCAATATGTTTGGTGGCTTTGTTATTTCAATTAAAACAGGTGGAAACTGAATATCAATGCGTTCTTTCGATAGATCAGCCCGTGTAAGAACAGTTACGGATTCCGTATTTCACCAACCTCGAGAAGTTAAGTTAGTGAGTTAACGTAAGAGGATGGTTAAATATGGTGAGAAATTAGTAAATGTTCAATTGTTTTCCTTTAAAATACTGTCGGCTGTTGTGACTCCATTTTTAAAGTTCTGATGCACAAGGTTTTAAATTACACTGGACTTTGATTGCAACTTACTGTAACTTAAAATTTTTTAAAATACCGGTAGTTTTCCTATAAAAAGCTCTTTGACGTGTAAAAAATACATTATATAAAAATTAATGCGCATTTATGGCCTTGTCAGATGCTTTGACGCCATTTTTTAAGTTCTGGCGCACATGCACTAAACTTTGAATGCAATTTCCCGCAACTTTATTTATTTATTTATTTATTTATTTATTTATTTTTGTGTTTTATTCCGTACAGGAAGTTATAAGATCTTCGAAACTATTAATGCTACATGCATAGTATTTGACACTCATATTCTTTAGGCTGTTAGAAAACTTTTCTCTGTAATAGAAATATATTATTTTGTTGTATTTGAAAAATATATCTCCATATTTCTATAAAAGTACTTTTAAAATTCATTCTTAAAATGTAATTGGTTATATTATAAATTTGAAAGGCAATACCTGTTTCGCAATATTGTGCTACAGCCATTTTAAAGAACGTGCTTTTAGGAGTAAAATGTTATTTTTTATCAGAAACTAATTTCATATTTTAGTTGTTGCAGCAGTGATATTTCTACATGAAAATGAAAATTTTGATTTAATTAGAAAAATAAATTCCAATTTAACCATCCCCTCCCCTTAACGAATAATTAGGCCTGCTCATCGTTCGACAGACTCATTAATAATACTTACATACTTACTTAGTTTCTTACTTACAAATTATTTTAGAGAATCCGGAGGTTCATTGCCGCCCTCACATAATCTCGCCATCGGTCCCTATCCTGAGCAAGATTAATGCAGTCCCTAGCATCATAACCCACCTCCCTCAAATCCATTTTAATATTATCCTACCATCTACGTTTCGGCCTCCCCAAAAGTCTTTTTCCTTCAGGTCTCCCAACTAACACTCTATACGCATTTCTAGATTCACCCATTCGTGCTACATGCCCTGCCCATCTGGATTTAATGTTCCTAATAATTATGTCAGGTGAAGAATACAATGCATGCAGTTCTGCGTTGTGTAACTTCATTCTCCTGTAACTTCATTCTTCCTAGCCCCAGATATTTTCCTAAGCACCTTATTCTCAAACACCCTTAGCCTCTGTTCCTCTTTCAAAGTGAGGGTCCAAGTTAATACTTACATACTCATTATTTTTAATGAATACCTGAATATTTTTCGAGAAACTGGCTTTAATGTTTCAAGTACGTATCCAATATCAGTCTACAATTCTTTCTTTATAATAAGAGGCTGATAATGAGAAAATTTGTCCACCAGCATGTACAAGAGACCGATCCCTAATTATTTTTTTTGTAAGAAACAGTCGGGTGGCTAAGCTACAATATCCGATAAAGATGATCTAGGCGAAGTAGTCAATTGGTGAAACAGCACTGTAATCAGAGGGAACAATGGAAACACATTGAATAAACGTTTTGTCTTTTAACAATTTTATTTGTAAAATATATGCCAAGTTTAATGCAGATCAGGACTGAATCAAGAAACAATGAGCAATATGTAATAACCTCACGCCATCTCAAGCAAGCTGTACCAGGTAATGTACTAAATAGAAAATAACCATGCTGCACAATGTATTGTCTTTACACACAATATTCAAGGTATTGCTGTTTGTTATAATAAAACAATGGTATATTATTAATACTGTGTCAACTGATACCGCTCTGAGTTCATGATGCAAATCCCAGTCCAGGATATTTGCTAGTATTATTCAGTAACAATTATTGAAGCAACTCCAAACTTCAAAAACGTGAGAGAAACGAATTTCAAACTCTGTATGCTTGTAGATTAACTGTAGATTTTAAATTCAGCCCCAAAAAGCTTTTGAATCTCTTATCGAATCTACATAAAGTCATTGCAGTTAAATTATTTACATAGTTGAAAGATATTAGTCTACAATTCTGAAAAATTTGAAAATGCACTATCAAAACAGATTTCTGAAATGCTTCATTTGATTCCAAGACACGTTGTCCACAGACACAACGTCCAGTCATATTTATATGTTCACACATTATTTTGGCCATTGTAGTTAATGTACACTTTTTTTTTAAAGTCCACTCACTTAAGTTAATTTCTGTTTTGGTCCACAGCTTTCATGTCCTTTAATGTGATGTCCACATTGTGCAATGTTCGCTTATATAATGTCTTGCTGAGTTCCCTACTGCATCAATGAAATGGCTTTTCTTCCATTTCTGCCAGTCTATCTTGTTTGTTTTTTTTTTTAGTCTAAAAACTGGTAATAGCAATCGGGAAGACCCATAGATGAAAAATGATGTTGGAAAACTAATGACCATCTCATTCGTGCCAGTGAATAATGTATTATTTGATACAATATTGAACTCATTGTAATCTGTTTTGCATAAATGATAAGAACCTATGTGAGGGGGAACACAATCCGGGGAAAAAGAAGAGCCACCTAGATTCGGACCTGAAATATGGATTGTTCATGATCAAATTTTGACAAGTCAACATCGTATTAGAAACATCGAAAGTTGGGATAATAGATTTCAGCGTCGAATTATCACATACCGAGAATATATTTCGAAATTTATTAAGTTCATTAGCAAATTTCAAAAGGATAACGAAATTACCATTACGCAGTTGGTCAGCTATCACTAAAATGTTAGACATTCCATTAAAACGTCAAACGTTCTGAATTTACGACAAGTAGGCTAGAGTTGAGTTCTATATTATTATGCAAAGAAAGGTGTACCGTAAAATGGGGAAAACTTTGGCAAGCAGTGGTAACATTGGCATACATCGAGGAAACTTTGGCAATAATGTTTCTGGGCTTATTACATTCAATGGTTTTAGATATAATCCCTGTTACCAAAAGATGAAGGAGAAATTAGGTGACTTGAAAGTGTGTTGTAGAGGAAAACGAGGGAAGAAAATGTAGGTAATTCAAAGACAGAATTTGAATGTTAATCATTCTGAAAGCGAAGATGAGCCTGAGAAACCTTCAGGTTTATTAGCGTGTGAATTTTATTTTTGGAACACTTTTATGTTTACAATAGACGTTTACAATATTTATATTGGTTATGTCGGCTATATGTATATTGCACCTCAATAATTATTGTGAAAAAAGACTTAAATAGTAGGTAGCGCAATGATTCATATTTTAAAAAGTGTTTATTCATATGCCAGAGTTCCTCCTACTGAGTACATGATTGATCAAACTTAAAAATGAAGCTGCTAAATGAAAAAAATGAAAAAGATATATAATAATAGAAATAGAAGAAAAATAATAATTAGTGATGAATAAGAAGTAAAGTTTAAATGTTACAAGCAATTTATTTCAAAACCAAATATTTTTGTGTGCACTTAACAAACTTGGAAAATAAGACAAAAAACTTGCCAAAGTTCCCCCATTTTCCTGTAACAAATTACCTGAAGAACAGTAGCTATCATCTCAAACTTTATGAAGGTATGGAAATGGAAGATGGTGAGCTTCAAAACTATTTTTTTTACTTGACGCAAAATTGCATTTATATATAATTTATTTTCGGCAAATCATCTGTCCAGACATTGTGGGTTGCCAGAAACAGAGAATAATAATACACATACAATAATAATAATAATAATAATAATAATAATAATAATAATAATAATAATAATAATAATAATAATAATGGATGGAAATTACAGTAAGTAACTGAGTCAGGTTTACACGAACAAGAATGTAGAGTTCAGACGAATTATAGACGTTTATATTATACAAACACAGACTAAAATAAGGAGGGAGGCTATACTGTTTATTATAAATGGTTTTTGAAAATTGCCACATATCTTCTAATGGTTGAAGTCACTATATTTGGGATGATGTCATGAATTCCAAAGTGTTTTAATATTGTAACAGTTAATTTGGGATGATACCCCTCGTTTCGATCATTGAACTATTCACTTCCCAGACGCCTTCCATCTGATGTTTCCTTGAAAGTATGGACTAGTGGATTCATAATTCTTTTGTTTTTCTTTGTTCACCTGGGATGTTTGGGTCTGGCTTATCTCAATGGTCTTACTAAAAATGGATATTATTCAGGGTGATTCACGAGAATCTACCATCCTTTACGGAGCTTATTTCTGAAGACATTTTGAACAAAAAAGTCATATAAACATAACTCCTATTCTCAATATTTTCAGAGTTACACTAATTTAAAGTTGTTTGTAAAATACGTTTCTTCTTTAGTTTGAAGGTAAAAGAATAATACCAATAGAGAATGAACCATTCAGAAGTATCATTTCCTTAATTGACAAGTATTATGAAGCTAAAAATGTGCTGTGAACTCCTTAGTTGCTTCGTACAGACATCTTTTTCTTTTATTCTTACGCACTTATTACAACAGTTATTACAAATTACAGCACTTCCACCGACTTAATTATTTGCAGTTCAATTTTGCATCCTAATTCACAGTCTTGGAGAGTTTACAACACATTTTTAAAAATGTCTCCGTCCGCTTGAGTACACATGGCCGCACGCTTGTGAACCGCACTCGTCGCACTACGTAACTGCATACGGCTATCTTTGATTTCCGCAGCGCTCGCGCTGGCTGTTGACTGCACGCTGACCAAGATCACGCGTTCACAGCAATGCGTTCCAATAAAGAAACGTAACTATGTAAATATTGAGAATAGGACCCATGTTTATATGACATTTTTTGCTCAGAATGTCTTCGGAAATAAGCTCCATAGAGGACTGTAAATCCTCGTGAATCAGCCTGTATTTACTGGACATTCTACAATTACAAATTTATTTTGTGGACTTGAGGAATTACGGAAATCCTATTATTTGGACTTCTTTGTCGTGAGCTTCATTTTGTGGACATTAAAGTAATGGACATAAAATACTGGACATAATAATTTATGAACGTTACGAAGTGGATATCGTGTCTGTGTTTCGCTTGATTTATGCCATTACGTGTTTTGAAATGAGTATTGAAAGAGCTCTATGGCGAGTAATGGTTTTTGCGAACTTTGTATACAGGCCATATTAGTGTGAGTTTATAAATGTCTCACATGGATACGAGAATCTAAGATTAATGTTCGATAGTTATGTGAAGACGTTCCATTTTTAACAATAATACTATTTAACTATAGTGGGAGGAAAGCTCCCACGTTTTCCGTTTCATTTTATGCATTTGATATGATCACGCATGTTATTTCTGATCACCTATAGAACTATTTTCATATCGTATAATATATATGTACATTCGTGAAAGCTGAATAGCATAAACATGAGTTTTATGTTATGGATCAGATTTCGAAAAAGTGCGGTTTGTTACATTGTGAGTGATGTAAGCGACGACAATCGTAAATTTACAAGTGTAATTATATGAAGAGAATTCTGCACCTGCCTTCATGCTTTCATACTCAAGACTTCCACATTTATGTCATGCACACTGAACCCTAATCAAATAGAGAACAATTATTATATAGTTAAAATCTTGTACTTCTATTACAAATTGATAAATATTCACAGTCTTTTCTTCTATGACAGTTTTAAACTGTTCAGTTTTTAAAGAATTGCGAGATGCGAGTATAATATCATATGGAAATCTGAAATAGTTATTGTTAATTTTGATTTTGGGTTTGAAAGTACATTAATATAATTACAGAAAACGGAAGCAGAACAAAACCTATGCTACTTGCTTTGTTTTAGCAGACTGGTAATCTATGCTCATCCGTGGTTGCATTTGTAAGTCGTTCTCATACTGGTTGTATGAGTCAAGCAAAAAATATATGTTTTATATATATAATCTCATTTATCTAGGCTATACGTCTCGACATGTAAAACTATGTGCATGAACTCCTGTCTGCTGAAAATGATCCCATCGTAAACTATATATATCTTATACATTTGCAAATATCATGTGAAGTAAGCCCGAAAAATATATGATGGAAGCAACATAATAATCTCTTTACAATCACAAGGCAGGAGTTACTTAAATTAAAAAAATCATGAATAAATGTAACTCCGATGCTAAAATGTTAACTACTTCATAGCTAATATTTTACAACAGATAAAATCATCTGTGGAATAGAGTATAAAGTTTTCTTGGCGTGGTATATTACTCCTTTATAAAAGGATCACATTAATATATACACTTTTGCCATATTTTCACAACCATTCTAGATGATAACTGTGAACATAGTAATTATGTTCCTTTTGTGAATGAAAACTAATAATATAATAACAAGGGTAGTGGAAGTTACGTACATTGTCTTATTTACATGGAAATGGAGCTATGTAGTCGTGGAAATAATGCTTCAAGGAGGGAGGGCCTACTATACATATGGTATAGTGTCACAAGCAGCGGGATTCCATACATTTGGTGTTGTGATAGGAGGGGCATAATTGTTAAGGATTCACATCCTAGTAATTTATTTTGGAATAACGATATCTTTCCTCTTAACTACTTTGAATTGGAGATTAAAATTGTGACGCATTTGTACATTAGTTTGTGGATGTAAGACAGTCCATATACTACTATACAATAAGGTTGGCACGGTAACACGCACTCTTTTCATTTTTTTTTTTTTTGAGCTCTTAGTTTCATATCTTCTATTCTCGAATCTAAAGCTGTGGCACGATGCCGAAGGCAGTTACATTCATGTCGAGTCTCTGGTAACACATCAGTGGACCCACCTTTCACTTTCTTATTATTCGGAAGGTGTTTTACATGTACTGTGTCCGTTGTGTAAATAAAACAAAAATTGTTGCCGTGACTGGAATCTGCGAACCTGAGGGTTGAAGAAAGTTCGGGATGGATACATACACTCTACTGGATGAGATACGCAAGTGTGAATTTTATGGTCTGCCACCCAGATTTGTACAGTACTACCGAAGGAATTTGTTGTAAGTGATTTTCTTCGTTATTTTACACTTACTAGCATCACTGGTGAGTGAAATGTTTTAATTATTAGTGATAGAGTAGCAAAAACTCCTCCTTTTACCTATAACAACAATGGTGTGGGTGAGTTTACAGCGTCACCATCCTAGATTCTTTTCAGGGTTCGCAGATATCAATCACAGAAAATATATAAATTTCTCGTCAGGCGATCAGACCTCTACTGACGTGTCGAAATTGTTAGTGTAAAATTAAGTAGTATATTTGTAATTGTACTAAACTAGCATTATTTAATAAAACTATCAAGCTAAATATGTTTAATGATTTGACATCACTGGAACACTTTATTATTCAGACAGATAACAATGAGGCACACGAGTAAACATAAATGACTGTGACCTAAGTCAGTTTATTTTGCCAATTTCTGTTCTTCACATATTCCATTGATGTTATTATTTTTAAAATCTCATATATAATTTTAAATTATTTGTATTCTATAAATGTAGCGTAAATAAATCTTTATTTTGTGTATGCTTCTAAACATGTTTAAGGTTAATGGAATTTTTTAGGGTGTGGAAAAAACGCGATCTTTCATGTCACAAGGGACTCCTTACAGAAAAGCTGCAAAGATATAGCAGAATGGTAATGTAATAAAAACAGTGCAAGTATCTCAGTAATAGTATGCTGAAGTGAATGAAGGCATTGATCAAGTTCAGAATGCTATACACAAAATACTGATGTCTACTAAAGTTTTGTAATTGTTATTTTTTTTTCAATGTGACATAAATATTTTACGCTAACAATTTGGGCACGTCTCTAAATATATCTTCAGGCATATTTACAGGAATGATAGTACTCTTAAGAAAATTCCTTCCGAATTATAAGTAACCACTACTCTTCCCATGAAATCTATTCCTTTCATACAATTTACGGGGCAACTTGCTAAAATCTTCAGTAATGTCCAACAAAGAAAACAAATTGTGATAAAGTTTACAGAATTGAAAAATATATTAAAATTAGTGCCTTTGCAAAACACAATTTCGTAATTGAATTAACTCGGTCTCTAATGTGTATTGTTATTGGAAATTACATAAAAAACTATCGGAATTATTATTGCGTTGCCCCGTAGAAAACTACAGTTTAAAACATGTACACAAAAATACACAGTCTATCGATATCCTTCCTGGAACCATCAACTGCTCTCGTTCCGACTTGAGATGACTATCAGGCACGGTTATTCTTCAGTGTTCAGTACTCTTCCTCTTCGTAATAATCATCATCGTCCTCATTTTCACTGTATAACAGAAGTTAATCCAACATATTAGTGACAACGGAATAGGCTGTGGGTGCATCTTAGAAAGAAGGAAGAATTTGTTTACCTGTTAGAAATGTCTTATGTTCATATTAGCATTGCAATTTATTGGACATATTAACTACCGTGAAAGCTAGCACTGAGCGACCGTGGTAGTCATTTATAAAGTAGGCGTTAAAAAAGGTAATTTTGTTTTTAGTTTTCTAACAGTCATTTTCTTACTGACAACGGAACCTTCTACATCACGTCGAAATATCCTTGGAATCTTTGGATTTGTAATAGCTATAGTGCAGAATGTTACCGTTGTATTAGTGCTTGAGCTTCGTCTTTAGTTATCGTTAACAAAGATGAGTCCCATATGCCATACGTCACACTACAGTGGAGACAGATTAATAACTTAGTAATTTAATTGCCAATGTGTGCTGTAAACTGTGTTAAACTGTCACCTGAATACTTGCGAGAGATTTCATACTCTTTCTTGCAGTAATAATCGAGTACTATAAAGAAGGATTATATTTAGTTTACAAATCTAGCTAATTAGTAAGACGACTATGTAGAATACAAAACGTTGGTAAACAAATTAAAGATCTTTCGTATTAAAGATGAGACGTTAGGTAGTTTACATATTACTTATCAAATAGAAAACAAAATATGGAAATAAATGTACGAAATAATCACAAACTTACTAAAAAATTTAGAGATTTTAAACATGAAGTTCATCAGAGATCAATTTTAGGTCCATTATTGTTTCTAGTTTATATTAATGAATTAGTCTCAATCATAAATAATTATCCCAGGTAATCTTATTTGCAGGTGATGCGTCTGAGTATCTCACGTAAACAATACGATCACTTTATAGGATGTTTCAGAAATACTTTCACAAACCTTGGGGGCATATTCCTCACACCAAAACAAGAAAAAAGTTCATATAAACATATGTCCGAAAATCCTTAGTTTTCTAGTTATTAATGAAAGAACATAATGAAACATGTGTTAGATATTGTCAGCTTGGCAGCAAGTATTGCAACTTTAATCAATTCAGAAACTCATAACAAATGTTCAAAATGTTCTCCTTTTGCTTTCACTTTCATTGTTATGAGTTTCTGAATTGATTAAAGTTGCAACACTTGCTACCAAGCTGACAATATCTAACAGATGTTTCCTTGTGCTCTTTCATTAATAACTAAAAAACTAAGGATTCTCGGACATAAATTTATATGACCTTTTTCTTGTTTTGGTGCGAGGAACATGCCCCCAAGGTTTGTCAAAGTATTTCTGAAACACCCTGCATATACACTTCTAATATTGTGTTATACTAAGAACTGAATGATTTAGAGCAAATATAGTAGCATTTAATGTTGATAAACCAGTGGAATCAAATCTGGTACCTACACGTAATAGTGATCAGTTTTCCTACAATTTGAGATTAAGTAGAAGTGACCTCAAATAATATATAAACACAAAGTTTCTTGGTTAGGAATTGGATAATCACTTGAGCTGGAACACATATATAGAATATATTTATTATTCCTAAATTGAGCTTTGTCTGTTATGCATTAAAATCTTTATCTTTTGTTGACGATATAAGCACGCTTAAAATGCCATACTTTGCATAATTTCATTATATAATGAAATATGGTTTGATATTCTGGGACAACTCTTCTGAAGTTGCATACAGTATTTTTGTTTTACAAAAGAAAGCTGTAAGGGTAATTATAGATGTGCATAAAAGGACATCATGTGAAATAATTGTGCATAAAACGACATTATGCAAAAACATTTTCCAAAATTTAGAAATGTTGATGTTATCTTTTGAGTACATTCTTTCCCTGATGACGTTTAGTATTAAAAAGATACTTTTACTACTAATGAAAACATTCTTGATTTTAATACAAGACATACATAAAATTTCCATCTACCCAGTGTAATTCTCAGCTGTTATAAAAGAATAGTCCACTATTAGTGTATTATCGTTTTGAATGCAATGCCTCATTATCTTAAATCTTTGAAGGGCCAAGAAGAAAAAAGTTCAGAACATGATTAAAACCTCTGCATCCTGATACCTACTACTGAACTGATGAATTGTCTATGTTTTCAAATTAAATTAATATATTTTTTCTATGTATTGTCTATTTTGAATAACTTTTGAGCTGTTCCACATCTCAAAACCAGAATGCTGGTGTGAGACGTTTGGAATATAATACATGAAGCGAAAATAAAAAAGAAGTGAAGTCACTGAGATCCGTATCAGGCCCATGTATTCCAACAGTCTGGGTAGAAGACTATCCCTGCTATTGTTGGAAGCTGGTTTCGGTACTTTACAATTCGTATTGGCAGATTTTTATCTTCTCCTAGTTATCTGGGACTTTTGAAGCGTTTTTGACCTTGATGATTTTGAAAGGTTCCCTTGTCAAGCAGCTGTTTTTGGGATTACCACAATTTATATAAATGCCGATAACTGCAAGAGGACGTTTCGTTTAACTGAAATTGGGATAAGCGGGGTTCTACTGTACTTGAACTGCATATCCTTCTTAAAAATGACCTTGGTTACAGTCTACGTTTTCACCCAACCGCCAGGTAAACAATTCTCCCAAAGAATCTCGAAATAAAAATATAGGACATTCTGCTAACAATTGGTTCATACATTTGATGACTAATTCTCTTGTCATTAGCCGACTGATAGTTTATCGGCAGATTATTACTATCCGGTAGCAGCGGAGCCAATTGTCAACGAAATCCTATGAAAGCAACTAAGTTCTGTTTGTATGCCACTTTTCATTCGAGGTGAGGTGTTTGTTAAACATTCTCAACAAATATTCAGTCTTTGTAAAATCTTATATTGAATTGCGTTATATTTGCAATGTTTCAATACACACAGTGGTGTTCAGAGGGCCACTGAAAGTTGATTATTTCCATAACAACTTGCCAGTCGGATCAGATAGTAGAATTTATATATTATACCTTTTTAATCTCAATTTATGGAAATGTTTAATTATATTCGGTAAAAGTGTATACAGCTTCGAAGAAAGTAATTTCAGTTACGGAAATAGTAAATATAAATTTTGGAAGCTGTAACTTAATTTCATAAAAAAGAAATTCAATTTCGGAAAAGATAAATCTAATTTGGAAAGCTTTACTATTGTTTGAATTATTTTTTATTTTGAATAATATTGTATTAAAGTACATGTATTTGCACTAAATTGATATAAATTATGGTGATAGCAACAATTCTTGTTGCATGTATACGAATAATGTCAATAAACTTTGTTGATTTCTGTTCTGATGAGAGATTATGAGAATAAATTTTGTTTTAACAAGTATATCATAAAATTATGATATCTAATATAGTGTTACTGCCTATATAGCTAAAAAATGAGAAAAATCTAAATTGGCTTCATTATTTTCTGAGTTTGGTATCATTTACAATGTTGAATTTACATTTTCCGAAATTCAGGTTAGCTTTTCGACAATTAAGTTTATTTTATAATATGAACTAACCATTTTCGAAATTGAGGTTAGCTTTTCCAAAATCAAAATTAGCTTTTTCGAAATTGAGATTAACTTTTCCGAAATTGATGTTGAAAATGTATAGTGGACGCACAGGGGATAATGCCATACATGACCTGTGCATTATTTAAACTCAGCGTTGCTATGGAAATAATCCATCTTCATGAAAGCAAGCTTTTATGATACACCAGTATTCGTTATAATAAAAAGAAATGCATAATTTTGAGTCAAATTATGAATAACAATAATATTTATTTCAGAAGTATTACAAGTTTGTGCTAATGCAAAATTGTCACAATGCAAATTATTAATATAAAATTGCGACGGTCAGTGGAGAGAAATATTACACATTCAGCAATTTATATAAAGTTATTCGTGACAATATCATGAATCGGCCATTTAAAGCACTCTGTACATATGGAAATTACTATAAAAACCTCTGAATGAATGAATAAATACAAATATTTCAATCTCATAACTGGAAGCAGGAAGTCAGGATTTAGTGCACTGCACTACTTAACATACTAGTAGTTGTGCACATGTGTTTTTCAAAACGGCTCTATGATGTGAGAAAGTGTATACACGAAATTTATGACGTTGTGTGGGGATACTCTGTTAAACGTTCCTTCCTTTGGGACATTCATGGTTTACCGGATGACACTTCTTATGAAAGACACACTTCTTATGAAAGAACATGTATGTACAATATAAATTTACACGTAATATGTAATCGAATTTAACTTGAAACTTACATGATAATTGCTATGCAATTTGAGCGGTATATTCTTTTGGTGTATAATAATAAATTGTGTGACGCTACGCTATATAAGCTCTACCAGGGCAGTGATTTGCAGCAAAACAATGCAAGTGAAGTGTATACCCTCCTTACTCATTATTATAAAGCAGAAGATAAAAGTGCTGTTGCTGTGTGAAATTCCCCCGTAATGAAGTATACGAGAATGTGAGATAGCAGACTAAATTACCAGTGACTATCTAATGAAATGAAAACAATCACACTGTACGGACCACGCTCGCTTTCTCCCCACTCACCATTATTTATCATCCTCATCGCTACATAACTTCAGAAGTTGAAACAGCGTCATTAAAGAACCTAAGAAACAAACAAACAGAATGCTACAAAGATGTCATGCAGCAGTGAATGGCCGCACACGAGTGTACCACGCACACATAAGAAAGGACTTAGTGTCATTGTTTTAACCATTAGGCTATTTGCTGACGTTTTACTTTAAACTGTACCTTTATTCATGCGTTAAGATTCTGATACAGTGCTTGGAATCATCTCGAATTGAGCATCTCAATTTTGTTTTTTATTTTTCATTCTTTTTTAACCGGTATGGGGTTGAAATACCTGTGGTCGGATATAATATCTTTCTATGTGCTCGGGGATATATCATACACACTGACCATGCTGACATTTCCTCGTGAAACAGTTATAATTATAATATACTGAAGAAATTGTGAAATGGCAGTGGGGAAAGCAGGAATATTCCGACAAAACACGTGTTTTACTACCATGAGTTCCAACTTAAACTCGCCTCATCCTCATCCTCATCCTCATGTACGATAGAATACCAGCACTGGTATCTTCATTGTTTCTAACAGGGCGATTAAAAATTTAATTCAGAATTAATTTACTTGACTGTCGTGTCTATAATTCAACATGCACAAAACTGGATCTATCTTCGTCATCAAACAAGAAGGAAGGGGAATTGGCCAGTCATTTATAACAGTTGTAAGCATCCTCATCTAATGAAAAAATGTATGTTCGTCTTTGGCGCTTTGACAGAAATATTTACTATAGTGAAATAGTCCGAAAGAACTCCTAGATGATTATCTAGAGTTACATTATTCCTTTTAAACTGTAGAGGATTTAAGACATGTGGAGGGAAGTCACTAAAATTTCGGAATTAGTTATAGGTTCCTTCTTCAGGGAAATATAGATAACTGGAATACATTACATAATTATTTGAAGTCTCGGTTGGAATTTTTATACCAAACAGGTCCTGACAGCTGGAAAATCGTAATAGCATGGCTTTACTTCACGACCGTACCATTGTATGTGGCGCAATATGAGTAGAGTGCATATTTTGTCATCCAATGGCGCATCGTAAAAGTGATTGTTTTTTCTAGAATTCAGAAAGTTTTGTTATTCAGAAACAGAGTATCTTAAACTTCCCAATTGCTAGTGAATTGTATGAAAACTCACAGTTTTTCTAAGGAAGGATTCACATTCATCTTCAGGTGAACAAAAAGTTGAGAAAGGTATCCTACTTGTAGGGGTTGTTACAAGTGGCTATATCGACGTGACCAGTCCTAAAGTACCAATTCAAACGTTTTACCAGATACTTCGTATATAATGATTCTAAATAAGACTGCTGTAGTATCCTAGGACCACCATGCAATGCTCTTATCAGAAAAATTTCAACAAGGGGGAAAGCAGTTCACATCAACTTCAACAGCTAACCTAGAATTGATCAGTCACGTTGATGAGTAGAATACTCTTTTTATCATTTTGTTGTCAATAAGATTAAGGTAGATGAAACCTTCGAAACGTTGATTTTTTCGTATACTTTACTGATAATAAAAAATAACAGGTTAAACTTTTTCTGAATAATCTACCATTGCTGTCTCTCAAAATTAGAATGGTTCCTAGTTAAATACAATCCATGCTAAATTATTAGGATGTTCTAATAATGTGAAGTGACATCAATAACGGCATTTATGTGTACACATTCTGTAGCTAAAAGGATATATTAAATATTTTCAATAGTAAAAATTGACAAAATATGGAAATATTGAAAATAAATGCACCATGTCATTGATTTTTTATTTCATATTGTATTTTCATTCATTGGTTGTTTCAAGAATTACTGCTAAACTTTTACATTAATTTTCATAATTACGAGTATTATGCCAGGACTATGGTCGTTCTTTCTAAAATCAGCAAGACGTAGTTTAAGTACATTTTTCCTAAGTTGCAACTTTTATGGAGTTTACACTAAAACTCATCCATTATGAAACTAAAATTTGTTAGGCGAGTTTGAGAGTAAAGGGGGTGTACATACTTACTCTTCCTTGGTGGGGTATTTGTCAACGTACGTCTTCTTGTTGCACGCTCGGTTGCAACTGGGACAGTACCAGTAGCTGAGAACTCCGATAGACACTCCGAAGAGCACATTGGGCACGATGAGAGAGAGCACCAGATGCTTGAGGTTGTCCTCCCAGCTGTACCTCGCCACCACCATCTCTGGGTATGTTCGACTGTAATAGCAGGGAAAGGGCTTCATCAAGTTCTTGAGGCCGTACTGCTTGGCAAACACGGAGCAGTTAACCCTAGGAGGATACCCGCAGCCCTCAGTGTTGATGAAGAACTTGGTATCTCCCACGTCCCAGACAACAGAGTCAATGGTACGGTTACCCCACTCGCTGAAGGGCACACGGGTGTAGTTGACGAGGATTAGGTGACATCGAAGAGCCGCCGTGGTGCAGCCCTCTCTACACGAAGACCAAGAGCAGTTACGGAGCCCTTCGGCATAAGTGTAGCTGACGGCAATGCAGGTGACAGGGTTGGGGTCATAGTCGGACATAATAGTCGAGATGGCGGGATCCACCACAAAGGGAATGAGAAACAGAAAAGCGAACACAGATATGATCGCCGTCGTTCCCAGGCACAGTGAGGTGTAGAATTTGGCCTTCTCCATGAGGGTGATCACCTCTACCGAGGTGATGCCCCCTCCGCCCCCCTCGGCACCCATGATGATGGTTGACTCGTCGGGATCAATGGTGGCGGCTTGGTTGAACTCCAGCCCAAGGTGGGACACACTGTGCCTCTCCGGTCAATTCGGATTTCCGGTCTCAGTTGTGATTGATCAAGTCCAGGATACACTGTGCGTTTCCTGACAACTTGTAACTTCAGTCTTGGCTGTATTTGGCCAAGCCCAGATGAACTGTTCTGGAGAACGTGGATTTCCAGTCTCGTTCTTGATCGGCCAAAGCCAGTCCGTGCCTCTTGAAACAATTTAGAATTTTTCGACTCTAAAACCAACTGTTGCAGTGAAGCGCTCTATGGTACTTGTGAAAGGTGTATGGACTGTCTTCAGGGTTATCTATAGTTGTTACGGAATCTATTATTAACAAGCGGTTATGCTGCAGATCTCGGCTAAAATTGATAACGGCGTAAAATTTATAATATATCTAACTTACATTTTCTCACTTATAACCTCTCGAAATTCAATATATATATTTTTTATTCAAGAACCCCCTTTTTGGTGCTTTGCTGCTGTTCCTTTGATCGTTGCTTTACAAATGTCTATACTATGTATTACCCCAAAAGTACTACTAATGTAATAGTTATTTAGAAAGTCTTTTGACACTTTAGTCGATTTTGAATTCTTTCTTTATTCCCGCGTTCCCCTCCTGGATGTGTGACAGATGGCTTCTGACGGCCTGGCTCCGTGTATTGTGTGGAAGTATCCGCCCCGCACCGCGTGTTAAGTGCCCATCATGCAGAAAACAGTTGTTGTGTGCAACAAGAGAATACAGAGTGGTGCGTTGTCGTGCGGAGTTGTTTGATGTCTTCTTATTCTTCAGTGATCCTGAAGCGGGAACACGTGCTGGTGATGGACCGGGCTCTCGAGCAGGAGGGGAATGCCTGTCAACACCAAAACACATTATTGTAGCGTCTGAAAGAACCAAGCATTGGGGCTAGAAACGTGATAAAGAACAGAATAGGTGCACCGTCCCATGAAACTCACAAAAGCTGAATGGAAGTTACTTTTGAAGAAGATTTTGGGTTTTACTCTGACTAAGATTTAAGTTTTTGACGTTCCACAATTTTCAGCAAGTTCCATTTTCAGGATTATTATTATTGTTATTGTTATTATTATTATTATTATTATTATTATTATTATTATTTTCAGCATCATCATTATCATCATCATCATCATCGATAAAGGAAGCCTATTCCGTCCTCTAAGTTTTCCTTGCCAAATTGCAAAATTCAATATTTTCACAACCAGATCGTCATTAAAGATTACAATATCATGTAATTAACTTCTTGGAGAAAATTCTTATTTACTATTGCCAGAGTGAAGACTTAGTGACTTTTTCGCGTAAAACGGTAAGTAATATCTAAATGAGATTAACTAGTATTTAGTGAGGATTATTATGAAACAATGAGTTTCAATAATTGCATAATGACCACTGACGTGTTCTGTAAGTTAGCAACAGGGGACTGATATGTAATGCACGTGACTTCGAATATACTGCTTGGGATAGTTTTCTGGTTGAGTTGTTTTCATCTTCACAGTTGTATTCCTACAAGAAATCAAATATATATATATATATATATATATATATATATATATATATATATATATATATATATATATATATATTTTCCCCAGTAAGTGCGTCCAGTGTGCAGACGATGCTTACTATTGTTGACCATTGAGGGCACTTGTGTATCATACCCATACTCTATGGTTTTACGAAAGACGGGTGTCCTTAAAATATTCCATCTATACATAGGTCCTAACTAGTTGTATTTCTACAAGAAAACAAATATGTTTGCAGACAATCCTTACTATGGTTCACCATTGAGGGCACTTGTTTATCATACTCTATGGTTTTACAAAAGACGCGTGTCCTTAAAATATTCCATCAATACATAGGTCCTAACTAGTTGTATTTCTACAAGAAAACAAATATGTTTCCAGACGATCCTTACTATGGTTGGCCATTGAGGGCGCTTGTGTGGTCATACTCTATGTTTTTACGAAAGACGCGTATCCTTAAAATATTCCATCAATACATTGGTCCTAACTATTTGTATTTCTACAAGAAAACAAATATGTTTGCAGACAATCCTTACTATGGTTCACCATTGAGGGCACTTGTTTATCATACTCTATGGTTTTACAAAAGACACGTGTCCTTAAAATATTCCATCAATACATAGGTCCTAACTAGTTGTATTTCTACAAGAAAACAAATATGTTTCCAGACGATCCTTACTATGGTTGGCCATTGAGGGCGCTTGTGTGGTCATACTCTATGTTTTTACGAAAGACGCGTATCCTTAAAATATTCCATCAATACATTGGTCCTAACTATTTGTATTTCTACAAGAAAACAAATATGTTTGCAGACAATCCTTACTATGTTGACCATTGAGGGCACTTATATATCATAATAATAATGATTTATTTTAGCTGGCAGAGTTAAGGCCGTAAGGCCTTCTCTTCCACTCAACCAGCAAAAAGTGTATATACATATGCATGAACTTACAAAGAATTCAACAATTTGATTTAGATGAGAGTTACATGTATACAAGAGTTATTTACGAATTAAACAACAAAATACTATGAACTATTAATTAAACACTGAAATAAACTGTGTAGCAGAATTAAACTAAAATACATAGAATGTTAATATATTTCAAATAATATTAGATAATAGAAAGAGATTATTATGAGACAATTTTGAAAATACAGCACAATCAGGATGATGTCTAAAGAAAAAAGTAACAATGTAGTCAGTGATAGTTTAAATCAGTATGATTGGAGTGAAATGCTAATAAAGTTATCTTTTAAGCTGTTCTTAAAGGTGTTTGTTGTCTTGCAGCCCCTAATACTTTGTGACAAGGAATTCCATTGACGCGAGGTGGATATTGTAAAAGATGATGAATAACAAGATGTTCTATGAAGAGGTATACTTAGCGTGCCACAGATAAGTGATCTGGTATTTATGTCGTGGTTAGAGTATAGATAAGAGAAACGAGACGAAAGGTAATTTGGTGTTAAGGTGTGCAGAATTCGAAAGAGTAAAGACAAAGAGTGTAAAGTTCTGCATTCTTTAAGTCGGAGCCACGAGAGACTTGCGAAGGACGGTGATATGTGATCATATCGTCGGATGTTGCACACGTATCTGACGCACATATTCTGAGCTCGCTGTAACTTGACTGACAGTTCAGAACTTAGGTCACTTAACAAAACATCACAATAATTACTAAGGTTTGTACTAGGTACGTTTTAGTTGCTGGGGCAAGAAGTTTCTCAAGCGACTCAAACAGTGAATGGAGGAACAGATTTTTTTTTTATCGTTTCTTTAACTTGAAAATTCCAACTTAGATTATTATCAAAAAAGAAGCCAAGATACGCTATGGTTTTACGAAAGACGGGTGTCCTTAAAATATTCCATCTATACATAGGTCCTAACTAGTTGTATTTCTACAAGAAAAGAAATATGCTTGCAAGCGATCCTTGCTATGGTTAACCATTGTTTATCATACTCTATGGTTTTACGAAAGATGAGTTCCATCTTAAAATATTCCATCTATACATAGGTACTAAGGTATCGTCAAACTGACGGATCGCTAATTGTTAGTTGACTGATATTGATGAAACGCTTCTTATCCTAACGAGAACTTAGAAAACTGAAAGTTTTTAATTTCACGTTTAGTAAAAAAATCTGACGAATGCTGGTGAAGCCGGTCATTTATATTTCATTATTAGAGAATCAAGTACATATATGTTTATATAGTTATGTCTAATGCTTATATAGGCTATCACGCAAGTGTGCATGTTAGGATATAGTAAAACCACACACACCCTAATGAGCGTTCTAGTTGCGACTTGCGACAACTAATAGACTGTAGTGCTCAGGACAAATGCGTAGTAACTACAAAGGGAGGGTAGAAGTATTCTGACGTGTATATGTGTCACACCCAGTTTTGTATGTCAGCATGGGCGTTAAATGTCATTTCGAATAATACAGTAGTATGCGGGGACAAATCGATATCAAGATAGTAAAGAACTTAATGTATTTTGAACTATGATTTTAGTGGACTTTTCTGTGAGTTTATGACCACGACGACTGTAGCAGTGATTTTAAAATATGCAGTAATCGGGATTTATATTAAACTAGAACACATTTAAAAACAGTATATCGTCCATCTGCCGTATCAATACACTGCCTTCCAATGTGCTGAGTTCGTTAAATTTGAAAGAGAACGTAATGCCGATTTTGATGTACTTATTATATAATATCAATAACACATTTTGTTGACATTGCTTTCCCACTCATTCTATTGAAATTATTGATGTTACCTTAACGTATTTCATTTTTGAAACTGCATTACCAGTGATTAAATTGGAGATATATCCTTCGAAGAGGTTGAAAAATTCGAATATCTTGGAGCAACAGTAACAAATATAAACGATACTCAGGAGTAAATTAAACACAGAATAAATATGGGAAATGCCTGTTATTATTCGGTTGAGAAGGTTTTGTCATCTAGTCTGCTCTCAAAATATCTGAAAGTTAGGATTTATAAAACAGTTATATTACCGGTTGTTCTGTATGGTTGTGAAACTTGGACTCTCACTTTGAGAGATGAACAGAGATTAGGGGTGTTTGAGGATAAGGTTCTTAGGAAAATATTTGGGGCTAAGAGGGATGAAGTTACAGGAGAATGGAGAAAGTTACACAACGCAGAACTACACGCATTGTTTTCTTCACCTGACATAATTACGAACATTAAATCCAAACGTTTGAGATGGGCAGGGCATATAGCACGTATGGGCGAATCCAGAAATGCATATAGAATGTTAGTTGGGAGACCGAAGGGAAAAAGACCTTTTGGGAGACCGAGACGTAGATGGGAGGATAATATTAAAATGGATTTGAAGGAGGTGGGATATGATGATAGAGACTGGATTAATCTTGCTTAAGATAGGGACCGATGGCGGGCTTATGTGAGGGCGGCAATGAACCTTCGGGTTCCTTAAAAGCCATTTGTAAGTAAGTAAGTATTACCAGTGATTAGATAAATACTATACAAAGTCCCAGTCCTGGATGGGACTCGAACCCAGACCAAATACATGACACATGACATGTCGATAGTCTAGACCACCCAATCACTGCAGGGATTGGAAATTGAATGGAATTTCTGGAGAGAGGGGCACTACGACCCAGCACTGCCACATTTTAAGGCCTATTGCTCTAACATTCAAGTTAGGCGCATTCCCAAACCCACACCGACTGACTAGACTAAGGTTCGTTGCGTACCCAGGTTTCTAGCAGGCAACCCCACTCGTCCCTAGACCAGTCCACTACGTGCGTCGCCAGCCGGCGTTTGAAAGGATGCTATGGAAGGATGACGAAATGGAGAAATGTTGACGAAATGATGTAGATGCCTAATATGGGAAACGGGAGAACACCGAGAAAAAACCCCAAAAAATGAAAAAAGTGTTTTTCATCGCTAGTTGGGCTCTTTTTTTTTTTTTGAGTAGCTAGCCGCTTCAATAAGAGATGCCATATCAAGAATCACACAAGGTATGCTTGAGAAAATTTCTGAATTAAATTCTCATCATATAATATGTTAATCTTACAAAACAAATAAAATAAAATAAAAATAATATATGTTCATTGTTTGAAAAGTTACTGCCTGTCAGAAAGACTGGCCGGTAGTGTAATAATTTGTAAATACATAGCAGTATAATGACAACGCTAAATAGTGGAAAAGGGAAAGGGCAGTAGACTGAAGCATAACGTGGTGTGATTTCGTCGATTCCCTGCAGTGGCCTGTTTGTATTTGTAAACAGTGTAGTTGCCAGGACACGCGGCGGCATGTGCAACGAGGGCGTCGCGACGCCTCACGCCACACTGCGGCAAACCGGGCCGTATCGATCAGCGGCTCCACATTCATATCCCACTGCGAACACAGTTTCTGTCTCTTTTCTTCGAGACTGGCAGACTCTACCGGTAGAGAAATGTGAAAAGTTCCCGAAAATAAGAATAATTGCCAGAAATATGGCATATAATAACAAACATAATTCAACAATTAGTACTTAATTATATTAATTTTTTTCTTTTGAAAATTATCAGTAATTTTAGTGTTACGAGCGCTACGCAGGGTAGGTTTGGTGGTGGGGCTGCTACTTCTCTGGTTCTAAATGTGAAGGAAATTTGTTTGGGTTATCTGCTCGAATACAATTTAAACTCTATCTTAATTGCAGGCGTCCAAGATATTTTTGTTTATATCAAAATCTCCAGATAACTGCTTATTACGAAGAAAAACTGTAAAAATAGTCTTAAAATATTGCATGACCTATAAAATAATAATGTGATTCCGAAGAAAGATTAATCTGATATCAGTTACAGAATTGTAAAAATAATAAACCAGTTGAGAAGGTCACAAATTTTAAAGACTATACGATAGAAACAAGACTTAATTAGTAGGCCTATTAAAAATGAATCCCAGAAAATATGTGTAACGATAAGAACGAGGCATTGAAAAGCACACATCTGAAATTATGTGGAGTAAGTAAGTGATCGATGTAAGACTGTGAAAATTAGACATAAAAGCAATGAAGCAGATTAAGATAGAAGCAACAGAGGTAAGATTTCTCCGATCATTATAATGGATGGAAAAAGAAATGCACAGATCAGGAATAAGCTACAAGTATTAAGTCTGAGGAAGGGGGGGATCCAGGAAGGACTGTCCAACATTTATATCTAATACTAGAAAGTTGGTTTCCAACAATAGTATTAAAGCATGGGTGTAAACGAAGAGGATTCAGATCTAGGGGTCGTCCCATAGCAATATCGCTAGATTAACTTCTGAATTCGAAACAGATCATATGGTCTAAGGCATAGATGTCCAATTGTAACTCGTACGAGGTACCCCTGGCGTAAGCAACCTGCAGCGAAAATACAAGGTGGCCATGAAATCTGGACATATGACGAAGATATGAGTGAAAGGAAGAGAAAATGAGAAGGAAGGGGAGCTAAGGGAGAAGAGATGAACAGAAAGAGGAAAATAGGAGCAAAACATGGAAATAGAAGAGATAAAAAGGAAAGATAGGAAAGGAAAGAGAAAAAGAGGAAGAAGATGAGGAAAATTAACAAAATGGGAGAGAGGAACATGAGGGAAAAAGAGAAGATGATATAAGGCGAAGAAGGATGAAAAGAGAAGAAAATGAGCAGAAGGATGGAAAAAGAGGGGAATAAGATGAGAAAAGGAAATGAAAGGAGAAGGAAATCTGTGGAATTAGTCAGTGTAAGAAAGTCAGGGGTGACAAAAGTGAGAGAATAAAAGTAGAGAAGAAAATGTCAAATGTCAGTAGAAAGTGTGAAGAGTGTAAGTGAAAGAGAGAGTAATGAGTAGTAAAATTAAATGAATGGGATAATTAATGTGAATCATTGTTGTGGGTTGTGTATAGTATCAGGGGTACTATATCTGTAGGAGTATTATACATATAAATATAAGGGAAGAGGCATTCAAGGAGGGAATTTGAGAGTAGGAGTGAAGAGAAAGGGATGAAGTACGTAAATAAATTGAGGAGAGAACAGTAGAGAAATAGTAAGTGATGTACGTGTTATTAAATAGAGAAAATGGAAAGGTAGACAAATAATTTGGGAGAAAATAGCTGGGAAAAAATAAATAAGAGTAAGTGGATGTGAAAAAATGAATAACAAATAATACAAATAATGAAGAAAAGGAATATAGGATAAAGGTTGGTAATATTGTGAAATGAGTAATATTGTGATAGTTCTTTTTGAGAATTGATTACAATTTTACTGAGCGAGAGGAAGATCGGGTTTTTTGCGTCAACGTATTAAGGGAATGTTCGTGGACAAGTTTCTGCACAAAACTGGCCCTTTTCTCGCTCAGTAAAATTGTAGTAAATTCTCCAAAAAAAAAAAAACTATCACAATATTACTCGTGTCACAATATTACCAACCTTTACCATACAATATCTAATAGGGAGGCGGAAAATCCAAAGGAGACAGTCTAGGTAAAGCAGAAAATAGAAGAGGATAAGAGAGAGAGAGAGAGAGAGAGAGAGAGAGACTGAGACTTAGGTAGCAATTAAGCTAAAACTAAAGAATAAGAAATAAACAGAAAATACATGGCAAAAGAATATCAACACAAAAGCGTGATATGTATATTGAAGTGATGGCGGGTCGAAAAGAAGAACTGTTAAGGTCCACCATAACTATGAATAATTGTATAGTTGGCTATCAAATAAATATCATATCAAAGGACAAGGAAATGAACAGCAACAAGGTGGAATAAGAAGAGAAAAAGAAGAAATGAAGGGTGAAAGAAGATGGAAATAAAAGGAAAAAGAAGAGAATGGGATAAGAAAAGCAAAGGTGAAAGGAGAAGAAAAAAGCAGAAAAGGATGAAAAAGAAGAGAAGAAGATGACAAGAAAGGTGAAAGGAGAAGAAAGTATAAGGAAAAGGATAAGAAAAGAAGGGACGTTGAGATAAAGGACGAAAGAGAAGAAAATAGCAGGAAAAGAATAGAAAAAGGAATAGAAGAAGATGAGGATAAAAAGAGGGAAAAAGAAAGTGGTAAAGAGGAAGAGAAGGGAAAATGAATGGATGCCTTTTCCTATGTTTTGTCCAGACTTTTTGTCCATTCTAGTCTGCAGAATAATTACTGAAAAGTCAGAACATTACGAGTATTTAAATCACTAGAACTTTGTCAAAAATAAAGTTCACGCCTACATTAAGATAGGTGATCCATTCTATTGACAGGATGATAGGTATAAGCATATACTGTTTTTATTTTTTTACATTAGGTGATTGGCAGCAGTTATCTCTTAAATTTCACAAATCAAAGCTATTAAAATTATTATTGCAGTGTATATTTCAATACGTTTCTGTGAAAGGCTAGTCTCATTTTTAAAGGGGTAGAAAGAGGAAAGAGAGTTAATAAGCAAGGAGAGACAAAGGAAAAAAGTAACCGCTTAACATTTATAATGTAAAACTTATAATTGTACAACAGTTTAGTTATGAAGATAATGAAGTTCAATATTTGACTAAAATAACTTTAGAGCTATTTTCTTCATTGCTGTTACTGGCAAAATAGAGGTATGAATTCGTTATGAAGGTAGAGTTTGGTAGTGAAAAAATGGATGGACTGCGTATTGATCGGTTCTACGAAAATACACGAAGTCATCTGAGTTCAATACGCATACAGTCACAGCACCGGCGTCGGGTCACGAAATCGAGCCGCCAGAGTATTAATCAGACACGTCACTTGAATGCTGCAAAGCAAGATGTTTGAAGTGTTCAGCTGCAGTTGTTACCTTTTGGAAAATACACTCAGGGACAAAAAAAAAAAACCGGACACTTTAATATTTGCTGGTATTTTGCAAAACATTATCTTCTCATACAATATTATGGTAGCCATCTGTTGTTCTGGAGACGTGTATACATTGTTGATTGTTTTTTGTTTTATAAACAAGCCATTGCAACCAAATATTCCAATTTTGCTTTCGGAGTCTCAGCTATAACAATTTTGTCTCAACCATTTTGTGCTTCATTATCGTTATCATTCGTTATTTCTTTATTTTTACATTTTCTGAGTTTAAGTGGGGTTGTAACATTTGTCTTAAAACAAGATGCGACCTGAAGATGCGGCTCGAGCTGTAGCCCTTTACGATGAAGGACGCTAGAAGCACAACCCATGATGCCATAAAACGGTATAGAGAGACCCTAGAATATATCAGAAGACCAGGTTCGGGTCGTCCAAGAGCTACAAATCCAAATGAAGACAGGTATATGGTGTTGAGAGTTCTTAGGGAGCGCTAGCTGCCAGTTACTAGTGTAGCCCAGCAATTTGTTAACATGCATGGACGCCCAATTTCGGCCAAAACAGTTAGAAGGAGGTTGAAAGCAAGTGGACTGATATCAAGTAGACCTGCAACTGGTCCCAGACTTCTCAGGATGCATCGAGTTGAACAACTGCGTTTTGCAAATGATCACAGGGATTGGAGAAATGGACAGTGGAGCTGTGTTCTGTTCACCGATGAGTCCCGTTTCAATCTGTGCTCACCTGATGGACGTGAAATAGTTTGGAGAAGGAGGGAAGAACGATTTTCACAGTGTTGCATTTCCGAAAATGTGCCGTATGGATGTGGTGGAGTCATGGTTTGGGCAGGAGTGTGTACGGATGCTCGTACAGAGTTGGTTTTTGTTGAAAATGGAAGACTAACAGCTGATAGGTATATAAATGAATGTTTGGATGATCATGTTGTGCCATTTGGCAAATTTGTAGGCGATAATTTTGTTTTAATGCATGATAATGCACGGCCGCATATTGCCCATGCGGTCGGAGATTATCTCCAAGAAGTGGGAATCCATGCTCTTCCATGGCCAGCAAGGAGTCCAGATATGAACCTAATTGAACACGTGTGGAATATGCTGGGACGGCGTGTTAAGAATAGACGACCGAGACCAGAATCGTTACAAGAGTTGAGGCGAGCACTTGGCGAAGAATGGGAACTTATTCCTCAAGAAGACATTGCTAACCAAATTGAGAGCATGCCAAGACGTATGGATGCAGTTATTCAAGCCAGAGAGGGTAATACCCGTTACTAAAAAGAGTTTTTAATGTTTAAGGCACCATAAAATGAAAAAACAGTTAGACCAAACGATGCCATAGTTATACGCCCTTTGTAAATTTTATCATCAGAGATTTTTTTTCAAATGTTGTCGTATATGGTGCTAAATGAAACATTATTTTGTTTAAATGGGTTTTGTTTCATTTCGAAATAATTGGCAACAAAATACAAGCAAATATAGAAGTGTCCGGTTTTTTTGTCCCTGAGTGTATATTTAATTCTTTATTGTTTCATATAGTCTATACTAATAATAAATCTGTACCCGAAATTTTTCTGGTAATTTTCGATTTTCCAAAAATAATTGGTCCTAACATATATAATTAACCACCCTGAAACCGAAAATCGCTTTTTTGAAAATTTTGTTTGTACTATGTCTGTCTGTATGTTTGTTACCTTTTCACGCGATAATGGCTGAACGGATTTCGATGAAAATTGGAGTATAAATTAAGTTCGTTGTAACTTAGATTTTAGGCTATATGGCATTCAAAATGCATTATTTAAAAGGGGGGTTATAAGGGAGCCTGAATTAAATAAATCGAAATATCTCGCTTATTATTGATTTTTGTAAAAAATGTTACATAACAAAAGTTTCTTTAAAAATCATTTTCGATAAGTTTTATTCCTTCAAAAATTTTGATAGGATTGATATTTAATGAGATAAATGAGTTTTAAAATTAAAATAACTGCCATCTAAGGCCGTGTAATGAATTAAAAAACAAATGACTTCGTCTATAAGGGGCCTTGGACAGCAACAATCGAAAGCTATGAAAGATAGCCTACAGAGGATGTTTCTGTGTTTGTATGAAGTAATATCTGAAGCTAAATTAACCGATTTGTATAATTAATTATTATTTCACCATTGGAAAGTGTAGTTTCTCTAGATGGACATAATGCTATAATGTTATTACAGTAACTTCTGATATAATATAATATAATATAATATAATATAATATAATATAATATAATATAATATAATATAATATAATATAATATAATATAATTATAATATATAATATAATATAATATAATATAATATAATATAATATAATATAATATAATATAATATAATATAATATAATATAATATAATATAATATAATATAATATAATATAATATAATATAATATATTATAATATAATATTATTTATTTGAAGGGTTCACAACCATAGTGGGCGAAGCGCCATTTACTGAATACATAGAAAACAAGGGTTAAAATTAAGTTATTACCATAATTCAATGGAAACCTATAACAAGTAAAATAAAATATATACATTAAATCTAAATGATGTCAATCTTCATTAAACTATGGTTGCATGTAATAAAAATTAAGAAACAGGTTAAAGGAATTGTCATTGCACCAGATGAGTGTCTCTGGACCAAAATGATCGCATTTTAATTATTTGGATGCAATTTAAATTAAGTAACATATGAAACGATTTATCCTTCTATCAAACACGAATGTTCCCTGGATCAAATGTCCTATTTTAATTATGTAATTACTTTATATTTATTTCTAACGGGTGCAGCGGAGCGCACGGGTACGGCTAGTTATTAATAAAATCGTTGTTGAAGCGATTTATTTCATTTGTGTACGTTTCTTAACCAAGAGCAGGCATTTCTAAAAGTAGACGTGATGGGAAATAATGACAATCGGCGCAGAAGGTTTAAAGTCATTGTTAAAAATATTTTTCGCACTAGTGTTAAAAGTAATTTTTGCACGCTTGCCTAGCGGTAAAATATTAGGAATGACTATCTAAAATTATATTTGTCATCTCTTATCACGCATTTTTTCTTTCATTAATTGTTTTCTGCCCAAGGGCAGATCTTTCACTGCAAACCAAGCATTCTTCAATCTTTCCTATTTTCTGCCTTGTTCTTAGTTTCCGCATATATATATACATGTGTCTTAATGTAGTCTATCATCTGATATATCTTCTTCTTCCCCGAACTTTTCTCCCGTTTACCATATCTTCCACTGCATCCTTCAGTAGGCAATTTCTTTTCAGCCAGTGACCCAACCAATTCCTTTTTCTCTTCCTGGTCAGTTTCAGCATTGTGGTTTATGTGGGTACGCAGACTTCACAATCATATGAACTTTCGTGAAAATATCAAATCACATGAGTGTAACCGCAGATGACAAAATGTTACCATGTGAACTATTCTTACAGAGTTAACAGAATCGGTGTGGTGCATAGGTAGCCTAATACAGTGTAAATATATTAAGGAGCTAAATTCTAGTTAGTAAGAAGATATCATTGACTTCATTAATACTTTGACTGTTCCTACTCGTTTATAATCACCATGAGCTGTTGCGGTTGTTTCTCATAATGGGGATGATTATGATAATAATGATGATGGAATACAGTGGTATCGTGTCACAAACGTCACTGGTTCAGTGGAAAAAAAAAGAATTATTTTGAAATGACAATTTTATTGTAGGACCGAACACAATAAGAACTTCGGTAAAAACCATGAAAAGGTAACAAACCCACGACAAAGACAACAAGGACTACCGTAAGGCTATGACAAAATCAACAAGGACCACGATAAGAACCATGATAAGGACACAATAAAGACCGCGTCAAGATCAGTAACATTGACCACGACAGCTATCACGACAAGGATCACGATGAGGACCAAAATAAGTATCACGACAAGGATTACGATAGGACCAAGACATGGACCATGACAAGGATCACGACGTAGACAATGGTGCTTGTCGTGGTCCTTGTCTTTGTCGTGATTCTCATCTTCTTTATCGTAGTCCTTATCGTGATTGTTGGTCGTGGTCCTTGTCTGGTACTTGTTGTCTTAGTTATAGTCCTACATGTGTTTCAAGATAATATTGTTTTCCCCAGTGTTGGTAGTGACTTTCGTGTCACACGATATTATGATGAGGTTACTGTCTTCTCCACACGTGATGATGATGATGATGATGACGACGATAATAATAATAATAATATAATAATAATAATAATAATAATAATAATAATAATGCTTTATTTTTTCTGGCGCAGTTAAGGCCGTAAAGCCTTTCCTTCCACTCAACCAGAGAATGAAAAGGAAATATGTAATGATATGTTAACACAAAAGAAAATTATATGCCTAAGAAAAAAAATCGAAGCTGGAAAGTATGCATAAGCTAGACGAATCGAATTTAAATACTTATATTAGGTGAGAAATTGATTTATATGATTACTTAATAAACTAGTTACAATTGTGAATTATAACCATGCAGCACATTTTCGTACCCAAACGTACACCGGATCGAGTAGTTCCTTCTGGTAGCTACATCTATTACGTCACGTGGATGCGTAAGCAAGGTCGAATTGCAAGCAGGTACGCATGAGTCATTAACTAATAATGATGTAATGTAATATAAATATTCCCCTGTAACATCATATGACGTAGAAAGAACAATCTCTTAGTTTAAACAAATTTTATGTGATGTTCATAAAAGATTTGGATTTCATAATTTCAGAATATATGTTTTCGTTCACTCAACGGGATAGGTTTTGATAAACGAATTATTTTTATATATTATTTAAAATTTAAATATTGATAATTTGTATGTTGATTTTTGTTATTATTATTTTATCTGTTTAACGTCACGTTACGTAGGAAGAACATTTTCTTAGCTTAAACAAATGTTTACTGGCAGCTATAGTAAAAGATATGAATTTCATAATCTCAGAGTATTATGTTTTTGTTCACCGTAACGGAGTTGAATTAATTGAAATATTATATATGGAGTATATACAGTTAATATGTATCATGTTTATTATTATATTCTATAATATTATATTGTATACTATTATATAGCCTACACTTTATACACACACACGCACACACACACACGCACACACGTCTTTAGTGCAATGTCTTGATAAAGAAATTTCTTGGTGACAAATGTGATTGTGAATAATAATTAATGAGACACCGGCGTAGCTGAGGCGGTGCAGCGTTTCTTGCTGATCCGGAACATCGGTCGGACGTGGGTTCGATTCCCGCTTTAGCTGATTACCTACTTTGGTTTATTCCATGGTTTTCTCCAATCTTAAAGGCGAATGTTACAAAATCTATTGCGAATCGTCGGCCTCATCTCGTGAAATTCGTATAGCTATCATAAATTTCTATCAACGCTAAATAACCTAGTAGTTGATACAGCAACTTTAAGTAACAGACTATAATTTAACTGTAGATGAAAAGATTAAAAATAATTGATTCATGTTAGATAAAAGTGATTAAAAGTATTTATTAACTTCTGAATTGGGACTAGAAAAATAAAACGATAAAATGTATCCTACTCTGAAGTTTCTCAATTCTACAAAGGAACTTACTACGTAAGATTGATACCAAATTTTGTCATCTTGTGCATTGTCCTGGTTTACCATCTTTTTTTTTTTTTACTTCTGCCAATACAAGATCTATCTATCCCTTTTTAGTTTCAATTTGGGAAAATGCTCAGTTATAATCGGAAAAAGTGTTTACAATTTCTAAGAAAGTAATTTGAGCTTCGGAAATAATAATATCAAGTTGGGAAGATGTAAAGTTAATTTCAGGAAAAGGAAATTCAGTTTCAGAAAAGATAAATCTAACTACGGAAAGCTTTAATATCATTTATATTATTCTATTTTATACTTATTTTGAGCAATATTTATATTAAATTAGATGTAGTTGAAGTAAAATAATAAAAATTATGATGATTACAACAATTCTTGTTGCGATGTAAATGACTATTGTTCACAAACTTTGTTCATTGAATGTCCGTGTAACTATAATATTTCTGTTCTCTTGAGAGAAAGTGAAGAATCAATTTTTTTTTACATTTATATAAAACAATTATACACAAACATATATAGTGTTAATATATCTATAGGAAGTGTTACTGTATATTATAAAAAAGAGAAAATCTTCAAATCCTAAATTTACTTTCTTTTCTGAGTTTGATATCATTACCGATATTGAATTTATATTTTGCGAAATTCAGATTAGCTTCTCCGAAATAAATACATCTTTTAATGTGAATAATTAACCATTTCTTAAATTGAGGTTAGCTTTCCCGAAATTAAAATGAGATTTTCAGAAATTGAAGTTGAAAAGGTACAGACTTCAAGCGTCTTTTTCTGTTACGCGAACGTAAGGATTTTTAGTTTAACGAACAGAGTTTTGAACTGTTTAATTAGTTAAACCTAAGAAAATAGAACAAAACACAAAGTGATTGATTGTATTGAAATCCACAGAAGACACACAAATTTACTTTAAACATTTGAAAAACTACTGAGACTCCGAAATCAATAATCAGCTGTTTCTTGTCCGCCATGTTTGAACTCGACATCTGCAGGCGGATAATGAAACTTAAGTTTTGTCGCTAGTGTAATAGTCCTGTTTATTCAGTCCCTTATTTGCTAGGAAGTAAAACGAGACCCATTTACAGTCTTTGTAAAAATTGACCGTACATAATATAAAATCATAATTTTGAATGAAACTTGTAATATAATGGCACTAGGAGAAGTAGGCCTATACGGCCGAAAGAGAAATCCTTATTACAATATTACAACTTCGAAATAAAATATTGTCAGGTAAGCCCCGATGTAACAAAGCAAGGCGTATGAGATTCATGCCTGTATTTTGATGTAGGCTGTATGAAGTTGAAGACGAATGTGCAAGTCGTTTTATTTATGACTATTAGCAGAGTCCGAAATTAAGTTACTAACATTTGCCGGAAACCATATGACCACAAGACTGGGGTGTGTAATTTTTTTGGTTACATTACGGTAATGTTGTAGCTTATTTACATGCATTGCTTAAATAATAACAGTATTTATTCTTCTCTAATTTATTGAAATGACTTTTGAAGCTGTTAAGTACATAAAAATCTCCTAAGTTAAAATATTTCATCAGATAACTTAACGAAAATGTATTTAAATATATTGTAATATTATCAATTTATTTATATGACTATTCTGATCCTTATAGCACAGAATGACATACCTTCTCCTCTTTATAAGAAACAAGGTGTTATACAGTGGATCAAATCTTAATTTTGTTATAGTACAAGACTGTATTATTTTTTATTTCAAAGATTTCCTGATTTGTAAACTAACTATGAATACATTTAAGAAAGGAGGAATAGATTTTATGGAATGTGCTTCTGAATTAGTTTTAATTTTTATTATTTATTAATTATAATAATAGTTAGGCCAACTAAATAGTTACACTTTTTTACTGCATTTTGTTTCTTTATTTTTTTAGGGAAATTAATTGATTCTTGTATCCTTAATAAATATTAGCATGTATTAAATTGAGCCCAGAACACGAGAAACACAATTTGGGAATCAATTACGTTTTGATGTCTGTATTTTCATTTGAATAAATTGTTATAATAATCATTATTTAAACACAGTTTTACACAAAATCAGTGTCTAGTCAGAAAATAAAAACCCTCTCCCCATTACGATCGGTAAGCTACTCGCTGTTTTCGTACTCTTCATATTGGAAATTAGAAAGTGTCTTTATGCGTTTATTTTTGTCAAATTAATCTACAATCCGTCATAATATTGCAGTTTCACCTGTATTAATTAGTACGAAGATTTGAATACATAAATTGTTCCTTGTTGCGTTTAGCAGAAGCATCATATATGATCAACTACTTGAGATAAATACGTGTTATCGAAGTTCCAAGTACAGACCTGGATTGTTTAGGCCAGTGCGAAGTATTTCCCTTGATGTCAGTGTGTTTTAAAGATACTAGAATGAGCGCATGGGAGATTCATTCATGCGACAGGAATCAATGAGAGCAAGACGATGGACATCACCGTGGCATTTTCAGGGAGGTCGTTATCGCCATGGGTAAGCGCATCTCTGACGTCATTCGGTTTCCATGACAACGGCAATGCTGTGGAACACTGCGGCAATTTGTTTCTCTGCGAATAAGATTCTAAAAATCAAATTGTAGTTTGCATTTAAAGGACTAAAATGACAAATTTGGCCATAGCATCTCCCCATAGTGATCTCCGATATATTATTCGAAGTTTTAGTAGAACAGAAGCGTTCGTAAGGCTGATTTATTTCGTTTGGGAGTCTCCTATTTCCTATATTCTGATAACGAAGATAGTGTTGTGTTTTTACACATTATGCCATTCACATACGAAAATAGAAACAAAATTGCTTTTTTCTTCAAAGTGTTCACGGTCACTAAATTTGATAGAGACGAGAAAGAATTCTCATTCTCTTTCTGATTTTAGCAATGATAACCTCTGACCTTAGACTGAAATTGTGTTTGCCACAAGCAAAAGCTTATCTTTCCCAAGGTTGTAGTATTTATAGAAGTGTTGTGTTTCCCAGGCTTCGTACAGGATGTTTATGTGAATGGAAATTTTTTCAGCGATGTGCATCCAATCATAACATCTGGTCAGCATCATTCCGTTCCAAAACTAAAAGCCTGTTTGTAATCCGTGCACTCTTATAATGCAATTGATCGTGTATTGCATAGTGTAAAATTATTTTATTAAACACATTTACGTAAAACTTGTTCAACTTTTCAGCAATTTTGTATATTTGTTTTGGAGGTCTTGCTCGAGACCTCGCACAGTGAATAGTTATTGTGGAGTATTGGTGAAATTATGGTAAGGGTGAAGGGAAACAGGAGAAACTTGAGAAACCTCTAATTACACGCTTTGTCCATTACAAGTTATGCCCTGATCCACATGGGGATTGAAACCGGATCGCCACTGTGGTAAGGTAAGAAACCAATCAGAATCGCTCGGTCACAAATATTTATGTAAAGACCTTTCTAAATTCCTACATCAATCGGACACAGAACAGAATAAGGTCTATAGACTTTTATTACAGAAATACCCCAAACGCCTATCTTTAGAACCACCAGAAATCTGCCGGGGATCGACTTTTACTCCCTCTGTAAAGGAAACATTAACTGACTCAGCTGCGACGGGGTCTAACAGCGATTATCTCAGTAAGTTGCTTCATTCTCAACTGCATTAATAAAACGCAAGTTGGAGAAATTATGTACGAAACGTACACGTATTTTCACTTCTCTGTGCCAGTGCCTTAGAAGTGAACTAATTGTGAGATGTTCGCCCACAAAATCTTGGAATTATGGGTATGTCATTAATGAATTGTAATTGAAATAACTTATGTTTATGCCAGAAAGTTGGGGTTGTTGAGATCTGTGAAAATATTGAGTTTTACCTTGCATTGAGGTTGAACTGTAAGTAATGTCATTAATTTGAGGGGGTTATTCTTTGCGATATTTGAGACAAAAATATCATACAGTTTTGCTCGTTTTTGCTTGCCTTTCGAGATAATAATTGTTTTACATGAAAAATTTCATAGCGTGTTTCGGGAAAACCATTGAATGAATTCCCAATGTGCTTAGTCAATTTAAGAGAGCAATGTATTATGATAATAAATGATTGAAAGAATTTTAGTTTTGTCCTTTAAATGTGCAGAAATTTGATCCGAACAAATGTCCCTTTTCATTCTGCAAAGAAATTTTACAATGTTACATTTATTCGGATCAAATGTTTGCACATTTAAAGAACAAAACTAAAATTCTTTCAACCATTTATTATTTTAATAAAGTGACTGAGCATATTGAGAATTCAATCAATGGATTTTCCAAAACACGCTATGAATTGTTCCATATAAAACAATTTTTATCTTGAAAAGGGAGCAAAACCGAACATTAAACTTTTCTGTTTGCAATATCTCAAAGAATAATTAATGTACTTACGGTTCATTCTGTATATTGTAATTAGTGAAGCAATGGATTGAGATGTTGAAGAGATTTGCAGTATCGGGTAGTAAAGTGAAGTCATATGACATTAATTCAGACTAATATAAAAGGATAAATAAAGTGGTAGTTTTGGGTTTGTTTGATGGTTCTTACGTGACGGATCTCAGAGCGCCATAACCGAGTCTCCCCCGCCACCGTCACCGAGGTTGTTGGCACAGACGCTATTGTCTCCAGGAGCGATGATGAGGTCGGAGTTTGCACAGCCCTTGAAGCGCATCTTGGCGTCGTCGCCCACCTCGACTGTCTTCTGACAGAACACGAGCATGAAGCACGATATCACGAACAGTGTGGAGGGCAGGATGCTTGCTACTAAGAATTGTTTGTAAGTCCCCTCTAGGTCAAAGTGTGCTACCACTTTGTTGGGGTCCGCCTCAGCATAGAAACAGGGGAATCTCGCCCTGGCATTGTGGTCGGAACCGTCTTTACCATATTCGCGGAAGAAATCCCTGCACTCGTCGCGGAGTGTGTTGACACAGCCCTCCATATTGATGTGCAAGCGACTCTCGTTGGCAATCAGCAGGTCCACTTCCGGGGGTGCCACGACTCGGGTGGGGTCCAAAAGTTCGGTGTTCGTAACGCTCAGGTAATTCAGATAGGTGAAGTTGGCCAGGTCGCTAAGAGTATCCTTCGACAGAAGAGACCCGTTGATGCAGTCATTAGCTATCACTCCTAGAGTTGTGTTCTCCACAGTGTAACAAGACGTTATCAGGATGTTTTCCTGATCCTCTGTCCATACTTCTTTCTGCGGTTCATCGTCCATAGTAGCTAGAGCTCTTTGACACAGAGATAAAAACACTTTATCACCACTGAGGACTATCACGTTTTTATTTCTAGTGGGAATATCGACGCAACGTCTATCACAGTTGTAAGGTGTCCGAATTTTCTCACAAGTCCCTCGCACACAACTCTGCAGACCATCTAAATCTATGCACGTTATCTTACCTCTCCGACCGGAGCACTTCAGGGGCGGGTCCGTATCTTTGAACACGCACTCAAAAGCATCTGTGATGTTGATGCAGTTACCGGCGGTACAGTTGAAAGTGCCCGTGAGGTTTTTGCACTCGTCGGCGATGCAACGGCTGGTCTTGGCGTTCTCTTGATCGATACCGTAACAAGTCTTATTGGCACTGTTGGTACAGTTCTCGAAAATGAGCTCCGAACCGTTGCGTCGCAGGTTGACATATATTTGCTCGCACGCTCCCGAGCTCTTACTCAGGCACCACTCACCGCATGTGCCCCACTCGCAGTCGTCCTTCTTCCACAGTCGCGTGGTTGTACACATCGCAGGCACCTCGGATATGCCTGACTGGAAAGCCCTCAAGGTGGGCATGTACACGGCCACCGTGAGGTACACCAGTGCCACGCTACTCAAGACCGCCGTCATCTGACACATGCAAATCGTGCCACAGATCCGGTTGTCTTGCGGCGGGATTATCAAGTCTTCAGGGGGGATCGGCTTTTGTTTGGGCATTTTGTGTAGTCGAACTTACATACACTTATTATAAATATAATCTGGCATCACAAGGGGACAGAAACCCGCAACCGATATAAATGGGTGACAGATGCAGTTTTATTCTATCCACGACGGAGGTTTTAAATCGACTATATTCTCATGTTGCAAGCACTGCAAGCGATGGTGTTACTATAGATGGCGTTGAGGTGCCGGCCGTATTTTCCACGATCTCACTGATTAGTGAAATAGTTCTGCGGCGACCCTTGCGTGCCTGGCTGCTTTTACGAGATCGACGAGTGTAGAATCTGCGTAAAGTTAATTGAAAAGGTGAAATCGGAACGAAATACACGCACTACCGCATTAAAATGATGCGAGATTCACATAGTAGCACACAAAAGTTGCGCAATATTTTTCGCGTACAAATCTGATCACAGTGTTTCTAAATCGATTTGCTAAGTAATCCCGACACTCTGGGCGTACAAACAAGCCACGAGAATACTGAACTTGTGTAAATGCAGAACGCAGTCCCGTCGTGCGGCAGACTGAATACACGCGCAGGCAGCCCTGTGCTGGTGCTGCCACCCGATCAATACTGACAAGTCGGCCTGGTGGCGGCGCGGCGTTCCAGTAGCGGTCCGTGTCGTCGAGTCCAGTTCCTCAGAAACTCGTCACAATTAGTACTCCGACAATGAGATCATCCTCCGTGAATATATTGTTTAGTTCGCGGCCCTTTCCAACTATGTAGCAACGTCCTCGTTAATATTCTAGGACACTTAATAACCTCCTGCTTGTGTTTTAACATTTTTTCCTCGTACCGTTTAAGTCAAATTAGTTCTAACTACGACGAGAAGTGATGTAAGGCAAATTTTGTTTTCTTTTGCTTTGTAATAACTGGATGTGTTATGTCTGCTGAATACATTACCCACACTCACACAAACTTATAGGAAGAAATATTTCAGGTTCCAAATTTGTTTGAGGGAGAAATAAGAGATATCAGAAACTTGTATAAATAATTTAAAACGCTATTTGGCTGTCTATCCATACGTACGGCGCTCCGCTAACCGAAAAGGTTAGCGTCGAAATGCTGGGTCCCTATTCTGGCCCATCCAAATGAATTTATTTTTTCTTTTTCGGTGGAAAATATCTGTTTGGGGCAGAATTTCTAGAGGTACTGCCTTTCTCCTAAGGAATTGCAGTTTCTCTATTAATAATCATCATAACACCAGGGCAATAACAGAAGCTATTAATAGGAGTTGGTTTTTAGACCATGAGAACGTTGTGAAAATATAACTACCGGTATATTTTATTGTGTCGTAGCTTACGTTCTAATACCCACAACTACATGATTTCTACTCTTTAAACATAACTAGAATTTCTAATACATCGCTTTACTTGTTGAAAAAATAGCATAAGTAAGTTTTCAGGAGAAACTTGAGAAACCTCTAAGTACACGCTTTGTCCATTACAAGTTATACCCTGACCCAGATGGGGATTGAACCCAGATTGCCACTGTAGTAGGGTAAGAAATCAATAAGAATCGCTCGGTCACAAATATTTATGTAAAGACCTTTCTAAATTCCTGCATCAATCGGGACAGAACAGAATAAGGTCTATAGACTTTTGTTACAGAAATACCCCAAACGCCTGTCTTCAGAGCCACCAGAAATCTGCCGGAGAACGACTTTTACTCTCTCTGTAAAGGAACATTAACTGATTCAGCTGCGACCGTCTAACAGCGATTATCTCAGTAAGTTCTCGCCAAGCTTAGACGACCTCACTCACACTACTCTGTTGACTCGTGCCTTACCAGAGCCTTTAGTTACAAGCCGGGGCATGGGTAGGTTTGGCAACGCAGAGTGGAGGCGGGAGATTTTAGAGTGATACTGTGTTTGCTCATTGCTTTCGTTATACGTAACGCGTATTTTTTCAATATTACTTCATGCACAAAGGTAAGATCAAGATTCAAAGTAGTGATGTAAATTATTACGGATTCGAAAATAGTGTTTTATTGTAATCAATTAGCTATACTTCAGAATACGGCGTAAGTAGGCTACTTACATACAAAGGCTGCCACTTAAAACAATTACAAAAAAAAACATGTTTTTATTGATAGTACGATGGTAAATAAATATATAAGATATTCCTTGCACAGAAAATAATAAAATCAATAATGCAATAAAGATGTAAGTTCCTACGCAGTATAGGTATTTGCAAAGAAACTCAGCTGAGCGACTTTATTGATACACAGCAGGCGAGATCCTACAACTCTCCCTTGAACAACATTTCTGCCGGACTACAAACCACAAGTAAGACTATAAAAATGCAGTTTATAAAATATTTAATGTCTACAGGAATGGTCAATCACTTTCTGTCATTATTAATAACAGTAAAAATTGTCAAAGATTGCACCCATATTATTTTCATTTACTGTCTTGTTTTTATCGCCAGCCACTTATAATTAAAAAAAATAAATACATAAAAACATACTTATTTTTTTATTGATGGTACAAGGGAAAATAAATAAATACTTAAAGAAATGTTACTTGTACCAAAAATAAATAAAATAATGACGTACTTTCGCAATACCCTATTCCAGTCAATTAACCACTATGTGGCTAGTAAATTGACAATGTTTTGCCGCTTAATGTTGTTTCACCTCTGACATGAAAGGTGCAGCATATCATATGCACTTTAATTTCATGTGATGTCGTGCTTTTCTATAAATATTTCAGATGTCCAGGAAGCCAGTTTTAGTTTGAACCTGGCCAGTCACCATAACAATACTGTTATCCTAAATTATTTGTTGTAAACTTTTAAAAATATAATTTTAAATAAATATAACTACAGAAAACAAGCTAAGAATGTGAATTATGCAAATAGGCCTAAAATAAAATGCAAACAGAAGAAACTATTGACATTCCTATTATAATAAAAGTATGAGGATGTAAATACAGTTAAGCCAAGTAAAACAATCTATGAAAAAATGAAAACACAACCCTTCAACATAATACGTAACAAAACTGCAACATTTATGGGATCACAAACAGCTGTTTACAATGACTTTGAAAACCAACGGCGTAACTTTATTGATATAGCTGGCGAGACTAGAATTCTGATACACACAAACCACAAATAAGAATATAAAAATGTGGTTATACAATATTTAATATTTAATAGAATAGTCAATTACTTTGTCATCCATAACCATAAAAATTCCCAAAGACTGCAACCATTTTATTTTCATTTATTGTCTTCTTTTTTATCACCAACACGCATTTAGTTTATAATACATCAACAATTAACGTTTGGTACGACCGTAAACCTAATTCCATCGACACACACTTATATTGTAACATTAATTTACATTGAAAATCGGCATTAGCACAAACGCGTGTACTGTATGGTCAGCCTCCGGGTGACAGTTAAATACAGTGTTGCCGACGTATGGCCCCGGCTTGTAACTAAAGAAGGCTCTGGCCTTACCCAAAACATAACAAATTCATACCGTGCATGCCTGTTAGTTATGCAGTGTTGTCACATTATGAGTCTGAATTAGCAAAGCCGCTGGGCTGAGGCAAGTATAATGTTTTTTTTTTTTTTTTTAACAGAGAAGTTAGTAGTTGTCTCTTGCGGCAAGATAAGCTGACCTCTCTACTCGGGCTGAGGCCGTCTATGTTTGGCAACGCTGTTATAAAGCAATTCTGTTATCGGACGGGCTAAATGCATAACATAAACATCGAGATCATGTTGACGTGTCTTCTTTGACTCCTTTCCTCTGAGCTGGGATCGTCTAAGTTTAGCGAGTACAATACATTTAAATACATTGGTATAATTTTCTCTTTTCCTACATTTCAGATTTCAAAGAAATTTTTATCACACACACTTAGAAGTGGTAGAAGGAGAAGGAATAGGGTTCCTTTAAATATTATGGCATTGGGGCATATTTGAATTCTTTAATAATTTCAAAATGTGTTTTTGTCATAAAATGAAATGTATGTCAGAATAAATTTAATATTTTTCAATGAATCTGACAGGATAGTAATATTATTCAACTGGTAAAATATTAAAATAGCCTGAAATTTCATAAGTCTATCTGAAACAGTTTCTCTACAAAGTGTAATTTATTTATACATCCGCCTGTCATAACAGATGACCATATAGGTCAGGAAAAAAATTAAAAAAATGCATATTTGGAATATAGAGAAAAATCAACTTGGAAAAATACGTGTTTCGAAAACAACGTTTGAAGTTAAATGAGTATGAGTCATTATGGCGCCACGATTTTAGTAAGCGCATTTATTGAATAAAATTTTCTCCGAATACATAATTTCTATATAAAATCCTTCAGAAAAAATACTCTTTAATAAAAGCAAATACAAAATAATGCAAGTTTCGATTTTGTTAACGACCAACTTCCCTTAAATAATCCACAAGTTTCGCGCCTTGTTCCCACACCGAACCTTGAGATTTATTGATGATAAACTACCTGCATACCATTACATTAAAATCCACATGAAATAAATGTTTAATATTTTTACGAGATAATTTAAACAGCTGAAAACATTACTTCCTATGATTAATTCAAAATGAACAAAGGATTAGTTTGAAAATTCAGAACGACGGAAACAAAACATAGGCCTATCCATACATAACCGAATATGGAGATTATGCATGTTACATAATATATGAAATTAATAGACTACTTACAACAAAATTTTGAATTACGGAAAAATAAGTAAGTCTCGCAGAACAGTGCATGTAACGAATGCAGGTACCACTATCAATGCCGTGTTCCACAGACGATGAGATAGAATCATAAGCATATGTATCATACTATAGTTAATCATAACCGTATTGTGTCTGGTTTACCGAAACTGAAAATGTTATGGAAACTGAAATCAATAAAATTTTTTTCGGAAAAAAATGCGAAATGCTTTACATAATTATGAAAGAAGATAGACATGCCCTTTATATCACCTGAAGAAGTACTTTTTATATTCACATGGAGACCATAACTCAAGAGCGTCAATTTCTGACTTGCGTCCTTTTTACCGCGCACCATAGATATATGAGATTAAATGATTGATCTAAAGATTGGTATCTTTTATTGCAGATATAATCTATGCAGATACAATTCTATCTGTAAATATCTCGTGCTGTCAAAATTCATATCTGGAATTTGATAACAGTAGCCTATATAGAATGTAATTCAAAAGCCACTTCAATTAGAACTTTAAAGCATCATAAATATGTAATATTTGAAGTAAAAATATCACTGTGTTGAATAAAGTATGGGGTTTTTCATTTTTGTTACTTTTTGCATTGTCATAGTTAACCATTTTGTTGATTAATACATGAATGATTTTATTAGTATTGCTACCAGCATTTCTGAATTTCAATCCATGGTTCTATCATTAAATTTACTGTTAGGATGCAGCCGGTTCAATACTATTATGAAAGCAATAGTAGTCTTTCTCAAGAGATGACAGAATGTACAACGCTTAACAGTTTAACAGAAAGCCCATGCGCCATTTGTAATTACGAGGATTTCAGGAAGCTAGTTCTGTTGCTGAGAAGGAAAAATTTGGAAGACCAAAGGTAATCAATGATGTCATTGCTGTTAAGGTGCTTGAGACAAGTATTGAAATAAACATAAATATTAATTATTATGGATTAGTAGAGATAGTCATGCGCCCATGCTTAGTTATAGCACACTTTGTGGAATTCTAACAAAACAGTTTAGATTATACCCATGTAAACTAAAACCAGTGTTCATACTCAAAGAAAATGTCAAGCAGAAAATATATGATTTTGATTTATTTATGCTAGCAGATTCAACTTAATAATCATTGACTGAATAAAGTTTTCTGGACAGACGAAGCACACTTCAGTGGAGTTAATACACGTAATTGCAGAATTTCATATAAAATGACAACCAGGATTTAATTCAACAATGTCCTCATGATTTGAAACTCATTGTATGGCGTGATTTCACTTCGCAATTCATCATTGGTCATATTTCTTGAAGGAAACAACAATGGAAAACTGGGAGCGCTCGTTCATTATGCTGTTGAACTTCCGAACGTGGACGGACGTACAGTAGAACCTGATTATGTTTGTTACTCAGTTACACGCAGTTCTAATTGGTAAATACTTTTGCAAAGGTTGTTGCAAAATTACATTTAATTGCATATAAATTAATTATGAATTGTATAATTGATTTGTATATAATTACCTCTTGTAAGCAATATATATATTTTTTAAATCGAGTTTGAATTAGTTTGAAATATACGTATTTTAGTTCCTTTCATACGTAATAATATTTCAACTTCACACTATTTGCCTTATGACTTTGAATACCTTCTAATCATTTCTCACAATCCTTAAGGTCATTTACGGAATACGGGGAACATGTGGGCTACGTGACAGTGTAGACAGTGTCTTTCTATATCAGTGATCAACTGATCACTGCTCTTCAAAATATATATTTATTCCTGAAAAAAAAAATTCGCGTTGAATAGATCTAAAGTAAATTGGCACAATAGTTAGATCCGTTCGAGCGCTTTACAAGGATATAGAACATGAATGTGTTACGTCAATCGGACGCCGAGTTAATTTCAGTGGAATGCTCCATTTTCGAGTGTCGCTCGGAGAAGAAAGGGCGACTGCTTTGCGTGTTGCCGCTACGGGATTCCTTTTTTTAAAATCCTATTGTAGTGTCATCGTTGTAAGTCCACTACTTTAAAAATTATAGCGGCTTTCACTATACTATTACTTACGTTTATCGCATAGCCCGAAGTGCACCCGAGTACATAGAAGTAGTTCTACGTCAAGAAGTTTGAATTCCATAGTAGATGATTACAAAATGAATATATATCTATAGTAAGTGTAAGTGTGAAGTGTGTTGCGTCAGTGAAGTGTGTTGTGTAAGTGAAGTGTGTTTCTGTCAATGAAGTTTTATAGTTAGCGGCAGTGCAAAGTATTTGAACAGTGAAATGTTTTTGAAGTGTTAGTGAAATCAGGATACAATCAATGAAATGTGTCGTAGTGCCAGTGCAGTGAGTGAGTTGTCAGCGAAATGAGTGTAGTGCTGAAAGTACTTGTGAATGTATGAACATATGATACTCGTGGGTTTTAGTTCGAACTTAGGGTTAAGACACAAATTAGATTTACGTTAAATGTTCTTTTAAATAGATAGATGGATTTATTGAGTAATATTATACATACAGATTTTATATTATCATAATTTTCTCTAAAATCCAATGCAAAAAATGTTCTTTTAAGTGATCGTGCTTCATTTAATGTATGATGCTCCCTGTTGTTGTTGTTGTTATTATTACTTACTTACTTACTGGCTTTTAAGGAACCCGGAGGTTCAGTACCGCCCTCACATAAGCCCGCCATTGGTCCCCATCCTGAGCAAGATTAATCCAGTCTCTATCATCATATCCCACCTCCCTCAAATACATTTTAATATTATCTTCCCATCTACGTTTCGGCCTTCCCTAAGGTCTTTTTCCCTCCGGTCTCCCAACTATGCTCCCATTTTTTCTCCATTATCTGTCGAATACAAAATATCTGATCTATAGTTGATCTATTACGCCTAAAATCACACTGATGATCCCCAATAATTTCATCTACATATAGAGTTAATCTTCTCAAATGATATTCGACAAAATTTTATACGACGTCAACAAAAGTGATATTCCTCGAAAGTTACTACTATTTGTCTTGTCCCCCTTCTTAAAGATAGGTACGATTATGGACTCCATCCATTTTTCTGGTACAATTTCCTTTTCCCAAATAGGAAGTACAAGCTTATAAATTTCGCTAGATAATGCGCTTCCACCCTCTTGTATTAATTCTGCTGGAATTTGATCGATACCTGGAGGCTTATAATTTTTCAGATTTTCTATCGCAATTTCGACTTCTGAAAGTGTGGGTTCGGGTATAAATGGCTCAGCAGTTTGTATTTGAATTTCGTCCCGATCATTTCTATTTGGCCTATGTATATTTAGTAGTTGCCCAAAGTAGTTTTTCAATCTGTTCAGGATTGAATGAGAGTCTGCAAGCAAGTCACCATTCTCATGCTTGATCACGTTTACCCGTACCTGATATCCATTCTTAAATTCCTTTATGCCCTTATGTAAATCTCTAATGTTTTCATTTTTACTATTTGTTTCTACCTCATTCAGTTTTTCCTTCAAGTAATCTCTCTTTTTATTCCTAAGTGTATGATTTGCTTCCCGTCTTTCTTTGAAATAAGTATCTTTATTCGCCTCAACTGGATCCTGTAAGAATTTCAATTTTGCCTGTTTCCTCCTTTCTAATACCATGCAGCAATCTTCATTGAACCACGGTTTCTTTTTATTAGTTTCACAATAACCTATGCTCTGTTCAGCTGCAATTTTGATATTATCTCGGATATTTTCCCACACGCTATTAACATCTAACTCTTCCTCAACTTCGGAACTTGCTAATATGGCAAACCTATTTGAAATTTCGACCTGATAATGTTACTTAGTTTTCTCGTCCTTTAATTTCGAAATATTGAATCTTCTAATATTAACTTGTTGCTCCATTCGCTTGGCTACTGATAGTCTTTCTCTTAGTTCTCCAATTACCAAATAATTGTCAGAATTACAGTCTGCCCCCCTGAAGGTTCGAATGTCTACTATACTAGTATGTCTTCTTTTATCTATCAAGATGTGATCTATCTGGTTATGTGTCAATCCATCTGGATATTATTATTATTATTATTATTATTATTATTATTATTATTATTATTGATTGTATTTTTTATTAAATGTGTTTATTATTGTCATTATTGAGTGCAATTAGTTACCATTGCCACCGGGTGTATACTCATTTGCAATGTTAATACATGCATAATATTTGTTTACATCCGTAAATTACTTATCTTTTATTATAAACCATCAAGCCATTAAATTATGACAAGGAAGCTTCCAAAGGAAGCTGTAACACAACACAGAACTCAAGCATGTCTCGGTAAGTCGTGTCAATCTCTTTAGGTTTGGCAAAGAAGAAGGGACCTATCACACGGTATTTCATTAAGCTACACCAGACATTAATTTTGGGCGAATCATGTTCGTGTTCAAACAAAACAGGCGGATTGTCGCTTTCCGAGAGACTGCTGTTGTGTCTGTTGACATTTCCTGATATGTGGGAAGTTGACTCGTCAGAGAAACACATATGATTTAAGTACAAATTGTGTTCGTCAGTTTTCTCCAAAACATAAGACAGACTTTTGTCTTTATCGTCGAGCATGGTCCGCTGTGTTATTTGAATTTTGTATGCTATTGTGCAAACATTGTGAACCGTACTGCCATGAAGCTGAAGTTAGAACCAGCTTTTCTGATCGATTTTCTTGCGCTTTTTGTAAAGCAGGTTCGAATACGTTCAATGTTATATTCAGAAATTTTGTTTCTTAGAATGCTTACCAGTTTTCGGCAACAAGCTTCCTGTTTGCTTGAACTTTGTATCCTAAGCTATTATTCTCATATAGTTAAGAATGAAATGTGTCTTTGAAGATAGTTTTTTTTTTTTTGACGAAATCGGCATTGTGTATGCTTCACAGTCTTTGTTTCTGCTAACCAAAGAACACGAAATTTTGTCCTCAAACGTCCACAGTTTGTTGTTATTTATTCATTTCTCAATCTGCTTGACAACCATTGTTAGAGTCACCTGCGTGTCTCAGTCGGTTAAGGCGCTTGCCTGCCGGCCTGAAGTTGCGCTCGGGCGCGTGTTCGATCCCAGCTTGGGCTGATTACATGGTTGGGTTTTTTCCTTCGTTTTTCCCAACCGTAAGATGAATGCCAGGTGATCTATGGCGAATTCTCGGCCTTATCTCGCTAAATACCATCTCACTATCACCAATCTCATTGACGCTAAATAACCTGATAGTTGATACAGCGTCATTGCATAACCAACTAAAAAAACATTGTTAGATAAATTGCAAGATCTGCACTAATAAACCTAGGTAGATTTATTTCTGTTTGGCGTAAATATTTTAAGTTATAGCCAATTATTTTATTGATGTTTCAAGCAGGTTTCGGTGCATATGTTGCAGGAGCGCATTGATGTTCTGAATTCCAGTTGTAGGATGCAGCAAGCCCACACGAACTCAATTACGTTACTTCAGAATTTTCATATAGGCGAGAAATGACCGAAGAATTTTGACTTGAGCGTCTCATTCATAAACAGTGTTGTTTTATGTGCCGCACATAGATGGTAGGTGCCTTTCAGGTTTACTTCCTTCCGAAGGAAGCCACGCTGAGGATTTTTATCACCTTTAAAATTCAATTTCCTACATCCGGGTCTGAACGTCTGAACCCATGAACCTGGGATATAATAGCGAACGTAATAACCGACAAGCATAGCAGTCAATAGACTATAGAGGACTGCGTTGCAAATGTGTACGACATACTTGAATCACTTAGTCTTAGACGTCACGTCGAAATATTCTGTGGATCTCGGGAATTTTGAAACTTAGCGAGGTGATATACAATTGATATGGCCCCTCAACTTGTGCCATTCGTCGTGTAATTTTGGTTTTCTGCAGAATGATGTCTTGTAGGGTATTTTTGAACGCATGTGAACTCGCCCTTCGCTTGACCCAGTGGCCCGCTGCACGTGTGATTTATATAGCCAGGCGTCCTGACGTCTGCTGGCGTGGATCGATTCTCTTGTGACGTCAGGCGCCAAGTCATTTCTTTGTCTGTTTTTATATTCATTGTTTCACGTAATGATTTTAGAACTGAAAGCCGATTCGAAATTCTTGAGGTGAAGTAAAGAATATGTAAAGCAACTATCGCAATATTTTTCACATAATACACCAGCCCTTTTGTGAAGGAATCTTTGAACTTGAACTGATTCCACAAGGATCAAAGAAAGTGTAACAGTTATATGAAGAAGACTGTGAGTTTTTCAATCGAGTTTTGAGATTTAATATCTTTGCATACTTACAGGTTCATTATCAGGTCGTATTATTCAAGATCTTGAAATGTTACCTACTCTCTTTGTGTCCTATTTTGCTGGCTAAATTCAGAAGCACATTCCTGATTATAGGTCCTATAATAGTTATGAAATGCTTGAGATATTAAGTCTGTATCTGTGTTGCTGACTTGCGACTTCCATACCTTGCCACCAAAGAAGTTAAAATCTGATTAGGGCTTGCATTATTTTCTACAATTATTGTACTCCATTAAAATAAAAAAGAAATCAACGTACATAACAGACTGTAATCGTTGTGAATGATATTACTGCTTATGTATGTATTTAATTCGTCTTGCCGATACCTCAAAATAGATGCCCCTGACGAAGGTTTCAGTGCCTTACAAGGAGATTAGTTACGCTTATAGTCTCATACATCACTTAATGTGCAAATAAGGTATTACTAGGAAGTGAGAGAGGAGAAATTTGGTCCAGGGGCTCTAATTTAGGCTTGGAGATCTTAAACGCGTCAGAAAACTCCGATACGACACGTAGGGCTTAAAGACTCTTCCATAGAACTAATTTTACGAATTTTTGCGTCCTGAAAAATCCATCGACCCAGGCGGATTTAAACCCGCAACCCTAGGGTCTAGAAGAGAGTTATTAATTTTTATAAACATACATAAATTAAATCATTTATTATGTACCAAATAAGAAGGTGAACTTTAGTTTTGTGGATTGAAGATAAAAAGGCTTTCTTTATAATCACCAGTGAGATATACAATTATCGTTTCATTTATATATATATATATATATATATATATATATATATATATATATATATACATATATTGTATGCTTTAAGTTTATATGTTTAATTTTTGCTAGTTGTACGTATATTGTAATAGATTATTATTATATTTTTTTTTACGGAAATTGATTCGAATAGATTGACTCGCAGATATAGAATATATATATAAAAAATGCTCAGTAATTTATAAGAAATTGCTGTACACTGGCAGACACGAATGCAGTACAATCAAAACCACTTTTTTGATGTCCGAACTTTCACGAAATTCATAAATTTGCATTGCTCAGTTCATATTTTTTGCAGTTCTTATTATTAGCTAGTTTTCGTTCCAGTTTTCGTTGGCTACAGTGTTCTCAATTGACGGATGAAAACCCAAATTATTCTTTAACACTGAATCTTAGTGAGAACTTATAAATCTCATATAAGGATGTTAATTATTCTGTAATGTGTTGAATTTTGATATATTTTGTATATTTTAGTGTATTATATGGGATTATCATTGCATTTATACCTATACTGTAATTTAGCCTATGTTTCTAATATTCCAATGATATAAAATAATGATGATGGTGATGATGATGATGATGATGATAATAATAATAATAGTAGTAGTAGTAGTAATAATAATAATAATAATAATAATAATAATAATAATAACAATAATCGTCTGTGGACTCATGTTGGCAGAAATTATGTGGTTACTCCAGGAAGCCTTCGCCATATGAATGAATCGTATAGTGTCTTTTCTGTTGTGGGAATGTGGCAATTACAGATGAACAAAACTAACTGCCGCTCTCGCTCGCTGTGTTCGTTGCATTTGTCTCTCGAGTCTCGTCATTCTCGTGCGCTTCGAGTTTCGCTCGTCATTTTCGAAATAGCACTTGGTCGGTGTGGAAAGATTTCATAACTTTGAATAACATACATCATTGAAATAAATACTCGTAACATTATAAATGTTTAAATAAGACAAAAAGACAAAACAAAACAGTATCTTAGTTATCAAAATGTTCTGATTCTATTATTTGATATGACCTATGTTTATGTAAATAGAAAAAAAAACAATTCTCAAATAAATTTGTATTTCTAAGAAACTTAAAATATAATGTTAATATGTTTTTACTTGAGGTTGCACACTTGATCTGAATAATATGAAAATAAAATTCCTAGCCTTTTAATAAGGGCCTAGTAATTAAATAAAGATTGAGGAGCGGCTTATTATACACTGAAAGGTAGAGATGTTTCAAATAGGCTGCTTGGTTGTTCATACAAATATAACAGTTGCCAAAGTAGATAGAAGTTCAGTCAGGTATAAACAACTGTGGCGATTCAAGGCTGCTTGACGTTCGAGACTTCGAGAGTGATCAATCTCGGCGTCTAGAAACACTCACAAGCAGTCTTTACGTCAACGACTCGACGTATAGAACATTGCCGTGCGGGTTTTCGGCTTTGCGGGCGCTGCTAGTCTTGCTTTCCCGATCGTTGTTCATCTCCAATGGCAATATACTCGTAGTAGTTTCCCATCACTTTATACACCGGCGATAGTATGTTTATGAACTATGGAGAGTGAGAACCAAAATTGATTCGTGTGTGAAAATTCACCTGCGTTGTCATCCTGCTGCATCTAAACATAAGCTCGACTAAAACAAGGTTGAACAGACTGTGAAGATTCTAAGCTGAAATGTTACATAAATAAAATGGAGTTGAAAAAGCTGTCTGCACAAACTTTCTAGGGTAATAGGAGGGATAAAATAAGCATTTTGTTACGTAAACATTGATCGGAATCGCTCACTTACTAAGTTGTGTATTTTACTCTGACTTTCAAGGTCACCGGGCCTGACACCGTTGGATTTCTTCTTACGAGTGTAGGGCTTACATATGAAACGTATTTAATGATATTTGTGTGGTGCAAGAGATGTATTTTATTGCGTCATTGCGTAAGCTGGAACAATCATCAGAAAATGTTAGCAATTCCGAATGCATTTATAAGGCAATTCCTGTCGCGTCGGTCACAGCATTTGTATTAAAGTTGTGACCATACTCTGGAATATCTCCTCCGGTATGCTATAAAAGAATAAGTGGTTATTGCATGGGTGTCCAAACGCCTATAGAACCAGGAGATATTACACGTCAAGCATGCTCTGCTAAGGTCAATAACTTTCCGTATAAAATAGGAAAAAAAGGACCTTAAAGAATATGCGCTGCGCGTTGCTTACGCCAGGGGTTACCTCGTACGAGTTACAATTGGACGTCTATGGGTTATTGGTACTGTTTCGGTTGTTATTCGTTATGATAAAATACAAAAGTACAATCGCTTTATCGATCTATAGGCCTATTATCATAAGGAAGTAGTTTTGAACCGAACTGTCACCTGAAATATTTATCCAAATATTTTTTTTCTTCTTACATAACCTCATTTTTTAGAAGATAACGAATGATATAAATGAAGATGTTCCTAGTACAAATTGCGAATATTGTGAAGGAGGCTGTTAAATCAATAACACATTCATATTTCTTTAGAGGCTGGCATAAGAATTCATTTCATAACTTTATGTTGTTCTAGATACAACTTTTATCGAGGAAGTTGGTGTAGATCATAATCCATATGTGTGGTATACAGAAATTGTTAGAAAAATTATACCTAACACATAATACCATTTTTGCTATTTGTTTCAGACAGCTGTTTAAAATTTAATTGTTGTAATGTTTGTAGAGTTCTGTTAACCTCTACTGTACGGTGGCTCAGTGCTAGCGAGCTGGGCTTATAAGCCAGGGGGCCCGGGCTCAAATCCCGCTTCACCTTGAATTTACAACTTGCGTTGGGCAAGCTCGGGGTTCGGGCAACACAGGGATTTTCTCCGGTTACTCCGTGGCATTCCAACAATTTCTACACTACCACCACCACCACCACCAACAACAACAACAACAACAACAACAACAACAACAACAACAACAACAACAACAACACCACCACCGCCACCATCACATCATGATTGGAGCGCAACGTTTGGTCGCCGACCCATTGGAAACAGATTAGCAATATGCAGAGTAATTATAGCTTAACAGCACGCTGCAGGTTTAATATATTCAGTTTCTCATTACTGCAGTGAAGTATGAGAGTATCTTGATAGCCGAGTGGACTCTCAGAGCATTTCGTTTATTATGCTAACGCTAAACTATTCTTAGGCTGATCGAAGCTGTCGACTTCTATAACAAATTTAATCGTACGATTACGTCATAAACAACTCTCCACCCATCCCACTTCACAATCAAATTCGGATTGCGTATCAGGGAATAACGTAGTGACTATTCAGAAAGAAAGGAATCCTAAGCATTTGAAAGTTAACTTTCTGGTGGGAGAATTTGAAGTGAATGCTTTAGTTCGAAAGGATTAATTAATTGTGCCATTTTCAAAACAGAACAGACAAAGAATGTTGCATACAGAAACACTGAAACAGCAAAATACACAGTAGAAATGTACTTCTCAAGAAAATGCAAAACAGATCTTCTTTCCTTAAAAAATATTGTTGGTACTGCTCGGTCACTGTTACGACTTGTACAACATCATGTTTTTAGTTAATATATTTTTTATGTCGAAAACTTCACTTTAAGGCAGTTGTCGTCAGCAATGGCTGAATTAGGTAAAGGATAAGCGGTGCCATCCCATGTTCCCCGTCGTGCAGCAGAAAGGGATAGAGAGCATACCTGCTAACAGCTACCAATGCACCATAGGGCAGTATGTTCTCCGCGGGCAAGAGACGCTAGCCCCAGGGTGCTTTGTGCTGATGACCGCTACTTTAAGGCATTCATAGAAAAAACCCCAAAAGAAAATTTTCTTGTACAATAACACTGTGTAAAATTATTTTTCGCCCTCCTGTGACAATGATTTAACTTATATAACGGATGCTTTGGCAGACATAAAAATATAGGTTTTGCTAGATGAGACAACAGATGTAATTGGGAGACTCATAAGTCATGTTACCGCGGTTACATTGCCATCTAATGTTATGACGATTTAGACATCTCTAGTATTCCGCATTTTCTGTTTGTACCAGTTACTTTTTGGAGGTTGAATGCAGTTTTTCTAGATATAAGCACTGTCTAGTAAAGAGAAGGAGAAATGTGTCATTTTAGATATTAAGATTATACATATGCCTAGTTATTTATTGCAATGCCTTTTAACATGATCGCTAAGTGTGATATATAATTTTGTTCTTTTTGCAATTTACAATTCTTCAGAGTTTCCTGTTTGATTTAAATTTACTTTTAAGTTTTAGATTTCTTATATTATTTTCTTGGAGCATTTTCCTTACAGTAATACCCCATTTTGTAGCCTATATGATTGTTTTACAGTCGTATATAACTTTTTGTGTCAACCGACTGTACCTGCATATATATGATAAACAAGAGAAAAGAAACTACTTACACGCACCTTCCGCTCCTTTTCACACCCTTCGGCATGTAGTCACTACTTACCTAACTTGTGTTAAATGTGATCAAATACCTGGCTTTAATCATGATCATTATTCATTACTGTGCGATGTAATCCACTGACTGTGGTGCACTCTGGATAGTCTCTGACGAACTACGTGCTCTAGCTTCTCGGCATTAGCGATATCTATGATCCCGCTTGTAAGGTGTGGATGAATAATGGCAAGTTAATAATCCTGCCATTGAACAAAAATCTTTTCTTTCTGTAGAAGTATAATTTATCACAGATGAATTGATTAGTAAGCATTGAATGTAGACAATATCCGTCCTATCAGGAAGAATATTGCAGACAGACAGACAGGCAGGCATACAGAAAATTATTTAAAACTATGAGATAGGCCTATTTCGATAAAAAAACATATTTATGTGGAAATTTCGGTCTAGTTTTCAACATTGTTTGCGTATACTAATCATAATGAACGAAATGAAACGAGGCTGTGGTAGTCGTGCTTGGTGATGAATCACATCGACAGCCAAGTGCTTATGAAGTGTAGGTGAGAACACAGACAAGGACTAAATATGTCACCTGTTCGTCGGCGATCTCAGCTGAACTTTTTGTACTTTGAAGTTGCACCCATTGTGACGGATGTCCCTGGAATAAAATCATTCTCTTATGATTCAGGAAGTTAACAGTCCTATTTCCAAACTTCGATGACGTCAGTATTTCCATCTTTGCTGCGTTAATGTTAACTAGCGCCTACTTTGTGCGAAAGGAGACTATATACCTGACTTTCGTTTTAAAACTTCCTACTCTAAATAACTACTCGTATTTATTTAAATTAAATTTAATTTAATTTAAACAAAAACACTTCAATTTAGATACTGAAAGGGAAGTTTAAAACTAGTGTTAATTGCATTTTAGGTTTCATCTCCTCACCATCCAACTCCCATTGAAATTTCAAATGACCTGTACATTATGATGCTTAAACCTGAAAGAGTATTCAAATTGTTTATACAGCTCATTCATTTGTTTTATATCTTTTTTTTTATATTGTAGCCTGGCAACCTGGATTGTATTTATTGTGGATAGTAACACAAATTAAAAAAATATAAATATTTAAAGAAAAAAATCTGCCCTCAATGAGGATGACCATAAAGATCCAGAATAAAAGCATTACAGAATAATTTAGAAAGACAGGAATTGTTTAGTAAAAAATTCAGAGAAATGCAAACCCAACAGAATCATCAATGGCCAAAATATAAATGGTAATGTAATATTTGGATTGAATCCGTAAGGATATTCAACAAAATGCTGGGTAACTTTCGGTGCTGGACCCCGGACTCATTTCACCGGCATTATCACATTCATCTCATTCAGACGCTAAATAATCTAAGCTGTTGATAAAGCGTCGTAAAATAACCTAAAAAAACAAATTAATATTAAAGAATATTATGGCCGTGTATTATAAACCTATTTCTTAAAAATTTAAAACAGGGTGGAGGATAATAAAAGCTGAAGTTTGGATTTACGTTATTTATTAATGATTTTGAATATGTAGTATTATTAATATTACAGTCTAGTACAGTCACGAAGCTTGAGGTGTTTTTTTTTTTTTTTTTTTTTTTTGTATTTTTCGCGATACAATGCTCCAAGCAGTTAGCAACTGAGAGTACTAGGAACAATAGACTGTGCGATAATAGCGATCCTAGTGGCTAGCAACTAAAATTCAACTGTCATTGGATGCATATTCCCTACGTATTGAGCTTCGTGACTGTATATACTAGACTGTGATATTACTGTCTAGCCAACAGTGGAGCACATTTTGAACATTTAATTTAGTAAATTTAATGTAGGCTAATTAATTAAATTTAGGAAATTGCCCAAAATAAACTGTGTTTTCATCCTACAACCAACTGACAATAACAACATTCCAGGTTGTCAGGCGCCGATAGAAAACAAAATATGTGAAACAAATGAGATGTATAAACAATAATTGAATACTCTTTCTAATTTAAGTATCATAATCATATGCGGAGACAAAGAAGGAGGCAGAAAATAGGAAGATTGGAGAATGCTAGGTTTGCAATGCTTGCCCTTGGACAGAAAACAATGAATGAATGAATGAATGAATGAATATAGGAGTGCCATTTGAAATGTCAAAAGGGGTTAGGGTGTGAGGCTGAACCTAAAATGCAATTACAGTAACATTGGTTTAAACTTTCACTTAATTTCTAAATTGATATGTTTTTTGTTTAAATTAAATTCAATTGAAATAAATAGATTGGAAGTTTCGAAATGAAAGCCCTGTATAATTGACGTGATTCAATCGTACCTTAGTCAGTCGATGGTTTATCATAGAGAATGATGGTTCGACTCCCTATAGGTTCTGTGATATTTGTGGGGGACAGAGTTTCACCGAATTCCTCGGTTTTCCCGTCTTACGATAGTTAGCCTATTCTGAAATGATTATAATATTATCTCATCGACTGTCAGTAGTTCGTCATTTTACAGTAACTTATTTATCTGTTATTGTTAGTATGTTGTTATAAAAATTAATTAAATAGAGTTCATATGGTTATATAGTAACAAGTGAACTATTAATAGCTATTCGCTTTCATTCTAATTTATATAAATGTGATATTTTTTGTTGCATTATAAATTGTACTCTTAATAATCTTTGATGCAATATGGTAAGAAATATAATAAGATTGCACATTGAAGAATGAACTCTCAAGAGTCGCTGACTTGTTTTTTTTTTTTTTTGTAATTCCAATAAATTTAAATTTTTTTTATTGGATTATAAATGTGTACACTTCACATTATATTTCGAAGTGTAAGAAATGTAACAAAACGAAAAGTGCAGTTGTATTCCTTGTATTACCTTACGGATATAACGTTCGTAATGGACTTGTAAAATCCTAAAAGTTGCGTGTGTGGGTTAAATCACTCTCAGAATTAGATTAATGTTACAATTAGTTGGCATGTTAATGGTGGTGTGGTGTTTGTTATCGTATCCCAGCACAAACACATTGTTTACATTAAGAGGCATGCTGGGTACTAGTATCGTAAATGCTTTTTTATAGTCCATTTTGCATGGAAAATCCTGACATTTTGTCAAATGTATTAGAGCAACTCTAAATGGTAAGAAGAAATGATACTGCAGTCGAAGTAAATAATACATTGCACGAATTAATCAGTATCAAAAGAATTATTGCAGGAATAAAAGATTAATGCTGCAAAACAATGTATCATATCTAATACTAAATTAATTATAAATCTTGTGGTTCATGAAGGGTCAGTTGAAGAAGGCCAATCTTAAATTGAAACGGGAGTTATTGCCAAAAAATTTGTATCATAAGAAAGACTTTTTATTTCATCTGTTTTCGTACAGAAACTTAAATTAAATTTCTGTCGCTTTTTCCCTTTAGATCTGGAAATCATTAAGAAAGTTCCTAAGGAGACATATCAAGCGTGATAGTTGATCTGCGATGTCAGTCAGATCTTAAATAAAGAGCTGATATTTGAAGAGCATGCATGCGCACAGTGATTCAGAACACGTTTAAGTATAAAGATTAACAATTGTGTTGAATTGCATGCATTAAATGAAACGGATAAAGGTAGTTAAGTCATTGGCTACATTAAAGTTTTTGCATTCCGTTATCATTAATCTGTCACTGGCTTCTTCCCATTTCGGAGCATTGCACCACTGATTCTGATTCTGCGAAACGCGACACTCATTTGTTTATATCCCGCTGCGCCGCGCTATATACTCTCAAGTTTGTACTTACGCCATGATGCTGAAGCGACGATCTTGTATGTCAATAAGAGAATTCATTCGGTGCGCTTACCTTGTGACAGAATGGTGCAAATTGTGGAAATATTCACATTTCAGTGGCCGTGAAACAAATGTCTGCAAAATACAACATGGCCACCTGGCGCGACTTGCCTACCATCTAGCGAGTGCTGACGTTCGTTTGGCCGCGGGATCAATAGTTGACTGCTGCAGCAACGCGGGGGCTGCGGAGCCCGGCTGTTGCGATTGGCTCACTGAGCTGCGGGCACGGATCTTCACTATTTTGTCTTGCAACTTCTGGAATGTTTCGCGAGACGAAACAACTGGAATCTTGCGCAGCTCAAGTGCAGTCCGTGGATCGCGAGCCATAGACAGTCGAACATTATCTTATTTTAGATTCGAAAGCTTTGATCTCCTCAGAATTTTTCATTTAATTCCTCAGTGATGCGATGGAGTCTTGTGGGTAAGGTAATTTGGACTAGAGAGCTGCAGAACAGGGCTTAGAACCGGTTTACATTCGACCGGTCATAGAACATCCGTCAAGGTCGAGCATCCGATCAAATGTTCGAACTTCAAGCGGTTAACCTTTATGTTTTGCAGGCTAGGCAGAACACCAGGCGCACGTCTTCATGCACGAACACTCACATTTTCAGAGTTCATAAACGGAGTAACAGTTAACAGAAATTTACTTTGTCTAATTAAAGAAGATGTGTTTGCTTAAAATAGGCCTATATTTGATTGGAAATTTTAATACATTATCTTATTTATTATTTTGAGCTTTCAGTAATTTCGTAACTATTTCATTTAATGAACATATGGGCACTCGTAATAGCAAATAAAATAATCATAATGCATAATGTGAAAATATATGTAAATAAAATGAAAAAAGAAAATAGAATTACAATTAATTACAAAACAGAATACCATGCATTCCATTGTAACGTTTATATTTTAAACTCAAAATGTATACCTCTAAAAATAGTTGTTCATATAATAATGCTTTTTAATTACTAAGGAGATCCATTATTATTGCATTAAATAATTTTTAAGAAGATATAAGCTTAATGTTATTTTTGACAAAAAAATACTTTATGCTCCTGTTGGTTGTAGTTTCATGCTGCATATTGTTGCTTTTGATGATAACCAATTGTAATACCTGGATGGCTTATTGTGACTTGCCTTTTATACGCCATAGGCGTCCACCTACAAAGAAAGGGAAACAAATCGAACATTCGTTGAACAGAATAATACTGAGGCAGTCCTCAAGACGGAAGAGCTTCGCATATTGCCTACTCGCCAGGCGTTCAGTAGCACTATATTACAGCATCTCTTTTGTTCCTAATCATTTGTGCGGGACTCTTAATTTGGACGATTATTAGCCGGAGTTCTTCTAATTTTAATTTCAGACGTCATCATCAGTTTTTGATAGCTCAGTTTGCATCGCGGTAGGTCTATAGTAACTTACTGTGCCAAAAATCTCCTTTACACACCATTTACAATAGCCTAGGCCATAATTTCCTAAAAGCATATCGCATTCTGCTTCAGCTTTCGTCAAATATTCTTACCTGTCTTCATCTGCACAGCCATTGAATGTTCTTTCTTGTTGAATATCCCCTTGTGGAACATCTTGAATTCGTGCGAATTTTATAATAGTTTTGGTATGTAAAATTGTTATATCATACTATAGCTCAGTTTTCGTGAATTGTTTCGTCTCTTTTCTTTTGCCTACAGTAATATTCTGTTTATAATATGCGTAGTTCTGGTCTGTACGAAATTATGTTTCACTCAGTATTTTTATGTGTAATGATATGCACGCTACACATTTTTCATATTCTGTTTCCTTGTGCTGTATATCTACGTCTAGAAAAAACGGAAACCCGTGCGAATTTGGTCACAGATTTTTGCTTGTAAAATTTGTTGTATAGTATCAGTTTTCGTCGAGTATTTTTGTTTCTCTTCTTCATTCTGCCTGCATTTAATATTTTCTGTTTCTCCGAATATCTCCGTTGCGAAACATGTTGAACTTAAGCGAATTTTAATTCAAATTTTAATTGATGTAAAATAGTTTTCTCATATTCAGTTCGTTTTTCGTCGAATACTCTTTGTATCATCTCCATGTCGAACTCTCGCGAATATAAACATAGATTTTGGTATCTTAATGTATGTAGTACTAGTGCGAACCGCAGTGTTTGTGATAATACTCTCGAATTGTGCTTCATTGCTATTTCAGCTGAGGAAATCCTATCTGTTTTTAAAACACACTAATTCCTACATTTATATCCATTAAAGCCAGAATTTCCACCAATTATCACGTTTTCGTTTTTTTTCTTTAGATATCTTGTTTCGGGACATACCGAACTCGTTCAGCTTACTGCAGTGAATGCGATAATAAATTGAAAGTAATGTGTGTCCGTTTGGTCATGCCGCATCCCATTTTCCTTCACTCGTTTCTGCTGGAAAAGGCTAGAGGCTGAACTCTTAGGTCAGTCTTTCTAAAGAATTTGCTGTTCGAAATTGGACGTCTACGTAATATTAGGAAATATGAAAAGTCTGAAATCCCATAAGGGCAACGGCCTCCTACAGGAGTGTAGGGTGAGCTGAAGGTCTGCTACACTTGGGGAGCCAGTCCAAGAGAGCTTACGCTATGCTCACAAACTACACACATATACAAACTAAACACGAAAGACTATAGAGACTAAACACATAAATTATACAAACTCAACACCCACAATAAACTATACAAACTGAACACATAAATTATACAGTCTGAACACACAACTATCCACACTAAACACAAAAAAATTATACAAACTGAACACATTAATTATACATTCTTAACAGACACACACAAATTAAACACAACAACTTATACAAATTGTACACATAGATTAAAGTCTTAACACACAAAATCTATACAAACTGCATACATAATTTATACAGTCTAAACACACAAGTAAACTATCCAAACTACAGTAAACACACAAAAACCATACAATTAAACACAAAAATTATACCAACTAAATACATGAACTGTATCAACTGAACACTAAATATTATACAATTTGTTTAAAATAATGTAAAGAAAAGAGCCCCGTTAAGTAACAGTCACGTGATTTCCCCCCTGCGACATAACTACTCGGACGGACAGTATCATTCATTTCGATTTCAGTAGCGTATATCCTATCTGCTTTCATAAATTAGTAGTATAACTTTATAGCCTATAGAGCTAAAAAAATTACAAAGCCAAAATTTTTACCAGTTAATATGTTGTTCTGCTTTAGATATCTTCTTTCGGGACATCTAGAACTCGTTCAATTTTGAACACACAACTTACCTTGCAAAATCGATTCTTTCAACCATTTACCGCAGTGTTTGCGTTGATAAACTCAAATTATGTTTCCTTGCCATTTCACCTACGGGAAACCTATCTTATTTCAAAACTTCAGAGTTGCTATATTTATTTCCAGTCAAAAACTATTACAGCTACAGTTTTCGCGATGTAACACGTTCCTTTTCTTTGAATATCTTCTTTCAGGACATCTCGAACTCTTTGAATTTACCGCAGTGTTTGCGTTGATAAACTCAAATTATATTTCATTATATTCAGCTGCTTGAATCCTATCAGCTTTCCCAACTCAGTAGTATCTACAGTTATCATCATTATTATCATTATCATCATGAACCAGATTAATAGGACCTTCGTCCGTCCTGTTTCTTATAAGTCACAAATAATGTGTTCTTGCCATATTTTTCTTGGTCTTCCCAAATCTCGCTTGCCTCTGGATCGAAACTGAAAAGCCAAGATGGGAGGCGATCTGGATCCATTCAGTTGATGTGTTCTCTCCAATACTTACTTACTTACTGGCTTTTAAGGAACTCAGAGATTCATTACCGCTCTCACATAAGCTCGTCATTGGTCCCTATCCTGAGGAAGATTAATCCAGTCTCTACCATCATATCCCACCTCCCTCAAATCCATTTTAATATTATCTTCCCATCTACGTCTCGACGTCCCCAAAGATCTTTCTCCCTCCAGCCTCGCAACTAACACTCTATATGCATTTCTGGATTCGCCCATACGTGCTACATGCCCTATCCATCTCAAACGTCTGGATTTAATGCTCCTAATTATATCAGGTGAAGAATACAATGAGTGCAGTTCTGTGTTGTGTAACTTTCTCCATTCTCCTTTAACTTCATCCCTCTTAGCCCCAAATATTTTCCTAAGCACCTTATTCTCAAACATCCTTAACCTATGTTGTTTTCTCTCCAATATAACAGAAAATTGCAGATGTTATCAACAATGTTTCTAATATCTAATTACTCCCTAGTAGTATGTTTCTCAGACTATCTAATCTTGTTAAACCCAATAAAGGTCTCAAGAATCTCATGTGAGCAGCTTCTAACTTACTTTTATCTTTCTTACTTAAGAACCAACTCTCACAGCCATATAAAACTTCTAATTTACTTTTATCTTTCTTACTTAAGACCAAACTCCCACAACCATATGAATCTTCTAATTTTCTTTTATGTTTCTTACTTAAGACCCAACTCTCACAGCCATATAAAGCTTCTAATTTACTTTTATGTTTCTTACTTAAGACCCAACTCTCACAGCCATATGAAGCTTCTAATTTACTTTAATGTTTCTTACTTAAGACCCAACTCTCACAGCCATATGAAGCTTCTAATTTACTTTTATGTTATGTTGGATAACGCCGACAAATTAATGAAAAGTGCACTGAAAGAGGTACTGAATCTGCCTACAGACATTCCTGATGCAATGGTCTATAGTCCTAGGAAGTACAAAGGACTAGGAATTTTTCGAACAAAATGGGAAGCACTATTGCAACAAATTAATGCCCTTCGATGTTTACACAAATCTCAAAACCCATACATCATACAAACACGCCAGGTTCATGAGGAGAGCATTAGATGTGCCCAATCTCTGAACATTGTTCCAGAAGATGCCTTATTTCATAAGAATGAACATTTCTTAAATGCTACAAAGATTCGTAACCTTCTGAGGAACAGAGAATTTGATATTTGGTGTCATCATCCACAGAAAGGGAAAGGCGTAGTTTTATTTAAACAATATCCTAGTGCCAACAAATGGATTTGTGAACACGAAGGAATCTCCAACAGCGAATGGCGCGATGGCATTAAAATGATTGGAAATGTTGCTGCAGTACGTGCTGTGCCGGGAAGATCTCAGGACAACCGTTGTAGGCATTGCCACAACGAGGTTGAAACTCTTGCAACGTCCTGGGATCCTATCCGCACGGGGAAGGTCTACGATCAATTATAGCCACGACCTTAAAGATGCCGATTACAAAACCTTTGAAAAAGTACATGGTCTCTCCGTCACTGGCAGTGCACGGCGCATAGATATAATACCTTTCAAGGAGGCTAGGAATACCTACATCTATTATTCCTATTGTAACTTTAGCTGCATTGAAAGGATCAATTGCTCTCCTGAAGCATCACCTATATTCGAAATGAAACCAAGTTCATTAGCATTCTTTACTTTTTTGTAACACTTGCCTCTCTAAAACTAGGTATATTTCCATCAATCACAAAACGTATTTGCAGCTATGTACTTGTATGAGTTTCATTGTCAAAACAAAATTAATGGTTCACTGAACTTGTAAACATTTATATGGTTAAGTACTTTTAGTCCCTTGTGGCAGCTCACGAATAGTGAGAAGATTTCTAAATTAATAATTTAATAAGACCCAACTCTCACAGCCATATAAAACTTATAATTTACTTTTATCTTTCTTACTTAAGACCAAACTCCCACAGCCATATAAAATTTCTAATTTACTTTTATGTTTCTTACTTAAGACCCATCTCACAGCCATATGAAGCTTCTAATTTACTTTTATCTTTTTTACTTAAGATCCAACTCCCACAGCCATATAAAACTTCTAATTTACTTTTATCTTTCTCACTTAAGACCCAACTCCCACAGCCATATAAAACTTCTAATTTACTTTTATCTTTCTTACTTAAGACCAAACTCCCACAGCCATATAAAACTTCTAATTCACTTTTATGTTTCTTACTTAAGATCCAACTCCCACAGCCATATAAAACTTCTAATTTACTTTTATGTTGTTACTTAAGACCCATCTCACAACCATATTGAAGCTTCTAATTTACTTTTATCTTTCTTAAGACCCAACTCCCACAGCCATATAAAACTTCTAATTTACTTTTATGTTTCTTACTTAAGATCCATTTCACAGCCATATGAAGCTTCTAATTTACTTTTGTCTTTCTTACTTAAGACCCAACTCCCACAGCCATATGAAGCTTCTAATTTACTTTTATCTTTCTTACTTAAGACCCAACTCCCACAGCCATATGAAGCTTCTAATTTACTTTTATCTTCTTACTTAAGACCCAGCTCTCACAGCCATATAAAACTTCTAATTTACTTTTATGTTTCTTATTTAAGATCCAACTCCCAGAGCCATATAAAACTTTTAATTTACTTTTATGTTTCTTACTTAAGACCCTTGTCACAACCATATGAAGCTTCTAATTTACTTTTATCTTTCTTACTTAAGACCCAACTCTCACAGTCATATAAAGGGGCAAGTTTTGATACTATGTTAAGCAATCTCAATTTCGTAGTCTCTGACATTTGTTTAACAAAATTTCTTTTAATGACAACATGTAACTGGTTGTACTTGTGATTCTTACAAGTAATACAAATTTCACTTGGACTGGTTACGAGCTAGTCGCAAGTATGCCAGTGGTGGGGCTGCCACCTTATATCCTATTGGTCAGGCTTTCATTTACATGGCACTTTTGCCATAAATGGTGAAATTGTTATATCACCGTAACTCGGTCCCCAGAGTCTGTTTATTCATAAACAACTTGCACCGCGGGAGGTAGGAATGGGATTGTTGGTAGGAGAAGTCATAGATGGAATGTACTTCACTACCCTTCTGCAACACACCTACTATCTAGATCAAAATCATTCAAGCCACAATTTTTATTAGTTAGGACGTCCTTTTTCTTCAAATATCTTCTTTCGAAACATTTCGAACTCGTTGATATTTTAACATACAATTTACCGTCCAAGTCGATGATGTCACCATGCTTCTTTAAATGCAGAAAACCTTTGTGCTCATAGAATTCATTAGTACCTACATGTGCTTGCAATTACTAACCAACTTCTGTTGTTCCAAAACAAAAGGTGATATGTAAATGTTTGACGAAAATGAGATTTTGCGATATGTTGTGCATCCTGATGTTATCTTTCTTATGGAAAAATATGACATACATGTCTATTTTATATTTCTCTCTAACCCGTTGTTATGAAACATGATTACTATGATTTATTATATACAGTCATTCAAACTTTAAATGATCGCTCCTGGAATGCTGTAAAAAATGACATCACATTTTGCTTTCTAGCTACAGAATTTTGACCTCTGAAGAGGTTCTGTCTTCCAATATCTCCCTTCAATAACAACTCGAACTCGTAAAGAATTTAACACTGACTTTGTCGTGTAAAGCCATTGTTATGCACCACACTGTTTATGATGCCAATCAAATTATCTTTCATTGCTACTTTAAATGCGCGAAACATTTCTGGTTTTAGAACTCATTAATACTTCATATATTTCCTGTTGGAAACCGTTAAAGTCACCGGTATAGATCAGAAGGTAGCGAGTTGAAACATGATCCGAATCTGCCCTCGGGCGTGTGTTCGAATCCCATTTGAGGCTGATTGTTTGGGATATTTCCTAAGTTTTCCTCACCTACATGGCTGATGCCGTCCAGATCTGTGGAGTAACGGTTAGCGCGTCTGGCCGCGAAACCAGGTGGCCCGGGTTCGAATCCCGGTAGGGGTAAGTTACCTGGTTGAAGTTTTTTCCGGAGTTTCCCTCAACCCAATTTCAGCAAATGCGGGGTAACTTTCGGTGCTGGACCCCGGACTTATTTCACCGGCATTATCACCTTCATCTCATTCAGACACTAAATAACCTAAGGTGTTGATAGAGCACCGTAAAATAACCTACTTAAAATGGCTGATGCATGGCGAATCTATGGACTCATCTGGCTACATCAGTTTCTCCTACGATACGTAAACCTTTTGATACTCGCTAAATAACTGATTAAATATAAAAAGAAATCGCTAGAACCTCCCGTTTCTCTCAGCTAACACATTTAGTTCCTTTAAATATCTTCTCCACACAACAACTTGAACTCATGCAAATTTAAACTGAAAACTTAGTGTTCACAATATTTTAGTCCTAGCTGGCTGACTGGCTTTACGAGGGCTGTAGCCGAGACGGGTCCGTAAACTTAGGCATGCTTCGACCCATTGTGCGCCCTGTGTACGATGATTGTCCAAGTACGACAGGTGGTCTGGGTGGCATTCTTGAATACGAGGCCTCCTGTCTCAGCCCCTGATAGGTCCCTTTTCGCGCACAGTTAGCTTGATAAGTCCCAGGAGCCCGGAACCTCAAGCCGTTCGTGATCATCCGACGCTGTCAAGTGGGCCATCGTGCCTTAGGCCGTTTCGCATACGTGTAACCTAATAAACTCCAGGGGCCCGGAGCCCCAAGCCTTTCCTATATCAGCATCGGAAACATCCCAGCCTATTTTTACTATTGCAGATGATTGATGAAATGATGGCGAGATGAAGAGTGTTGCTGGAATGATAGAGGGAAAATGGAGTACCCCGAGAAAACCCTCTGCAATGTCTGCTTTGTCAACCAAAAATTCCATAACGACCTGGCCGAGGATCGAACCCTCTAAACGGTTCATCTCGTTTCATTCTCTAATTATTTGATGTGGTGTATTTGCAGCATTGCAGTTCTATATATGACAGTTAAACATCAAAAAACATATCTGGGAATTTTTTTACTTAAATACTGCTATTTCTGTGGGTCATTATGCCTAAAAATAATAAAGTAATTTCAATAAAATGTAATGTCAGTGGAAGATGTATTTACGTCAAATTCTTCGGAAGCAAGGTTTCACTGTCAATTTCTTCTTCTTCTTCTTCTTCTTCTTCTTCTTCTTCTTCTTCTAATGAGCTGTCTTTGTCAGGAAGTTAGCTGTCATTATGACAATTCATATTTCAGAAGCTTCTGTCGTGAACAGTTGGATAGATATTTGACCTCACCTATCCTTTAAGTTTTCAGCCAAGTTATTCTTAGGTGTCTTCTTGTCCTTGCGCCGTGAAATTTTTCTTGCATAATTAATCGTAATATGGAGTATCGATCGCAGCGCATAATGAGTTCAAAATACTGCAGCTTTCTTTTTTTGGATGATATTTTTGTATTCACTACAGAACTTCATTTGTTATTCGGCACACCTAAGAAATTCGCAAAATATGATACTAAATTTGCATTTCAAAGGACTCGAGCTTTTTATGTTATGTTTATTTAAAGTCTGGTACAGGGTCGAAAACACAGGAGCACCATTCGAATCTTAAACTCCACGTCGAGTTTCGAATTTTTGAAAAAGGTTTTCCTATTTTCACAAGAAATAGCTTTGGCAATTTAAATTCTTTATTTATTTCTGTCATCCTGTCACTGTCACCTTCCTGGCATGCACCCAAATACTGATACTTTTTTCTCCTTTCGATCTTCATATATCCAATCATTGTACTCGTAGTTGGTATGTTGATGTCATAGGTCTTACTAATAACAATAACTATATGCTTTGTTTTATTCAAATTCATACTCAGACATATGCTTTACTAATTACAGTATATTAATATATTCAAGCATATTTAGAAGATCCTGTTGTAACTGTATTTTGAGCATATTAATGGTTCAGCTATTGATTCTTACACTACCTGTACTGTCATCAATGACTTCTTTGAAGATGCTTTCGCAATACATATTAAACATCATAGGTGAAAAGATGTACCCTTTTGTGACGCTTCTTTGTGAGTAAATAGTATTGATCACTGCTCTGTACCTTTCCTATTTTTAATATTATGAAAAAAACTCTAGGTACAAAAGTTATAAAAAAATGAACATGTTTCCAAAAACTGTTTTTTTTTTTCATATTTTATGAAGAGTGAAGTATTCTTTCTTTTAATGGCACCAAGTACTTATTTTTCCATTGTATATTTCTCCAATCTCCAAACGTATAAAACTATTCATAAATTATCATTTTGTAAAAATTATCTCGAAGTTTATGATCCTGATATATACACTATGTGTATCATCTTCGAGAAAAAAATGACCGGCTGCCATACGATAAATCCCCTTCGGAAGACTTCAGTTGTTTTCGTGAGAGGTTAGGTTTACACGTGAACGAATTTCTTATGCAGCGGTAGATTTCCAATAATTTGTTGTCAATGTTTCAAATGATACCGTTGCCTCGAACCCATGTGTAGGGGTAACGTGACTGCATAGTAAACGAGAGATTACGACTTCAAGACTCCGCTCTGTTTTTATTTTTTCTTTGTTTATTTTGTTTTCTGTTTGCTTATAGATCAAGTATTATAAATAATTTATTATTATTATTATTATTATTATTATTATTATTATTATTATTATTATTATTATTATTTATAAGCAGTGGTTTAGACTTTGTAGGCTATTCACCTTGTATATTTTTTTCACACAATGTCCATTTACTGAAAATAAATTTTATTTTTGACAAAATAACCTGCCCTCAATGAGGGTGACCGTAAAGATCCGGAATAAAAGCACTACAGAATAATTTAGAAAGACAAAAAGATTAAATACAGAAATTGTTTAGTAAAAAATTCAGGGAAATGCAAACCCAATAGAATCATCAGTGGCCAAAATATAAATGGTAATGTAATATTTGGATTGAATCCTTAAGAATATTCAATAAAATGATGATATGTAGTTGTTAATAAGCGAATGTTATCGTAAATAAGATTATTTTATTTCATAATTTTCAGTAAATATTTAGATTTATGCCTTCTTACAATCAGTCCGATTTTATCTGTCATACTTAAATGTATTTTCTGTTGAAAACCGATTAAGCTGATAATTTTCAGTAGGTAACATATTTTGGTTTTGTAATATCTCCATTGCATAACAAACTCAAACGTGTGCGAAATTGAACCTAGGTATTGGCATGTAACATTTATGCACTAGCATGCACCGCAGTGTTTGTAATTATGGAATCACACTATACGTCTTTGCTTCTTCAAATGCAGAAAACCTTTCTGGTTTTAGAGCTCATTAGAACCTACACGTATTACCAGTTGAAAACTGATTAAACTAGTTATTTCCATTGGTTAAACGTAATTGATTCTAAACCCTATTACAAGCACAGATATGTAGTAAATTTTGCAGAAATAGGTGAAGAGTGCGAACGGATGAAATAGAATGAATGTGGTGGCCGTGACCTATTTGTAGTGGGAATAACCGCGTGTCTGATCTAGATAAGAGAACACGAACCACAGGATGGAAGTCAATGCGATGCCAATGTCTGATAGTACAAGTCCTGACACATTATGAGGTCGCGACACAGACTGTGCTGAAAAATTAAACGGAATCTACTTAGCTCGCTACTGTGTGATATGGATACCTGCTCGTTGTTGCTATTGGAACGGTCATTCCGACTGATAGACTGTGTCATAAATATCCTCAAGTTTACCAACGGTGTATGATTATATATGCACAGCGATATTTGGAAAAGAGAGATTGCTGTGAGCATGTATTCGCGTGATGCTTCAATTTCTCTTGTTCTTTCTTTTATTCAACCTCACCTCCATTATTATCTCTTCTCAGAATAGCTACTCTACTTGAAGGAACACATGCGGTTATATTACACTACGTTTATGTTAAATATATCCAAGAACTGTGGAAACCCCTGTCTCACAAGGAGATCTTCAGCATCAGATGGTACTTTCCTTGAAAGTTTTCGTATCAGTAAATACTGCAAAAAATAATGTACAGAAATGTAGCTGCCGACACAAATTATAAGACACAGTTACTTGAAAATGATGTCCAAAAATATAGTGCCGATACAAATTCTAAGATAGGATTGTTTGAAAAGTGATGCACAAAAATGTATCTGCCGATACAAATTATAACACATAATTACTTCAAAAGTAATATAGAAAAATCTGCCTAGCTGTCGATACAAATAAAATTATAAGACGCAATTAAGTATTTGAAAAGTGATGTACAAAAATAGAGCTTCAGATATAAATTGTAAAACACAATAGTTTAAACTTTATATACAGAAATATAACCGCCAGTAAAATCAAATTGTAAAATACAGTCGCTTGAAAATTAAGTACAAAAAGGTATCTGTAGATACAGATTATGAGACAGTTGTTTGAAAAACGTTGTACGAGGTTTGTTAGAAAAGTTTATAACCTGACATAGAAATTAAACTAGAATTATTCTGAAACAATCTTTATTAATCAACATAATCCCCCTCTGAGATTCACACACTTGGTCGACTGGCGCTGCAATACTACTATATCCTCCTTGTACACAGATTCTTCAAGGTCTGCTAATAAGACTTCTGTTTCTGCGATACCCTCTTCATTTGACGAAAATTTCTTCCCAGCAAAGTGAGTTTTGAGCTTAGGGAAAAGAGAGAAATCTGAGGGTGCGACATCTGGTGAGTATGGGGATGCGGCAACAATTCGAACCCTAATTCGTGTAATTTACTAACCACGTTTGTAGACGTATGAGCAGGTGCACTGTCGTGATGAAACAACACTTTCTTCTTGGCCATACCGCCCTCTTCTCGCGAATATTCCCTTTCAGCTGTTGCAGGAAATTTGAATAATATTCTCCGGTTCCCTTTGCTAGACAGTCAATCAAATTTATCCCATTTGTCCTCTTATAATCCCATGCCATAACATTCCCAGCCGTTTGAACATTTTTTTTCTTTGGAAGCGGATAATCTCCCTGCTCCCATTGTTTCAACTGCTGTTTTGTCTCTGATGTAGTGGTGGATCCAGGTTTCAACAGTGTTCACAAACCACCTCAAAAATCGGACATTTGCTTGGAACACTGTGTGTTTTAACATTGTATTAAAATCCACTTCTGCGTGTTTGTTGTTATGATGATAATGATGATGATGATGATGATGATGATGATGATTATTATTATTATTATTATTATTATTATTATTATTATTATTATTATTATTATTATTATTTTATGACATGAAACAAGAATTCAACTAAAATAAGTGTGAAAGAATAGAGACTTCAGAAATACGTCTGTTAGGGCCTTTGACAGGCTACTCGTTAAGATTTCTTGACATAAATATACAAATTAGAATCTAGTTAACACATGTACAGGACATTTGCCGGAAAACAGGTTTCGTTTAGATAAATGCCATCGGACGTTTACTGTTACAGATCGAACGCAACTGCCGAGAAAATTGTATGTACATTTGCCCTCGAATAAGCATGGGAAAGCTTTGTATTGCTTAGTA